>NC_060067.1:69862121-70165151 GCF_922984935.1 Meles meles
TCTTACTATCCAGAATTAATTAACGTTGGTTTTTCAAAGATCATATTTGACTCCAGACCTTTTACAAAGTAATTAACCATCACAGACACTGTGAGTGGCTCTTTGACCTTCAGCCCCCTGACTGCGTCTCCCTCTCCTCAGAGGCACCACCACCGCGGACTTCCTGTTTGTTGTCTTTACTTTCTCTGCAAGCATATGTCCAGCGGTGGTACATAACACTGCTGCCGGGACGTTGAATGTTCCGAAGGTAATGTGTTTCAAGATTAGAAGATGCTTTTCACTTAGGGTCTTGTTGTCCTGATCTGTGATTGCCCGCTGTGTGTCAGGTGCTGTTCTGGATGCCGGCGGGAGAGCATTAAACAGATCTCCCAATGGAACATGTGGCACAGCATCAGGAGTCAGAAAGCATTAGGAAGAAGGAACAAAATTGGCTGTAGGTGGTTGGAGCGGGGTGAGTCAGAGGATGCCCCCAGGGAGGGGTGGAGAGCAGAGCCTGAGTGTGTGTGTGTGTGTATCTGTGTGTGTATGTGGCAGGGACCGGGCCAGGGTGCCCCAGGTAGGGTAGCGGGGCTCCAGGGGAAGGCCCTGTGAATGGGCTAGAGGGAGCATCCCGAGGACCTTATAGCCTTGCTGAGGCTCCTCTTTGGTTCTAGAGGCTTTTGGTCAAGCCCTTGGAACTGTCTGCCTGTAGTCTGTAAATAACAGATTTAGCTCTTTCTTTCTCATCTTTATGCTGTTTGTCTGTCTTTCTAGCTTTCTGGTGCTAGTGACAGTCCACAGTGGGAGGTATCACAGTGCTCCACAGACAAACCTGCCTTGGTCCCGAGATCAGAAAGCACCATTAAGGCTCCCATTAGCTGCAGGGTTTTGTAGTTGCCACTTGTCAGATTGAAGACATTCCCTCTCTTTGCTGAGAATGTTTCATGTTACTATTTTGAAAAGTTAGGGGCGCCTGGGTGGCTCAGTCGGTGAAGCATGTGCTTCGGCTCAGGTCATGATCCCAGGGTTCTGGGATCGAGTCCCACATCAGGCTCCTTGCTCAGCGGGGAGACTGCTTCCTCTCCTTCTGTCTCCCAGCTTGTGTTCTCACACTCTTTCTGTCAAATAAATTCATAAAATAAAATCTTTAAAAAAAAAAAAGTCATGAGTGTTTTTGCATGTTGACAGATGCTTTCTGTGTGTCTGTTGAGTGACAGATGAGTTTCGTGTGTCTGAGGAGTCTGCTCTCCCTATCCTTTGTGTCCTTTGCCACAGGGACTGTTTTTTGATGTCGAAACACTGTTGGTCATAGCATGTTGTTCTTGCTGGGTGTTGCCAGACTCGCTCTGCTGGTATTTTCCTGATGGTTCTGACATCTGTGTTAACGAGTGCTTTCTCATTATCTGTGATTGTGTCTGTGGCCTCACATGATGGGTTGGCATCTATTTTCTCCTGTCACTTAGGAAGGACTTTGTGCAAGATTGCTGTGCTCGTTCTTTCTTAAATGTTTCAGAGAATTCACCAGTGAAGCCATCTGTTTTCTATTTTTGTTACACAGATTTTCACTTATTTCTTTCATCTCTTTTCTTATATGGACTTGTTTTATTTTTTTTAGCAGGTCTCTTGAGATAAAAATGAGACACGAAGTGCACATGTAGGTGTCAGACACGTTAAATGTGTCCAGTACATATACACCTGTGTGGCTGTCGCCCTAGTCAAGGCAGTGAACACATCCCTCACCTCCACAGTGTCTGTCCTTCCCCATTACAGCCCTTTCCTTCCTGCACCCTTCTCCCTGGGACCGTCCCGATGTGCTTTCTGTTGCTGCAGATGAGTTAGTACTTTGTACAGTTCTCTGTAAGGGAGATCATGTGTCCCCTCTGCCTCCCATGTTGCTGTGGGAACAGTAGTCCGTCCTGGTTATTGCTGCGTTGTGTTCCATGGAGGGATGGTTGGTTTGTCTGTTTACTGCTAATGGACATGGTTCAGGCAATTACACATGAAGCCCCTGGGGCCCTGTGTGTACAAGTCATTGTGTGGATGTGGCTTCCATTTTTCGTAGGTAAATGCCCAGCGGTGTGATGACAGACAGGGCTGTTGAACTAGCTTACCTTTACCCACGGAAGAAACTACCAAGCTGTGTTCCCACAAGCAGGGTAGAAACCTCACTACTGGGATGTGGGTGGACCCACATCCTAGTAACACTGGATATGGTTTGTTTAAAACACTGAGGCCTTCTAATTAGACGCACACAGGTGTGTTTCTCTAAAGTGTGTGTTTCCCTAATACCCATTAGATGGGTATGATGTTGAGTATCTTTTCATGTGCTAACTCACCACTCGTGTATCTTTGGTGAACTTTTTACATAGTTCACCCATTCAAAATTTTGTTGCTCTGTTTTGGATTTTCTTTATATTTTCTAGATAGAGTCCTTTATTGGGTCTAGGATTGAAAGGGAAGCTAGGCCACCTGTGTGATTCAGTCTTTTAAGCATCTGACTTCCCACCCTCTCAATGGAGTATCTAAAAAACCAGAAGTTCTTTACTTTGATGAAGTTTGCTTGTCATTGTTCTTATTTGTGAATCATACTTCCGTTCTTAAGTCTAAGAAATCTCTAGGGCGCATAGAATTATAATTGTTTTGAGAGAGTGCACGTGCGCATGGTCCTGGCTGGGAGTGGAGGGGAGAGGATGGTGCAGAGGCAGAGGGAGAGAGAATCTTAAGCAGGCTCCATGCAGAGCACTATGTGGGGCTTGATCTCACAACCCTGAGATCATGACCTGAATGGAAATCAAGAGTCAGACACTCAACCGACTGAGCCATCCAGGCGCCCCTGAAATACAGTTAATTTTTGAATTGTGCATATAACCCATGATTGCCCTAAACTCTTTTATTAGTTATAGTAGCTTTTTGGGGGGGATAGATGTCACAATATTATCTACACAATCACTTTGTGTGCAAGAAAACCATTTTCACTTTTTCCTTTTCCGTCTGGATGTCTTTTATCTCTCTTCTTGCCTGATGGCACTGGCCAGTCTTCCAGTGCGATATTGAGTGGCAGTGGTGAGAACATCTGTCCTCACCCTATTCCTGCTGTGAGGAAAGCGTGGGGTCTTCTACCACTGGCATGAGGCTGACGGTAAGTCTCTTGTAGACACCTGTTACCAGGTTAGTGAGCGGCATCATGTTCCTAGTCTACTGAGAGGTCTTCGTTTCAAGATGTAATTTTCCACCATGCGAAACTAGTAAAAGCTAAGCAAGTTAATTCTGAAAACAAGAGAATTAAATTATTTTCAAATATTTAACCAGCTCTATTCAGTCATGATATCTGATGTTTTGTATATATTGTTGGGTTTGTTATGCCGACATTTTATTGTACTCAGAATTAAGAATTTGTGAAGAGGAGCGCCTGGGTGGTTCAGTCATTAGGCAGCTGCCTTTAGCTCGGGTCATGATCCCAGGTCCTAGGATCAAGTCCCACATGGGGCTCCCTGCTCAGGGGAGAGCCTACTTCTCCCTCTCCCCTCTGCTCCTGCCTATGTTCCCTCTCTGGTTGTCTCTGTGTCAAATAAATAAAATATTGAAAAAAGAATTTGTGAAGAATTCTTTGTATTTATATAGGGTACTAGATGTACTTTAAAGTTTTTTCGACTTTGGGCACTGCTAGCCTCTTTTATTCTAGATGCTGGTAATTTGTCCTCTCTTCTCTTTCTTGCTCTTGCTCCCTCTGTGATCAGTCTGTCCAGAATTTCTCAGTTTCATTATCTTGTTTTCAGAGAATTTTGGCTTTCAGAGGCTCTGGTATTACTGATTTTCTCCATTCTTTTCCTCATTGATCTCTGTTCCTACATTGATTTCCTTCCTGTCTCTGAAGCAGGCTATTTAAAAGACAGGATCATATCAATTAGGGCCATTCATGTTTGTGGAAAACAAATTGCCTGCCACAAGTCCAGTTTGTGTTTCACTACTTAATGAAGATATTTGTGAAGCTTACTATCAAATAAATTCATAGCACTGAACTGATATGCCTGTCTTTCTAATTTTCAGGAGGGTTTGCATTTGTGTATGAAGCTCAAGATCTGGGAAGTGGCAGAGAGTATGCCTTAAAGGTAATAAAGGATGACATTTACGTGGGGTTTTGGTGGATCACTTTAAGGAAATCTCTAAGTGGCACTGTTTCCAGAGATTTATTCCCATTATGTAGTATACGTTTCTTTTTTACAGTCTGTCCGTTTGTTCTTTCTGAGGGGAAGCCGTCAGCAGCTCTAGAGGACTCAGAGCTGTGGCTTCCAACTTTGGGCACAGGGTGACCTCAAGGCCAAGTGCCAAAATGAGGGGTCCACAGATAGCAGGGTTTTGAAAGCCACTGGTGTGAAATGTGTGTGCATAGCTTGTGTGAACACAGGGATTACGGGGTGGGGGAGCCCCCTGGGGTGCACAGCAGGCCTCACGGGGGTGAGGGGTGCATGTGGGGTTTGTAGGCTGCTGTTGAGGCGTAACTGACTTTGAAGATCTGGAGCATAGACCCACATCTCTGTGACTGTCTTCTCCCATTTTCCTTGGTTGTTTCACTTTGCTCTAGCCTATTTGGAGAAAAGCCTCCTATTTTTAGTTTTTGTTGTGTCCTTGGATCGTAAAGGACCATGTTCAGGGGTCTCTAACCTTCTGTCAGATTTTTACACAGGCCAGATATTAAATATGGGTAAGCAGGTTGTGCTTGTAGGTAGCACTATGTTTTTTCTCTTGGGTGTAGACTAGAAAGATAAACACTCCTTAATCTCTTCTTGTTTGTTATTTCCTGATACAGAGATTATTGTCTAACGAAGAGGAAAAGAACAGAGCCATCATCCAGGAAGTGTGTTTCATGGTATCCTTTTCCTGGGACTGCACGCACACGCGGGCACCTAGGGAGGCCTGCTTCATGCTGCGGGTGCTGGCTGCTGCAAGGCTGCTCTGGTGCCCTTCGGGGTGTACTAAAATTGGCCTTCTGCTTTCACTGGACCTGTCTATGGGGTGTTCTCAATAGACGGGAGTTTTCTGCTTTTCTCCTCACTCCCAGGGTAATAGCAGGAGGCTCGGTAGCTTTGGGCATGGAAGTGTTCCGACCCAAGAGGTCTCTGGGTCCCGCAGAGGGACCAATTTCCTGCCCTCTGCCCCATAAGGAACCTGACGTGGCCCACGGCGCCCGGCCACCAGCTGCGCTCTGGCTATCGCCAGGGCCCTTGCAAGGCCTGGTTCCTCTGGGCCTCCGTGACCCTTCTGGCCGGCTACCCCACCCTGAGCACGGATGCTGGACGTGTGGGATTTTTCTTTCTGGCTCTCCACTCTGGTGCACGTTCTCCCTCTGCAGGGGTCTTGGCCTCTGCTGTCAGAATGTGTTCTCTTTTCTCTCTCAAAGCTCTGTCACCGTGAGCCCGCTGGCTTCCTGAGCCAAGGGTCCTCGCCTTGCAGAGGCTGGGTGGATTCGTTCAGTGCTCGTGGCCTCCCACATGCTGCCCGTACCCTCTGTCTGCTGTCCTGCCTGGCCCATGGTCAGGTGTGTGCTGCCAGCATGGCGGAGGTCTTCATCCCACCTTCCCCTCCCAACCCTACCACCTGCCTTTCTAGTCGCCCCCACCGGCTCTCCATCTTTCTGCCCCAACGTGCTGGGATTGTAAGGTAATTTCATTCAACATTTTGACTCTAGTGTCTTAATATTGTATGTATATTTGTTTTTAAATGTGCAGACTTACGCATTCTCCTTTAACAAGACACCTGCAGAAAAAACTTTCTGGCCATCCCAATATTGTCCAGTTTTGTTCTGCAGCGTCCGTAGGGAAAGAGGAGTCAGACACTGGGCAGGCTGAGTTCCTGCTGCTCACCGAGCTCTGCAAAGGTAACATTTTGTTAGGGTCAGAACCGCAGCAGCATCACGGGTTCAAGGGCTCAGCTGTAGTAGCGAGGGTGGGCTTGCTGCTGTGGCCCTTGAGGGCACACAACCCAGTGGCATCAGGCACTCCCTGTGTTCTTAGGGGTCGGAGGGACCCAGGGGCCTTCCAGAGAGTTCCAGGGGCAGAGCAGTCGTGTGAATATCTGTGGATGGTACCAAGAGAGCAGAGGTGTGGAACGTGCCTGGTCCCTGTGGTAGGGCCTTGGTCCATCTGCTCCACCGAGGATTAGGGCTTACCCATGTGGGTAAGAGCATCTGCCCTGCTGGAGTTCACAGTCTCTGTGGGTGACTAGAGTGCACGTTGTTGGAGAAGCGTGGGATGGGTACAGAGGCTTTGCCAGGAGGGCCTGGAGCCAAAAGCAGGAGCCACCGGGTGCCATGAGCAGAGTGCACATGGCTCTCGGTTACCGGGAGTGAGTGCTGGGAGTGTGCCTACGGCCCACAGCCACCCAGCCAAGAGCTGTGCTGGCGGGAGGCGCACTCACAGAAGGAGAGGGTGGGGGCCATGAGCCCAGGCACCCAGGAGGAGTTGTGCTAAGCAGGCAGCGGGCCGAAGTGTTGCGCACGAGGTGGGCAGCTGGCAGTGGCAAAGCCAGGGCAAGGAATCCCTCGGGTGTAGGGATCTTTGTCTAAGGACAGGGGAGTGAGGTGCTTCTCCAAATGGGGCTTCCTTTCTGAGAAAGACCTGCCACCTGAGGCATCTTCTCATGCCCGCATGTTCACCTGTTCTCTCTTCAGGGCTCCGCAGGGTCCCTTAGGTCCCCACCACAAGATGTTCAGCCAGCACCCCCTTTGTGATGCATACTTGTCCTTGACCATAAATGCTGGTGCACGGAACTGCCGCGTGTCTGGCGTGTGAGCCCGGCAAGCCTGTGGACAGGCCTGCCGGGGGCCTGTTGGTGGGGGTGCCACGTAGGGGCCCCAGCGGCATGTGTTGGGCAGCATGTGTGAGGCTGCACATGGCTTCCCATCTGCTGCTGGTGCTGCACATATCTCGCCCCGCTTTCCACAACTCACGTCTCTGGTTCATTTATCATGCCGTCCATTCCCCTGTAGGGCACTTAGCATGCTTCTGGATTGTTTTCATTCTGGGTTTTCGAAGGCTTTGGGTTCACTGGGGCCCCAGGGTTGGGGCCTGGCACTGGCAGCTCACAGCACTTGCACTGTGGGGCGGCGCGGTGCTCCGTTTGGAGCAGACCCACCGAGCACACCCCTCAGGCTGGCACTGGCCTGGGACTGCTTGTCCGGGAGCAGCACAAGGTGCTCGGGGTGCTCGCAGGGCAGGTGCTGAGGGCTACGGGGCATGGGGGTGGAGGGTGGAGGGAATCCTAGGGAGGGATGTGGATGTCAGTCCCACTGAAGGAGGGCCTGGATGTGTGCACACAGTTCCCCACCCCTCCCTGGCCCTTACCCCCCAATCTTGCCCTCCACCATGCCCTCTCCAGGAGCGTTGCCACCGTTAGGGTTGTTACTTTTAAAAAGATTGCTCTTAATTCTCAGTGGACACTGACATTGTGATGCCCCTGCCATGGCTGACTCATTCCCATTACCTGCGGCAGCATGGCCGTCCATGTGTCACCCCTGCTCTGGACCCGTCAGCAATACCTTGTGGGGCCTGTGCCTTGCCTACATCAGGGGGAGGAGCAGGTTGTTACTTCCTGAGGGCGCCTGTCTCGCCTGAGCGTGGGGTGCAAGGCTGGGATGTAGGCGTGGCTGGGAGAGGGCGACAATGGCTTGTTCCAGTGGAGTGAGGGCCAGACGGGCTTGTGGGCAGAGTTGGGTGGACCATCAGAGTGAAGACTCCATGGCAGACAGGTCACTGGGCAGGAGTGTGCAGGTCCTGAGCCACCACTGTGCCGTCTGCCGAACACTTAGAATCCACTTCATGTTTGGAAGCCGCGTCCCTTGGCATGGCTGCATGCAGGCATGGTGCTTCATTGCCTCACCCAGACAAAGCAGACAGACCCCAAGCAAAATCCTCAGTGAGGGCTGGATAGTCCCATGTGTCACAGAGAAGAGTCTGGGGAAAGGGTGTGTACATTTCTAGGCTAAGCAGAGATGGCTCCCTCAAAGCTGATGTATGAGCCAGTTGCTGAAGGCAGGGAGAGAGGAAAACCATTCTAGCTGAGAGTACGGCATGTGCAAAGGTCTTGGGGCCTATGACTGGAGGGGAATCTGTTGGGGGGGGGGGTGGCAGGAGATGAGGCCTGTAGGGTGGTAACAACCTTGGTTCTGCATGGAGGGGATGGGTCCCCATGGTGCAGTGTGCCCAGCAGACGGAAGGAGCTGGGGCCTGGAGCCAGGAGGGAGCAGTGCAGACCCAGGAGAGGTTGGGCTCTGGGAAGAGGCTCTGGGCAGGGGCCAGAGGTAGGAACAGGGCTGTAGGGTTAGGGTTAGGGTACTGAGACATGTGGTGTATAGGCAGTCCGTAGAGGCAGGCACTAGGGGCATGAATGTGGTGTTCCCAGTGGAGAGGTGGCACGTGGTCACGGAGGAAGCCATCACCCTGCCTGTGACAGAGTTAACGGGCCCTGTACTGAAGTCTCCTGGCTTCCCTGCTCTGGGTCCAAGGACGTCAGGGCCCTGGGCTAGAGTGACAGGGAAAAGTGGCTGCAGGGAAGCGGCCCCCAGGTGACAGCC
This sequence comes from Meles meles, assembly GCF_922984935.1. NCBI lineage: Eukaryota > Metazoa > Chordata > Mammalia > Carnivora > Mustelidae > Meles > Meles meles. Next base: position 69,870,670 of record NC_060067.1, read on the forward strand.
CTGAGGGAGGGCAGGGTCCATGGCCTCCAGCCCCTTGGGCAGGTCTGTGCCCCCAGCATACTTGCCAGACCACACACTGTCCGTGGACAGTCTGCACCTTCAGTGAGAGATATGTGGTGACCGAGGTCTACTGCTCACAGGCGTGGAAAGGTAGCGCTCTGAGAGCGTGTCTGTGTCCAGGGTCCGTGTGCTCAGAGTTGCCATGTTGTGCCTGACTGCGCAAGGCCCAAGGTCCGCCGTGAACACCGCGTGCACCGTTGGCCAGCGCTCATATGCTGCGTTGGTGTCGTTCTCGGGGAGGAGGCTCTGGAAGTTGGTTTTCTGGATGTGTGGCTTCGGCCTCAGGGCCCCAGGAGCGGCTGCAGCGGGTTGGAGCGGTGGTAGGGGGCCGCCCAGCTGTGCTGCTGGGCTAGGGGCAGCGTTTCTAGCTCCGTGGTGATGTGAATCTGATTGTGTCTTCCAGGGCAGCTGGTGGAATTTTTAAAGAAAATGGAATCTAGAGGGCCGCTCTCGTGTGATACTGTTCTGAAGATCTTCTACCAGACATGCAGAGCGGTACAGCACATGCACAGACAGAAGCCGCCCATCATCCATAGAGACCTCAAGGTACTGTGTCCTGCCTGTCCTGCGGGCCTGCACCCCTGCCCCTGGTCAGGGTGTCCAGCTGGCTGGCAGTCTGTGATGGCTTTTCCAGAGAAGAGGGATGTAGTTGTTTTAGAACAGGTTTCTGGAAGCTTCCCCATTGAAGCAGGGCCGAGCCCTCTTTCTGTGTCAGCTTTGCGGTGTCCTGGGGCTTCGTGCCTCCTGTGTGCCTGTCACTCCACCCACCTGCCCTCCAGCTGGCTCTGGGGTGCTCATGCCGAGGTTCCTTTCCTTCCACCCGCTGGAACCAGGAGGAGAATTGCTTCCCCTCTGGGTCGTCCATGCCCTTGCCCCTCGACGATCCGTCCCCAGGCAAAGGCTCTGCGGTATCCCGCCGTGGGCTCAGAGGTTGCTTTCCCTCGGGGAACCGTACTTCTGAGAAGTCCCGGTTTCCCTTTTCTGGACTATTAATGAAATGGAGTGGTTTTTTCTGTGTATGGAGTCAGTACTTTCTTCAGTCAACTTGTTTTTTCCTTTTTTCTTTCTTGTTTGTTGTCCATCAGGTTGTTTTTGATTAGCAGGAGCTCCTCTGTTCTTCTGGTGGCCTTTCCACATTGTGTGTGCTGCAGGGGCTTTCTCTGGCCTTCTTTTTATTTCCCCTGTTGTGTCTTTGGCGAAGTCCAGACTTGGGGAAGCTTGCCGGGCATCCACGCAGCTCCTATCCTAACTCTGCCCACATCTTGAGGTACCAGATTGTATTTGCTGAAGAACCTTACAATCCCTTAGTATCATTTCTTGTCTGGTCTATGGCCAGCTCTACCAGATTTTTCTTTAGGTGTGATGTGTCTCTCACCTGGCGGGCCTGGAACAGCGCCCTCTCCTCCTTGGCTCCAGCGGGGGGGGGGGGGGGGGGGGGGCTCTTGCCGTGCATCCAGGGAGGCACTAGCACCCCATGTGTGGGGCAGCATCTTTGTTTAGACTTGAACCTTGGACAAGCCTCAACTTTTCCTTTTGTCCCTCAAACCTGAGAGGTTGGCAGGTGCCCCCCCCCCCCCCCACCTGTTGCAGAAGACTGGGGACAGGAATGACTATCCTGAAGGTACCTGGGTGGCTGCAGGCCCGCATGCCAGCCATCCCTTCCCTGCTGCCTGGATGGGCCTTCCTCATTCGACCGGGTGGCTGGTGGATTTTCATGTGGCATGAAGACTCCCGGTTTGCATATTAGTGCATGTGCTGGTGGGCGGGAACTTAAGGAGGGTAAAACTAGTAAAGACTCCGTGTTAAAGCTGGCCTGCCTTGGATATCCCTTGTCTTCTCAGTGCCCTGTGTTCACCAGAGGCCCACAGTCTCCGTGGCTAGTCCATGGGAGTCATCGCGTGCCGCTCTGCAGAGGGGCAGGTGCGACACGGGGATGGCAGAGGCCATGGGGACACGTGTCTTTCTCCCTATCTTGCTCCTTTGCATGGCTCCGTCCAACACTGCAGGCTGCAGAGTATAGCGCTGGTGTCTGGCTGTTGGCTCAGCCTTATGGCTCCGAGGTCTGGCCATCTGGTGAGGCCCTCGCTCGGTGCGTGTGTCGTGAGAGCCAGCTCACTTGCTTGATGCCTGCTTCCTGAGTTGCTCTTGTCTGTGCTCTGGCTGTGGAAGGTGCTTGCACCCTCATGGGATGTTGCCTCCGGCAGCGCGTCGAGGCCCCTGTGCCCGTGCTTTGCCAACAGCCCTTGGTGTTGCCACACGGTGTGGGTGTGGCTTATGGACTTCAGCTGGATTTTCCTTCCATTAACGAGCATCTTTTCAAGGGTGTCAGGGTTTGGACTCCTCTTTGGGGAGGAAGAATTTGTGGAAGAATTTGCCTGATTTTCCCTTGAGGTATAACTTCCTGTTGGGTTTCTTGGAGCCCCGTGTGGTCATGCCATAGCTGGCATCATCGCCCTGAGTAGCGAGTGTCTTCGATGGGGTACTCCTTGTTTCATGGGGAGCTTCTGTGACTTGCTGAGGAGTTGACACTGCCCAGGCATGTTGTCCTGGAGACACCTGGAGTCCGCCATTGCGTGTCGGGGCAGGTCTTCCTCGGTCCATTGTAGGTGGCCATCCAGCACCTTGCCTGGATGGCTGTCCTGTGCCTGTGTCCTTCAGTGCGACCTCACGTGGGCCTGGCGCCCTGCAGATGTCCTGTGGGGCTGTCAGTCCTGCTCCCTGTGCTCCTCTGCCGCCTTTAATGGGGCTTCTCGGGGACCACACAGCTCTTTTGGACTATTTGTGTCTCCATGTAAATCTTTGAATTAGTTTGTCAGGTTCCACCCCAAAACCTTTCCAGAATCTGATTTAAATTGCCTTGACTGTCTCCCAGAGTGTGAGCTTGACAGGCTTTTCCTATAAAAGGCCCTACTTGAAACATGTCAACTTTGCATGCCAGGCCTGCTGGATAGTGCATCAGGCCGCAGGAGCAGTCTGGCGCGGCCATGCAGGTCATGCTGCGGAAGCACTCATGTCACAGAAGGGAAGTCTCCTCAACCACCTAGGTGTGCGGGCCATGCAGAAGCCAGTAGTGGCCAGAGCTGATCCTGGCCCATAGTCTGGGGCCTGCCTTAGGGCGACCCCAGCAGATCTGTGCCTGTCATGTTAAGAATATGGTCCAATTCCTTGTCGCTTTTAGATTTGAAGAGTTTATCTCAATTATAGTTTTCTGAATAGAGGTGTTTTGTGTATCTTTTGTTTGATTTCTTCCTAGGTTCTTGATATGTTGGGTGATTTTAAAATGGCGTGTTAATTTTTTTTTTTTTTTTAAGATTTTATTTATTTATTTGACAGACAGAGATCACAGGCAGGCAGAAAGGCAGCCAGAGAGAGAGGAAGGGAAGCAGGCTCCCTGCTGAGCAGAGAGCCCGATGAGGGGCTCGATCCCAGGACCCTGGGATCATGACCTGAGCCGAAGGCAGAGGCCTTAACCCACTGAACCATCCAGGTGCCCCTGGCGTGTTAATTTTTGATGTTCTAACTGTTTTAAACTTTTTTGGTGTATATTATTGATTGGAGTTATCTTTGATTTGCGGTTGATTTTAACTTTTTTCCTTTTATTTTTCTGAGTTACGTGTTTTTAAAAGGTACACATACTGATTTGGATCAGAAAGAAGTTACGAAGCTGTGTTTTCCTGTTTGTGGAAGGCTCCTCACTGTGCCCTAGGGAGCCCCGTCCCATCTCTCCAGCACCCCCCAAGCCTGGGTCTCTGCAGCCCAAGTTCATAAGGATTGTCTTCTGGGATTCTGCAGGTGGAAAATTTGTTGCTCAGTAACCAAGGGACCATCAAGCTCTGTGACTTTGGCAGTGCCACGACCATATCGCATTACCCCGACTACAGCTGGAGCGCCCAGCGGCGGGCCCTTGTAGAGGATGAGGTGAGCGGGGGACTAGGGGAGGCATGGCCTGTGTCCTGGTCTGCTCTGCCTGCGTCTCCTTCCTATGACGCTGTGCCCTGTGAAGACAAGCAAGTCACACCCTGGTGTTCACCTCCTAGGCCTGTCTTTGGACTGGGAAACACCAAATTTGAGGGTTATCTCATGTCTCCATCACTTATCTCATCCCAAAAGTGCCTCTTACGGCTTTTTTAAAAAAGATTTGTATTTATTTATTTGACAGAGATCACAGGCACAGGCAGAGAGAGAGGAGGAAGCAGGTTCCCTGCTGAGCAGAGGGCCTGATGCGGGCCATGATCCCAGGACCTTGAGATCATGACCTGAGCCGAAGGCAGAAGCTTAACCCACTGAGCCACCCATGTGCTCCAGTGGCGTGAGGCACATTCATGGTTGCTCGGCTGACACCACCATCCCTTCATAGAACCTGGTCACCATCCCAAATCTGGCTACTTAAAAAAATATATATCGGTTAAAGTTAAACATCAGGGGCTCCTGCAGGAGACCCCAGAGGGGATTGGTGAGTGTGCCCTGAGCACACGTGACTGCGGGGAGGGGCAGAAGGGCTCCATGGTGTGCCCGCATTCGGAAGCCCCAGCGCTGCACACTCCTGGCGGCTTCTACTGTGACGAGCAGCTCACAGAAACCACACATGCAGACAGAACACAGGACACCGGGAGCCACAAGGACTGACGGGGTCGGGGAGGTGCTGAGGCCGTGCTCTGCGGGTACTTCAAGGCAAGCCTTCTGGGAAAGAGCCTGAGGCAGAGGCCTTGAGCCAGCAGGCCACCCACTCTGCCCGTCAGGACCTGTCCCACCAGAAGCTCGCCTGGAGTCAGATCTGCACAGAGCAGCTGTTGCTTCTCATGGAATCCATCACTGTCTACTTCAGGCCTCAGACTAGATTGTCAGGGGTCAGAGCACAGGTTCCTAGATGGACTGTGCTCATCAAGGGAAGGGTGTCTGTCCTCCCACGCTCCATTACTCAGTCGGGAGATGGGTCCAGTCACCCCAAAGCAGCACGTTCCCACTTCTGTGTGGCAATATTTATAAGACAGTTGTTCCCAGCAAAGTGCAAATGTGTGACTGTTCTCCTTAAGCCACTTGGCAGGGCACAGTGACTCAGAGACGTGGGAAGGGGTCCCTTGGTCCCGTGTGGTGGGGGGTTGGTTTAGTAACCACCTCGTGAGCTCTGAGTCCTGCCCCATTCACGGACTTGAGTAGACCCTCAGAAGTGTGCGACCAACCCCCAAGGCTCGTGCACCCCTATTTTGGTGGTGGTTCCTTCCATCTTCCATCCGCGGGGCAGGGATGTCTGCTTGCTGTGAGTCTCAACCTGTGTCCCCTCCTGACCCTGCTGTGTGCCGCAGTGGCCCCACACCCCACCCCGCTATAGCAGGAGCCCCCGCCCCTCATGTGCTGACCGTTCATAGGGACTTGGGGCTCCCGTTTTTTCCATGGTTCATGGGGAATCCTCAGTTATTTTGGTGCCAAAGTGCCCCAGATTTGCTTCACACTTGGCCCTGTGTTCTTTGACATTCTCCCATCATTTTGGAGCCCTTGTCTGCTTTCTGGAGCAGCAGGATATTCTGAGCTCAGCAGGTGCCGATCCTGTCTAGCCTGGGCATCTGTGTTCCTCAGAGGAGGGCTGTCACCTCGGAGTGGGAGATGGTATCACAGACCAAACTCTGGGTGCGTGGATGCGTGTGTGCAGACCTACACATGCGTCCTTCTGTTAGAAGTCACGCCTCTGAGTTGGCACCTCCACTCTGGCCTGTCCGGTGAGCTCCCTGCCCCACCCCACATCCGTGTGTCCCTCTTTCCAAGTGAGTGGCCCAGCATCATCCCTTATGCATCCACTTGTCCCAGTGTTGCTAGAGAAGACACATCTCCTGGCGAGAACGCAGGGTCCATGTGTGCTTCTGGCATGCCCCCTCCCCCCAGTCTGCACCCCAGACCAAGTGCCTTGGATTTGGTCTCTCTCCTTCCAAGTGCTTTTGTTACTCATTTGAAATACATTTTGGTGTGTCTTTTTTAATTTTTCTTTTTTTTAACTGATAGACTGGTCCTTTTGAGCAGTCACAGGTTTGCAGAATGGAGCTGAGAGCAGGGTGCTCCCCCATCGCCCACACACTTCCCTCTTTGTCCTGCTGCAGGGATGAGCATATGGGTGTGCATCCCCAGGTCCCCGTCCCCCTTGTGCCCCACATGCTCTTCTGGTTTCTGTCTGCTGTTTCTCCTTTGTGGTCTCTCCTGGGTCCGTGCACCTGTGTCCCTCGACAGTGAGACCCTGTGCTCTTTGGCCAGAACCTTGTGCTCACTGTCAGGCTGTGTCCGATGTCCTGCCCTCTGCAGACTTAGAGACAGCAGCACACTGAGCGGCCCGTGTGTGGGTTCTCATGTGGGAGTCCCTGGAGGTGAGCCCGGATGCACAGTGGCTGGGTCTGTGACTAAATCCAGATGTTGAAATCAGGGTTTTAATGGAAGCTTATCAGACACACATACCAGCGCAGAACTGTAAGTGTGCCACGGGGTGACGTGTCCTGTGTGGGTGCCCCTGTCACCTCTCATCTGGACTGGACGGTGCCCCCAGCTTCGCCTGCCTCCTGTGTTCTAAGTGAATCCTGCCTGAGTGCAGGAGTGTGGTTTTCAGGAATGGCCTGCTCAAGGCCCTCAGCTGCTTTGATCATGTTCTCGTTTATCCCTGAGGAGTTGCAGGAGTTACAGGCCATGCGCATGACCCCGTATTGGCCACGGGGCTCACATGCCCTCAACCCACCTGAGGCCGGCCTGTGCAGGGCCTTGCTCTTGAGGAGCAGACCTGCGGGTGGAGAGCAGTTTGTCAGCCTTTCCGTGTGTCTGCGGAGGTCTTGGAGTCTGCGGCCTTGTGGTTGCTGTTTGTGCGTACTGTGTACGGAGACCCCGTCCTCACCAGTTGTGTGGGCCTCCGCTGTGCGTGCCACTAGCCTCCCTCTCATCCATCCCATGTCCCACCCTGTGTACTCGGGTCTCAGCGTTCCTGACGTAAACACCTGGCCAACTGGGTGGATTTGGTTTAGTTCCCTCTCCTGTTAGAGAAAGTGCTTCCATAAGAACGTGTCAGGAAGCTTCTTTTGGAATAGCACTTCTCTCGCAGACACATGTGACCCAACCCACAGCCCTGGGCCAGAATCCCCACGGGCCAGGTAGCTGGGACACCCACAGTGAGGGCTTGGTGTGGCCGCTCCAGTGAACACCAAGGCATTACAGCAGGCGGCAGCAGGGGTGAGGAGGGAGGCGAGTGGCTGGCCGTTGCGGTGGAGCACAGTGGCATGTCAGGAATGTCATTCGAGAACGTCCTGCAGTGTGTGCTGGAAGGCGGCACAGCAGCCATGCAGAGTAAGGAGCCGTCCTCGCGTATGGCCTTTTCTCTGAAGCGTATGTGTCTGTTTCAGATCACCAGGAACACCACACCCATGTATAGGACACCGGAGATGGTGGACTTGTACTCGAACTTCCCAATTGGCGAGAAGCAGGACATCTGGGTGAGACTGCGCCGCAGTAGTGCCCGGGCCACCCTGCCTGTGGGTGCGCAGGGGACCCTCGGGCACAGAGTCCAGCCTGCTGTTCTGCTTACGTTCCCGCCAGTGTCCCTTTTTCCTCCGTTTTCTTCTTCCATTGCTTTCATAAGAGTCACTTGTGAGTGCCGTCAGCAGAGACGCACTGAGTAAAGTTGGGGGGTGTCTGCGTGCAGCGGCGTCCCACAGGGCTCCCTGGGATGCTGTGTCTGGGACATTGCTCCTGTGGCAGATCTGCTGCCTGCAGGCTTGGACCTGAACCCTCCGGATGCAAGGACATCTGCTGTCCTGGCCAGAGCCTCTTTGGAGAGGCCGTTCATGCCATTGGACTGGCCATCCCAGGCTTGGAGTGCTCGGCCGGTCGGGCACTGGCCAGAGTCAGTACCAGGCCCTGATGCCTAGGTGACCCTGCTCCTTTCCCCTTTCTGAAACCCTGTGGCAGTCCCTTCATGGCGTGGGCATTATGCCTGGCTGTGTCCCTCCTGGGGTCCAGCATCAGGGTGCAGAACTTGGGGAGTGCTGCCCTGAGTGGCCTGGGGCTGCCCCGCCTGGCCTAAGACCAGGGACAGGAGCACCTCGGGCCCAGGCCTCCCCTGAGGGCTCAGAGTTCGGGCCCTGCTGTGGATGTGAGCATCTGCACCCTGAGTGGTGCTGAGAGCCCTTGAAGCATGGGAGTCGGTAAGACGTGTGTGTGAGAGCCATTTCTCACGATAGCGCCAGCCCGTGGTGTCTTCTTTCCAAATGGTGTTGATCCCAGACAGGTGCCCTCGGCACGTCTGGACCAGAGGACTCGCCCGTTCGCACACGGAGCTGGACAGTGAAACGGCATGGGTGCTGAGGGCTTGGCCTCTCCTGGGCCTCAGAGCGCGGCTTGTTCTCAGTGAGAGCAGGATGTGTGTGGGGACCGTGCTGCCCTATTGGTCCGCCGCCTCCCTGTCATCCATCATTCCGGGGACATGCCTCCATGGCCCTGCACATTTGCTTCCTGTGTTGCTGCTGCTATAGCTCGTGTAGCTAGCACGGCCAGTCCTTCCCGCAGCTGCCCTGCCAGCCCCAGATGCTGGCGTGTAGGACTTTCCGTTTCCATGCGAAAAGAAGACATGGTTGTTTGTTCACAACTCAGACCTTGGTAGTTAGCTCCTGAGGAGGGTGGAAAGGGGGCTGTGGCCGCCCGTAACTCAGACCAGGGTGTGGCTCCATCTTCCACAGGTCAGCTGGGTCTTGACTGTCCTGGGCTGTGGATCCAGACCCCAGGACAGACCGCTCCCCCTCCCCTCTGCCCTCCACCCCCCACCACCTGCACGCCCCTCACCTCTGCTCTCCCCACAGGCCCTGGGCTGCATCTTGTATTTGCTGTGCTTCCGGCAGCATCCTTTTGAGGATGGAGCAAAACTTCGAATAGTCAACGGGAAGTTCTCAATCCCCCCTAATGACACCCGGTATTCCGTGTTCCACGACCTCATCCGTAAGTCCCACAGGCAGGGACCTTGAAAGACACGTCTTCTGTCACTTCTCAGGACTGTCTGTCCCCTGTCCCTCGCGGCTGTGTGGTGGCCCCCCTTAGGGGCTTTTCCCCGGGCTCACCCCCCTTGTGAATTCTCGGTGCTTTGAATGGCCCATCCTGGTAACTTTGTGCCATTTTGGGGTTTTCTGTCTATGTTCTAGTTTGCTCACTCACTTGTGCAATTTGGTGTGAGTGAGCCAAGGGGCTTCCAGGGTCCGTGACCTTGGGGAGAGCAGACACTGCTGTCCCCAGCCCTGGCCCGAGCTCCCCTGCCTGTGCCCTAGGTGCCACGCTGAAGGTCAACCCTGAGGAGCGGCTCTCCATCACAGAACTGGTCAACCAGCTGCAGGAGATTGCGGCTGCCAGGAACGTCAACCCCAAGTCTCCCATCACTGAGGTAGGGGCCTTGCCAGGTGTGGCCTACAGTGGTGTGGTCAGGACGGTCTTGTGAGCGGCCCCATCTGCTCTGGGGCAGGTGACATGGCTCCTGATGGGGCTCACGAGTGCCAGGGAGCTTCCACAGCCTGGGGTGATCTGAGTTCCCTGAGGGAGCTTCGTACCTGATGAGAGGTGGGCTGCTCTGTGGGGTCACAGGGATGAGGGCAGCAAACTGTGAGGTGCTGGGGGGTGATGCTCAGCCTGTATCTCATGGGCTTATTCCCAGGCCTGGGGCCCAGGCAGGAGGTGGAGACGAGGACCTGCCTTGTCAGGGAGGGTCATCACACTGGGCTGAGGAAGAGGAAGCCAGTGGGTCCACTTTAGAGAGAACCCCTCACGTGGCCCCCCCGAAGATGTGTGCTCCCCCGAGAGTTGGCAGAGCGTTGGCTGGTGGTGTGGGGAGCTGTCTGATCCATGGGCGAGCCGGCCTGCATGTGCAGGGACCTCACCACAGTCTGGACAGAGGTGCTGCCAGATAGACACAGCCCCTGGTGGGTGGGCCACTACACGTCTTCTGATCTCAGTGCTTCTGGGACCTGGGATCTGCGTGTGCAAACATTGAACCCCTTTTGGAGGGTTCTTCTCCGGGCCATGTGGGCCTGATTGTGCAGTAAGCCGGTCCTCCCCATGACAAGGCAGCTTGCCACAGTGCAGCAGACACAGCCCCACCCCACTCCCAGCCCAGAGAGTGAGACCAGGAGGGGAGTCTGAAACCCAGGAGGAGGGCTGTAGGAAGAGGTGCACTGTGTCATTAAGTAGGGGGTGTGGAAACAGAATTTTGAAAAACCAAGTAGCATCTGCATGTTCTTCATGACACTGCCTCAGTGATACCCAGCACCATTCATTAGCTTTTACAGGGCATCATGGGAAGCGTAGGGTCCCGGTAGGGGACATTCCTTTCTTCCAGAGAGCGGTGAAGCAGATAGAGATTTAGCGAGGAGAAGACCTGGCCTGTCTAACAGGCGTGTGCTGCCTCACACTTGGTGGGTGTGTGCATGGTTTGTAGGGGTCTGTAGGGGATCAGCATCGACTCCCTACCTGGTCACAGAGAAAGATGTTTCATCACGCTCAGGAGAAGTGATGGCAAATATATCTTATTTTTTGACCTTGCTGTAGTAAAGCTTGACCTTGGTAATATCTTGTAAAACCCCACCAAAAATTCTGAAGTGTGCTGCCAAGTACTTGTGAATAAGTGTGGAAGTTGAGGGGGGGGCTGAGGATTGCCCCCAGCGGGGCTTCGGGGCCTATCCCGTGGTCACACGGTTGGGCTGCACACCTTGCCCAGAGGCTCCGAGCATCCAGTGGGCTTGGGGTCAAAGCCCCAGCCAGCACTGGCATTGGACTCTGCTCGTGACAGACGCAGACCCCCGTGCTTCTTCTTTGGCAGCCACACTGCTGATGGAGGTCACAGGTGTGTCATCCCGAGGGTCTGCCATCTCATGTCACTGCAGAGCCTGGCCCACGGTGGGCAAGCAGGGAGCATCTGCAGAGTGGGGCAGACTCTCAGCCGCTCCCTCCATGCTCCAAGGCATGTGTGCAGCCCCCTTGTCTGTGTGGTCTTTGGTTCAAGTGTCCTGCTCAGAGTTGGGAGGTTCTCCCCTTGGCTGTTCAGCACATTAGGGAGAGTTGGGTGGACATGGTAGCGGACGCACCTAGGGCTCACAGGTGCCCCCATCCATGAGGTTTGCTGCATCTGGGGAAGTTGACTGTTTGCACTTTGAATCACTGCAGCTCCTCGAGCAGAATGGAGGCTATGGGAACGCTGTCCCGTCCCGAGGGCCACCCCTTCCTGGGGGCTCTAGCAGTGGCGGATACAGCGGAGGTGAGTAACCCCTGCCTCGTGCCCACCATTTGTCCTCTAGGGTTACCGTGTCCCTGCTATGCATAGGGCACCCAGATCCTGCTCTCACAGGGCTTTTGGCCTGACAGCAGGAGGTGGGCTACACGTTTGGGGTCTCCAGGATTCTCTTCAGGCTTGGATTGTCTCAGACTTCCAGAATTCAGTGGAACTGGCACACTGAGGGTCCAGGGAGCTGGGGAAGAACGTGAGAGTCCTCTCTCTTTGCTGTCAGGACAGCACTGGTTCTCTGCAGCATGGAAGGACAGCTGCAGGCAGCCACACATGCATCGCCACCCATCGTGTGGCTGGCTCGGTCTCCAGCCCTGTGAGGCCTGTGGCCCCCTTGGTCAGTCACTTGTTGGTGTTGCCCATGGCCCAGGTGGATGAGGGCACACCTCGAAGGGTAGTGAGCAGGAGGGCAAGCCCATTAGGAGGAGAGTATGTGGGGAATAGGGCAGCCATGATGGGAGCCGTGGGGCTGGAAGGGGCCAGAGGGCTCTGAGTGTGGGCTTTGGCTGGGAGGCACTGGAAGGGGCCAGAGGGCTCTGAGTGGGGGCTTTGGCTGGGAGGCGCAGACACAGCTCTGGCGGGAGGAAAGGCGGGCCCAGTTGTTTCCTTACAACTCTGCTCACATTTGGTGAATGAGCCGTGCTCTCCTTGGCCTGAATTCTGTGTGGCCCTGCTTGGGAAAGTTCTGGAAGGCTGTGCCAGGATGTGCCCCAGTGCTCGTCCCCCAGCTCTCAGTGTTTGGGCTGTGGAATCCAGGTCCTGGCTCCTTCAGCTCTCCTGTGCCCTGGACACTCCGTGTCCATGCCCTGTGGGCCCTGGACGCCTCCCTGAATGTCCCATGTGTGGGGCTGCCTTAGCTGCCACGGGGGGAGGTTCTCAGGGCACCGAGATAAGAGCCTGCCCCACACTTGCTTGCTGCACAGAGGGGTGCTGGGGCCTGGCCAGGGCTGGCCTGCGGACTGCCTGGTGAAGGGCCAGTGTAAACGTGGGCCATGTTGGCCACATCTCGGGGCAGTCTCCACGGTCTGAGAGCCACCGGCACCTTGTCCCAGTGGGGACCAGGCCATCTGCAGCTAGTGCTACCACGTCAGTCACAGGCTGCTGGGGGTAGAGGGTGGAGGTCCTGGCAGATGACCCTCAAGGCCCACATGCAGCCTGATCATGCTGATCTCCTTTCAAGCCAACTTCTTCCACCAGAACCCCCTTTGACAACCTTGGGGACCCTGCATCTGTTGCTACTCTATTCACGGCCAGGCAGCTGTGTCTGCAGGTGCCTGTTTGTAGTCCGGCTCCATCCTGGCCGCCCTGCCTCTGTGAACGATCGATTTCTGCCCCAGGCATTTGCGAGGGCCAACCGTGTGGCCTTCCTGGGGCTGGCTTGGAGCCGAGCAGGCCTCCCAGCTGCATGGCCTGCTCTGTGTTCTCCCAGCAGGTTCTTCCCCACCCTTCCCTCCTCCAAGTGTCTGTGGCTTCCCTGACTTGTGCCCCTCTCTCTGAGCTGGAGGCTGCCTCCCCTTTGTTGGTTCCCTCAGCATGAGTTAGTGTGATGGGGGCCTTCCAGCTGGTGTCCAGTACATGCTACAGGTGGGTTGAGGGGACGTCACGGAGGCGGGAATGGAGGGCTGTGTGTGCCCAGAGGGTCCAGCTCTTCACGTTTCCCAAGTTCTGCCCTCAAGCGAACAGGTGGCCCGGTTGCTGGTCTTATGCCCGCTTCTGGACGTGGTGTGCTGACGGTTGGGGTTGCCAGGAGGCAGGGCTCCTTGCTGGTCCTGCTTCTCAGCTCACATCCCTATGGGAGCCGGCATGGTAGCCGGGCCTAGGCCGTGCCCTGATCGGAGACTTGTCTCTGCTTCCAGGCCTGGCGCTTGCTGAGTACGACCAGCCCTATGGTGGGCTCCTGGACATCCTGCGGGGGGGCACGGAGCGCCTCTTCACAAACATCAAGGACACCTCCTCCAAGGTCATCCAGTCTGTTGCCAAGTGAGTGAGGGCGCACCGGGTGGGCTCTGTAGTGGGGATTTCCCGTCCTTGGGATTCTGTCCCAACTCCAGACCTGACAGGACCCGGCCCCAAGGCAGCTGGTGAGCCTGTGATGCGCTGTCTGCTGGGGCTCTACTGCTGGGCCCATAGACCCAGGGGGTGGGCTTTAAGCTATGTGGTGACAGCAGCCGCTCATTGCACCGCTGCCATGGCTGGCATTGGGGCCCATGGGAGCACCTCACATGTGGGACTGCGACCCTCTCTCTCCTGGGGGACATTTTCCATGGAGACAGTGAGCTGCCTCCCACCTCCGTGTCCCCATTGCACTGTGACAACACACCTCAATGTTTGTGCAGTTTCTGCTCCGTGGTGTGGAGCGAACGGGGCAGTGGGGGCCCCGGGGATGCCTCATGGTGCAGCCCCGCTTAGTTACAGCGCTGACTTACTGGGGCTGGATAGAGTGTGTGGGTGAACAGGGTCTCTTTATAAGCGGGTTGTTCTGGGGACTACACCTGTGCCTGGCCAGAGGCTGTCCTGTCATGCTGGATGCTGGCCTGTGGCCCCTCAGCTCTGACTCGGGAGCTCCACGGGAGCAGCAGGCAGGGTGCTGCCGAGCCCTTGTGGGCACAGGTCTCCAGCTCAGGGACGTCCCCACCCGAGGAAGCACCCCCTCACTGTGCTGACAGTTTCGGAGGTCTGTGGGTGTTGAGCCGTGCATCTCAGCCCAGGGGTCAGGTGGTGTATTCCTGTGGAGTCACCTCTTTGAAAGTGTGGAGACGGCTTGGCCTCGTTACCCTTGTTCTTTTGTGCGATGGTCATTGTGTTGTGTGCACGCTGTTGACAACGCAGGTGAATTCATGCACACGTGGCATGAGTGTGTGCACCCTTGCATGTGGAGTGTGTGTGTTTGTGGGCACGCACGTGTGTGAGTCTTGTGCTGTGGTGGGCAGTGTAGCATGGTGTTCTCGTAGCTGACATGATCTTGTGGAATGAGAAAAGACTTGGCTGGATGTCTCACCAGATGGCATCCGTTCGCACCTCTGTGACCCTCTGTGATGTCCGAAGCCGCAGGACGAGTCTGCGCTTCTGGTGTGGGCTCCCCAGTGTCTGGTCCCTGGAGTCTCAAGTCATCAGATGGGTGTGGCTCGTGTTCTGGTTACGGAGCCAGAAGGGTTGGGCTGGGAACCTGGACAGGAGGGGCTGCCAGCGACTGTCGGACATAGCTGCCTTCTGCATGTGCTTTTCAACCACGCTTCCGATGACAGGAGGCCTCGCTTGGCAGTGCTGTGTCGTGGGCCGGTCTGCTGTTCGCTGCACTGTGTGCTGACTGCAGCGCGTCCTGCCTTTCATTCTAGCAAGGGGTGTTGCCGGGGTCTCAGGGTGGCATCCTGGGACTGGAGGGCTCGGGAGTTGCAGCTCCCTGGGGATGATGAACAGGGGACTGTGGGATGTGCAGGAAGCTCTCAGCCCTCCTGTCAGAAACACACATGGACTGGGGCAGACCCCCTTCCTACTGGGTTTCTCAGTCAGGCCCAGCATTTCATGGTTTCTCAGTGAGACTTGGGAGAGCAAACACCAGGATGCGGCCACATGGACATTGCCCATGGCCTCTTGTGTGACTGAGGTGCTGGAGCCCCCGTGGGGCTGGAGGGGAGGGCTGGATGCTGGGCATCTGTCTGAGCTCTTGAACGCAGTTTTGACCAACAAAGGAATATAAAGTTGTCTTTTGTGAAGGGTAGAGATAGTGCTGGAGTGCTCCCGGATGGAGCCGATGTCATGACTCATTCTAGATCTGTGCAACTGTCTTACACCAGAAATGGGATGTTAATGTGAGGAAATAACCCTGACAGTGCACGTCAGGCTGGCATGCAAGCAGAATCCCATGGGTGACTCAGGTATGGTGGCCTGCAGACCCCAGCAGATGCGCCTTGGGGCAGGGATAACATTTGGCATTGTCCTCTGGTGACGTCGAGATCAAAGCGTAGGTAAGGGTAGACCAAGACATCGCCTGGCATTATCAATATCAAAGGTTTCTTGAACAAGAGGAAAAGGATATGTTTCAGGGTCCCAAGACCACTCCTGGGTTGGAGGTTTACTGGAGGACACGCAGGACTTGGCACAGAGTTTTCCTTAGAGCGCGGGAAAAGATGTGTGCGGCAGAGTCTGGAGGAGCCTGGCATGGCTTTCTGAGTCCTTCCAACTCTGGAGTCACATGGGACTCCTGTGATTCCAGCCCGAACCACTATAGCATGTATGACATGTTGTTGTCCATCTGGAATCCTCCAGAGACCCAGCACCAGGGCCTGCGTTCGACTGGTCCCAGGCATTCTCTGCCCGGCATGCACCAGGCTCCAGACTCTTAGGGGAAAGCAGGTCTGAGCACAGACCACATCTTGGTACAAGTAGTCCGGGCCCAGGGGCCTCCTCTCAGCAATTCTGGGAACAGTGAGGGCCTCCCGAAATCGCTGGGCCATAGCCGAGGACCAGCCTGTCAAGCAGGCTTCTCTGTGGGTACATGGTTAGGCCTGTACCCGTCTTTTGTCCAGGGTTCACACTTAAAGTGTGACTCAGAGAGAGTGTCTGAGAGTCAGAATCATCCAGGCTGGAGGGGAAACATCTTAGGGACTGATGGACTCAGGTTCGCAGGGTGTGTACCCAGAAGCCTCGCTGGTGCTTTGTTTCGCCAGCCCACGAGCAGAAGCAGAGTGGTGGACAGGGAAAGGCAGAAGGCACCGGTCCTAGCCCTTGTCTCAGCCATGACGTTCTTGCCCATGGCTGCGAGTGCCCGGCAGCCGTGGTGTGAATGGTAGGCACATGTCTGCCCCTTATTGGGTCTGCTGGCTGCGATCATGGAAGGAGCCCTCCAGATGCAGTCCTGTGTGGTGAGCTCCAGGCCCTCGGAGGGTCTGGGGCCAACCCCAAGGCTCTAATGTGCCACCGGAGGGCCCATTGGGGGATGGCCTTGGTCACTGTTAGCCAGGGCCACTGAACAGCCCTCTCTGGTGCGGGCAGAGCCCTCATGGTGAGGTGTGTGGGCCCAGAGTCCTGGGAGGCCTGTTCACGGAGGAGACCCGCCTGGGTGGCCTATGTGTGCGAGCCTATGTCTTGGAAGCGTGGGTCTCGGGGGCCTGAGCCCGAGCCTGTGGGTGTGGTCTCACGTTGTTTCTTCCTGCGTTTGGACACATCCTAGACCCAGAAGGACCAGGTGCCCCGAGTCCCTGACTCTGCTCTCATTCCCCATCCCCAACCCACCCACACAGGTAGAGAGGCCAAGGCCCATGGACGTGCGCCTCTGGCCACAGGTGTTTCTCTCCTTCTGGCCTCCCTCTTCTAATCCTTCGCTCTTTTTCTGAGTTTTTGTTTTTGTTTTACCATCGTCATTCTGTAGTGTGTTCCATGTATTAATTCTTTTGTGAAAAAAGTAAATATTGGCCAAAACTTTCTCTTTGTCTGTTGCTCCTCTCGTTTTGTCCTCCAGTGGGTGCTTTCCGTTTTATTAGCGAGCATGTGTGAGGGAGCGGGAGGCTGGGAGAGACAGGGAGAGAGAGAACCTCAGGCTGATTCCCCATAAGCACCAAGCTCAGTCAGTGCAGGGCTCGATCCCACAACCCTGAGATTGTGACCTGAGCTGAAAGCAAGAGTCAGACCCTCATCCGACTGAGCCCCCAGGCGCCCCTGTGCTGCAGTTAAAGGACAGCAAGTCCGTGCTTGCCTTAGGTCTGTCAGCCTAGCCCTGGGTTTGAGCACATTTTAAGTATGTTGTAGAACAGTTACTCAAATCTGTTGTAAATAAATTTTTGATGGTTTTATTGTTGTACATTTGGGTCTTTAAACAATTTGGACCTTACTTCGGGGATTTTTCTTGTCCCATTTTTCCCCGACAAGAGAAGCCGCTCTGCTGATGCCCCAGCTGGGCGGCATTCCAGTCTCCCCAGATATCCCCAGATATTCCGCCCTCCCCAGAATATCGGCTGTTCTTAGACATCAGTTTCTTGGAATGGATTCTGGAATCCACTTGTCAAGGTGCCTGAATGGTCACTTAGGAAGCTGTTGCATATTACCCACTTCCTGTCATTTCAGATGCAGTTGGTCTGCACAGGGCTGACTGTCGCCTCCAACAGAGAGGCATCCCCAGGTCCAAGGGCTCCTTTCCTGCCCTCCTGGATGCCTGCTGGCTGCTGTCAGAGAGCAGGTGGGAGGGGCAGCAGGTGTGTTGGGTAGTGAGTCTGTGCCAGCCGCTCAGGGTGCCTCTGGCCCCTGCTGTGTGCGAAGCCAGTGGGATGGACTCTGCGGCTCACGCTGCCTTGTGCAGAAGGCATCCCCCACTGTTTAGCTGAGTCTGACAAAAGCTGTAACATTAGACCTAAGTGAGTGGAGAAATATACCATGTTTATGTTTGGGAGAATAAATTTTTGAAGGTTGTGTCACTCAGTCTGTAAATTTATTGCAATATAAATAAAAATACTGACATTTTTACAGATTTTGATCTTAAGGTTCATATGTAAGTTACCCAGAATTGCCAGGAGGGTATTAAAAATATAAGAATAGGGGTGAACCCATTGTGTGTCACTTTTCCTCAAACATGAGCGCTGTCCCCATGTAGGTGAAGTGGTTGGTTATGTGGGACTCGTATAAAACCAATGAAAACTAGGAGTCTGGTTAATGAGCAGTGCTGTGACCATGGGTGTCTGTGTGGGGAAGGAAAACTTGAGTCTTCATCCAATAATGGCCAAGAACATATATCCGATTAGTTAAAAGATCTCATTGTCAACAGTAATTTTTTTTAAAGATTTTATTTATTTGTCAGAGAGAGAGCTCACAAGCAAGGGGGAGCAGCAGGCAGAGGGAGAAGCAGCCTCCCCGCAGAGCAGGGAGTCTGATTCAGAACTCGATCCCAGGACCCTGGGATCATGACCAGAGCCAAATGCAGACCCCAACCAACTTAAGCCAACCTACCATCCCACCAACAGCAGTTTTTTAGAGAAAATTAAAATAGGGGCAGTGGATTTTTTACATGTAATAAAACTACAGCAGCCATGGGAACACTTGGTTAGTGAACGTAATTTAGAAAATCCTCTATGCATCAAAACATACTTCTTGCAAGTTTCCAGAAAGGTACAGCCCTGATTGGGAGTATGTGTATTTGGGGGACGGTGTCTATTAGGTGCAGTGGGTTCAGAGACCAGAAGCGGGCACAGAGGCCGCTAACAGGACAGATTGTGAATGAACTATGAGAAGACGCTCAGCTTTGATAGTGTTTATAGATGCTGGAGAGCTGAGTCTTGTAATGGGCGCATGCAGACCATAGACACAGGTCACTGGGTGGGTGCCTGGCATGTCTGTCCCCACTTCCTACGCTCTGCCCGGCCTCCTGTGGTCGTGATTGAGCCTTTCACCGGAGCCCCGGCCTCTTCTTTCCTGTTACATTTCTTTTTTTAAACTTCTTTTGCTGACTGCTTCAGAGTTCGTGGCCCACACTTCAGCTGCTCCAGCTCTGCTCTCCCCACAGCGCCAGCTCCAGTGCTCCGTGCCGCCGTGGGCACTCGTTGCCGGCCTTCAGCAGTGTGCATGCATGGCCTGCTTGCCAGATGCCTTGCGGCCGTTGTTACTCAGGGCAAACTGGCGTCTATTAAATCAGCTGAGAACAGGAAAAGTGAAAGTTGTTTTTTTTACCCTGTCTTCCTCTTTGACATTCTTCCATTCTTTATGTAGATCTGAGTTTCCCGACCAAAGCGTTTTCCTTCTCTCCCGGGAACTACTTTTAAGGAGTCTTCAAGGCAGGTCTACTGGCAACGCATGCCCTCAGTGTTTGCCTGACAGAGTCTTTATTGCTCTTCACTTTGGGAGGGTAATTTCACAGCGTGCAGGATTCTAGGTTTTTCTGGGTGGGTTTTTTTCTCTCCACACGACATGTTTTACTCTCTTCTTGCTGGTGTGGTTTCTGAAAAGATTGCTCCGGCATGGTGTTCTTGGAGCGTCCGGGGTCTGGGCTTTGGTGTCTGACATTAGTTTGGGGAAATTCTCAGTCGTTCCCGGCTCACGTATTTCTGCCATTTCTTCTCTTCTCTGAGTCTCGTGTTCCATCACGTGCATGGTGCACCTTTGTGGCTGTCTCCCATCCCTGGAGACTCTGTTCTGGATTTTGTCGGTCTTTATTCTCTTTGCTTTTCATTTTTCAAGGATTCTGTGGATAGTTCTTCCAACTCGGAGATCTTTCCTCTGCTGCCTTCGGGCTAATCAGCCCCTCAGAGGCATTCTTTATTTCTGCCACAGTTTTTCATGTGGTCTTAGTCAAAAGGCTGAGAAGCGATTCTGCCACAATTTTTATCTCCAGGATTTCTTTTTCATCCTTTCTTGGAAACTTTATCTCTGTTCACACTGCCCCTCTGTTCTTGTCTGTCATTCACTTTGTCAGTTAGAGCCCTTACATGTTAATCATAGCTGCTTTAGTTCCCTGTCCTATCCTGGCAATGCCCCTGCCATGTCTGGTTCTGATGCCTTCTCTGTCTCTTGGGACTCGGTTTTTGCCAGACATGCTGTGCTGTCTTGTGTTTTTGTTACCAGCTCCCACTGCCATATGTCTTTAGAGGAGACTGGCAGTCAGTTTGCACTGGGTCTTGGCCTGTCTGTCACTTGCAGTTTCTAACTTCTTGTCCACCTCTACTCTAGACACACGGGCCCGACGCTGACACGTGCACACCTGCACACACGATGTTCCTGTGAGCCACAGCCTGAGCTCCTGCAGGACTCCCTCTGGTTAGGGTCTCATGACCTAACTCTAGAAATTTCCTGTAATAACCAAAGCTCTTCTTGTTAATTCCAGTTATGCAAAGGGAGACTTGGACATCTCTTACATCACATCCAGAATTGCTGGTATGTTTGCCTCTGTTAACTGTAAGGACACGCTTCTGCTTCTCCCCTAACGATGGCTCATGGGAGGCAGGGTGTGAGGGTGTGAGTGGTGGGGAAGGAGAGGGTGCCCATTGGACAGCCACTCACTTACCCAAGATGGGGCTTGGGGCACTTGTCCCTCTGTCCAGTGTATCCCCAGGCCCTGCCGTGAACAGTCCCGGCATTGACCCACCTTCTCCCCTGATCTGAAACTTTCTGGAACTCGGAGATCATGAGGGGCGTGATGCAGAGCACATTTAAAACTTGGGTCTCCAAACACCCAAACCAGAATCCAGATACTTGGAGACCCTGTTGTGCCTAAGGCTGTCTGGCCAAGCTCCCTGTCCCAGAGGCACTGTCTGGAGATCCCAAGGGCTGGGCGGGGTGGCGAGGTCTGTGTTCTGTCCATTCCTGGCAGCCATTGGACTGATCAGTCAGTAGCTGTGTGGAGGTGAGGAGCAGGGCCCCCAGTGGCCAACTGTCCTGCCCATGGCTGACATGGGCTTCTCTCTTTCAGTGATGTCATTCCCAGCGGAAGGCGTGGAGTCAGCTATCAAGAATAACATAGAAGACGTACGGTTGTTTCTGGACTCCAAGCACCCGGGACACTATGCAGTCTACAACCTATCCCCGAGAACATACCGGTCCTCAAAGTTTCATAACCGGGTGGGTGGCCTGGATATTTGCCTCTCACTCCATGCAGTTTTCTTCATCGGCCCTCAGACTCATGTGTGGCGTTCCCCAGCAGCAGCAGTGGCAGCAGGCGGAGCCCAGGGTTCTGGTGTGGGGGGCTTGCGTGTGGCAACGTGGGGACATGGTAGGAGACGGCAGGGACAGGGGCTTTCTCTGGATGACTCCAGTCATATGGGCTTTGTTATTTCCCCTAAAATTGCGCCAATCTAGGGGGACTTGTTGGTCCTCACCAGTGAGGCTGTGGGAGGCCACGTGGTTTTCTTAGTGAGTGACCACAGGAGACGCAGACATTTGCACGGTATTTAGAGTGAGCCAAGCATGGAAAAGGTCAGGCTCTCCAGTTTTTTTGCCAAGTCTGTGTAGCCTGGTACACATCATGGAGCACAGAGCTCAGGAACAGGGTCCCTGGTGGTATCTGTCCAGGCCTGTGCCCATGGTGGGGCTCCCCCTTACCCTATGTCTGCACCCCCAGCTGGTGCGGGGAACCCAGGCAGAGCCAGGCCCTCTGCCCGCAGGTCTCCGAGTGTGGCTGGGCAGCCAGGCGGGCCCCAAACCTTCGCAGTCTATACAGCGTTTGCAGGAACATGCATTCGTGGCTCCGGCAAGACCACAAGAATGTCTGCGTTGTGCACTGCATGGTGAGTGTGAGGCTGCCCCATCCCTGCCTTTCAGCTTGGGGGTAGAGTGCTTGAGAAGAACACATAAACCAGAGGAAATAATCCATGCTCCAGCGAAACTCAAGATTGGCTGAGGGGGCGAGAGCGGAAGTGAGATCCAGGGCACCGAGGAGGGAGGCCAGTGGGGCAGCTGGGGTCCTCCGCACAATCAGAGACCTCATCTGATAGCGGGGGGAACCCTGGCGGGATGTGGGACACCTGCAGTGAATGCTCTTGGAGAGGCCACTGAATGCGGCCGGCTGGCTTCTGGAGGGCCGGGGTCTGTTTGGGACATGCTGGGCCAGCCCGTGGACTCGTGGCAGGTCCTATGAGGAGCAGGTTCTGCCCTGGTGTCTGCAGCCGGTGACCCTAGGCCTAGCTGCCCTGGCGTGACCCCTGTCATTTCAAGGTCACAGACCCTAGAGGGAGCAGTGGCTGCCTGTGCCTTGTAGGACCCACACCTTCTGTGGGTCCCTGCCGCTTCTTGGAGAGGACTGCCTGCACAGGCAGTCCCCTTCCTCCTCTTTATAGCACACGAGGGGTCCCCACGGGTTATCCTCTCCTCTCCCCGCAAGGCAGCACCCACGGGAGCCTCAGCAGCCTGGCACTGAGGCCACTCTTCTTCATGGGACCCCCATCTCTGCCCTCCTCACTGTGGCTGAGGACAAGCCTTATTTCCAGTTTCCCACCTGCACGGTGAGGGACCTAGTTCCTTCTGGACTCTTCCTCACCCGCCGTCAGGTGTGGTTTTTGTAAGTTCCCTGTATATTCTGAGATGGGGGAATCCCCTGTGGCTCTAGTCTAGGGAGGCATGTGACTGGGACGCCGCAGGTGTGCAAGCCTGGCCTGTGCCATCTGTCCTAGGACGGAAGAGCCGCATCTGCTGTCGCTGTCTGCTCCTTCCTGTGCTTCTGCCGGCTCTTCACCACCGCGGAGGCTGCCGTGTACATGTTCAGTATGAAGCGCTGCCCACCGGGCATCTGGCCATCCCACAAGAGGTACCGTGTGCTCTGCTCTGGAGGGCCGTCTGCGACATCACCCTTGGCCGGGTCGTCGCTGACGGTGGTGGGACTGGGCAGATTCTGAGGCCCGTGTGCAGAAGTGGGCGAGGCCACACCTTCACGGGGAATCTGTGCCCTCTTGAATCCTAGCTGGCCACCAGAGGGACACCCACAGTGTCCCCCTGTGAGACAGACAGGAATCCGAGTGGCTTCAGGACAAGACCCCAGGGTATCTGACGGGGTATGTAAGGTGACTGATGAATGTGTGGAAGGCGCTAATGAAGAAGGTGGGCAAGATGCAGTAGCCCGTGGTCACTTCAGCAAAGGCGGGAACTGTGAGTCTCGCACGCAGATGCTAGATGGGGAAAAGGGCAGGGTTAGTGGAGGCTGCACTCCAGGATTTGAGGGAAGGGTCTCAGCCTCTTGAGGGCAGGGCCGGAGGCATCACCGGACTGAAGCTCGGGAAGGGGACTGGGCAGCCAGGCCTGCTGGGCCATTGCAGGAGGCATAACAATGGGGAGGGCAACATGAAGACACGGTTGCTGAGGAAGTCCCAAAATTAACAAGATGCCAAACCTCCCAAGTTCAGAGGACACGAATCTGGGTGAAACCCTCAACAAACAGGCAGAAGACCCACTCAGATGCACCGGACTTCATCTGCCGGAGATCCCCTTGTGAAGACCCCCCACGGAGAGACGTCAGAGACGTTGTCCGAACCCCGGGGCAACCAGTAAAGGTTCCTGGTCTGAGAGTTAGTAAGTCAGCAGGGGAAATCAACGGAGTCATAAAAAGTGCTCACTTATTCAAGGAAAAGACCAAAGAAGAAGAAGAAATGAGAAACAGAAAACAGGAGAACCCGGCCTCCACGGTCGAGCTCTAGACGTGCCTGTTAGGAGGAGGATCATCAGACTGAACAAGAGAGCCTCAGCACCCAGCGATGACCTGTTGGAAGGAGCCCTGCGCCCCGCCCCATGCAGACAGAGGAAGCCAGCCTCCACCGTTCGGGAGGGTGGGGGCACAGGTGCCCCGTGACTGGTCACTACAGATTTAGTGGCTCAGAGAGCCCGCACATGCTTCTCTGCCTCTGTGAGCCAGGTGGCCAGGCTGTGTTACAGGGTGAACCTCGCTGAAAAAGTCTGCTGCTCCCTCTCTGGTGCGCTTCCATGCTTGCTCAGCGTGTTGGTGGATTGCACGGGCGTGGATGGGATGTGGGCATCCTGGCTTCGTGGTGTGAGTGAGGCGCGTGCAGGTATCCTGTCACGTTGGGGAGAGCTCACCGAGCAAGTCTCCTAGCACAGTGCCATATGAGACCCACCCTCAGAAGTGGTCACCCTTGCCTCCTGCTTGGAAGCCACTCCTTCCCTGTCTCTTCAAGACAGATGTCTGGTGTGTGTACCCCAGAGGTGCTGAGAAAACCAACCAGGTGACTGGAGGAGTGACAGACGTGAGAGCGGATTCCAGATTTTTAGAGCAGAAGACAGAATTGGAAGGAGAAAGGGGCAGTCACAGTTACAGTGTAGGTATCAACATTCCTGCCTTGGCAGTGAACGAAACAAGTACTTGGATGGTCAGTTCTGGGCAGCCATCTGGATGACATCTGTAGGCCTTTCCACCCAACAACCAGAACAGACACGTTCCTTTTGAGCGCTCATAGACCATTCAGTAAGAAGGATCATATTCTGGGCCATTAAGCTGTCATGGGAGGATAGCAGTCCCACGAGGTGTGTTTATAATAAAGCTACACCAGGAATTGGTAACCAACAAGGGCACCTGGTTAGCTCAGTCAGGCGCATCAGATGGTGAGTATGAGCCCCATGTGGGCTGTGGAGATTGCTTTATAATACATATTATTTTTTTAAAGATTTTATTTATTTATTTATTTGAGAGAGAGCATGAGAGGGAGAGGGTCAGGGTCAGAGGGAGAAGCAGACTCCCTGTGGAACCGGGAGCCTGATGCGGGACTCAAACCCGGCACTCTGGGACCATGACCTGAGCCGAAGGCAGCTGCCCAACCAACTGAACCACCCAGGCGCCCCTGCTTTATAATATTTTTAAAAAGAAATTAATAGGGGCACCTGGGTGGCTCAGTGGGTTAGAGCCTCTGCCTTCAGCTCAGGTCATGATCCCAGGGTTCTGGGATCGAGTCCCGCATCGGGCTCTCTGCTCCGCAGGGAGCCTGCTTCCTCCTCTCTCTCTGCCTGCCTCTCTGCCTACTTGTGATCTCTGTCTGTCAAATAAATAAAATCTTTAAAAAAAGAAATTAATAACTGATAGTTGGAAAATTTTCTAAGTTTTTCAAAATTAATCTACTCCTGTATTACCCAAAGTCAAAGAAAAAGTTTCAAGGGAAGCTTAAAGATATTTTAAACCAAATGAAAATTACATCACAGATTGTGCAATGAAACTAGAGCACACTGCTCCAAGGAAAAGTTAATCACACTGAGTACCCATATCTGTCGGGAACCAGATGCAGTGAGCCGACTGTGTCGCACTGAGTACTCGCGTCTATGGAAACCAGGTGTGGTGAGCCAACTGTCTGAGTACTCGTGTCTGTGGAAACCAGATGCGGTGAGCTGAGTGTCACACTGAGTACTTGTGTCTGTGGAAACCAGGTGCGGTGAGCCGACTGTCACACTGAGTACTCAACGTCTCTGGAAACTAGGTGCATGAGCTCTTTGTCACACTGAGTACTCGCATCTGTGGAAACCAGCTGCGGTGAGCTGTTTGGTGCATTGAGTACTCGTGTCAGAAACCCGGTGTGGTGAGCTGTTTGTCGCACTGAGTACTCGCATTTGTGGAAACCAGGTGCGGGGCGCTAACTGGAACTTCGGGGACATGGCAGGCGGGTGACGTGGAGTGCCTCTGGCCCCTGCAGGTACATTGAGTACATGTGTGACATGGTGGCAGAGGAGCCCATCACGCCCCACAGCAAGCCGATCTTGGTGAAAGCCGTGGTCATGACGCCCGTGCCGCTGTTCAGCAAGCAGAGGAATGGCTGCCGGCCCTTCTGCGAGGTCTATGTGGGGGATGAGCGTGTGACTACCACATCTCAGGAGTATGACAAGATGAGGTGAGCTCAGAGTTCGGGGCCTCTGTGTTCCATGGCCTTCAGATTCATTCACTTTCCCTCCTCCAGGAGACTTGTAAGGAGAAAGTCTGGCTGAGCTGTGGAAAGGTGCAGAGCAGGAACAGGATCCTGAGCCTGTCCCAGCCAGTGGGCGACAGGTGTGAGAGGTTCCCTGACAGGTGTGCTGAGGAGTAGCTTCTTAGAAGTCCGTTCCCAGAGCAACACCCCCTCCCAGAATAATTTGGCAGGAAGCCCAGCAAAATGAGAGTGTGTGGACCTCAGTGTTGGTGCGTTAGGGGAGCTCGAGGTTCTTGCCAGAGCGCCGCAGACTTCCAGGACCACTGCTGTCTGGAAAGCTGTGTGTGTGACTTAAGTGAACCTTTCTTCATTCTTCCGCTCTTCAGGGATTTCAAAATTGAGGATGGCAAAGCAGTCATCCCCCTGGGCATAACTGTGCAAGGAGACGTGCTTATTATAATCTACCACGCCAGGTCCACACTGGGAGGAAGACTGCAGGCCAAGGTACGTGGGTACTCAGGCCACCCTGGGCTGTCAGTCCGTGGGTTCTCGCTGAGGGTTCTTGGGCCCAGTGTTCAGTGAGAAGTGCCTTGTGTGGTACAAGGTAGAGGAGATTTTAGCCCAAAACACCCAGAGTTCCCCGTGCTGTGGGATGCTGTCCGTGTGGGGCCTGCTGAGTTACGGCTCTGAGGCTGCCCTACCTCAGACCCTGAGAAGCTGCTTGTCGGGAGGGCGCTGTGCATCAGGCTGTCTGAGCCCGTCAGCTGGTAAGCGTGTGTGTGCGGTGTTAGCACGAGATGTGCCCTCCCCAGCTCGAGCATCTCCTGTCTGTACCGTCTCTGCAGGTGGCGTCCATGAAGATGTTCCAGGTCCAGTTCCACACGGGCTTTGTGCCTCGGAATGCAACGACTGTGAAATTTGCCAAGTATGTGGGTATCACACATGGGGGA
This sequence comes from Meles meles, assembly GCF_922984935.1. Classification (NCBI taxonomy): domain Eukaryota; kingdom Metazoa; phylum Chordata; class Mammalia; order Carnivora; family Mustelidae; genus Meles; species Meles meles. The sequence continues at coordinate 69,897,267 of NC_060067.1, forward strand.
GGTCAGGAGAGTCAGGGGCACAGTGCCCACCTGTGCATCCCGTGGAAATGAGTGCTGTGCGCTGGACACTGGCGGGCGATGTGGTTCCTGCACAGCTGGGTCGCCACACTGTACTCGAGTCCTGGGTCTCTCCTCACCTCTGAGCGTGCTCACTGTTCAGCAGGTGGTGCCTCCAGTGGGCTGTGGCGGCTGCCACCGTGCACCTCGGGGACCTGAGGACTGACCTGGTGCATTTCTTGTTAGAATGTAGCCATTGACACACTGGATGTGGAATGAACAGCTGAATGGGTGTTCATTGCTCTTTGACGCAGAGAGCACCTAGGACTTGGGAATGCTCTGCTAGGCACTGAGATTGGAGGTGATTGGGGGAAGTTCATCATCTGGGGTTAGAGATAAAAACTGAAATACACACAGTCGGGGATAATCCCCTTGACTCACCCAGGGCTCTTTAGTTTCTTGTGTTTCCAGATTCGTTACCTTGTTAGAGTCCTGCGTAAGGGCCTCAGACACCTGGCTCCTAGTCCGTGGTGGGTATGCACACCTTATATTTGAGGCGGAGGGGCTTAGGTAGTGGGACAGGTCTGCACAGTGGGCATTTGGGACAGAGAGAGAGCACGTACGAATGAGAGAGAGAATCCCAGGCAGACTCCCCACCCAGCACGAGCCCAGTGCTGGGCTTGGTCTCGTGACCCTGAAATCACGACCTAAGCCGAAACCAAGTCAGACGCTTAACTGACAGTAAAGGGGGCATTTTGATTCCATCTGGCCATTTTTCCCCTTCGTCTCACATGCATGCACACCTACCACCCACCTTTCGCCCCTGGAAGCGTCCTTCCAGGGGTGAAAGGAGAGCTAGGGAGGAGCTTTGGGAACCACTGCTTGTGTCTGCCCAGGTCCCGCACTCTCCAGACTTGAGCCCCTCTCTGCCCAGCAAATAGAGGGAGTGTTAGGACTCACCCCTGCAGTCCTGGGAAGACTCAGTTCTGACCCTCTGGGTGCCAGAGCACCAGGGAGTGGCTGCCTCTGACAGGGGACTTCTGTGGGGGCTGGAAAGGGCATTTCCCCCTCAAACGTCCCAGTACACAAGCACAGAACTTAACTGAGCTGTGCTGTCAGGCCTGTGTGTTACTGTGTGTGTGGTGCTTCCAAAGATGGATTACTTACTTAAATTAGGAGAAAGTTGTTGCATTGCCTGATGGATGGAGGAAAGCACATGTCTCCTGTGGGCAGGATCCATTTTGTGGAGAGGCGGTGGGAACAGGACAGCTTGAAAGAAGAACATGGAACAGTGTTCATGGGTCCGTCCTCACTGAGCTCTCCTTTCACTGAGGAGGGTCCCCAGTGTGTTCAAGTGGGCAGAATTGAATACATGACACAGGAAGCATTTTTGTTTCTGAGCCAAGCATGTTGGCCCCTGGGGCCATCTAGTGAGGCCTGGGCCTTACAGCATTCTGCTCTGCGGGGTGGGGTCATGGGGGTAGTGGCCCTGCTCACAGACCCTCATTGTTCCCTCACTGGCCTGTGGGGTGAGCTGGGTAGGCTGAGCCCCAGAGGCCATCCTCAGGGATGAGCCAGGGTGGGGAGGGGGGGATGGGGGTCCGCCAGCGTGATTCCCAGAGCTGCCCCCAAGGCCCTGTGGCCCCCAGAGCTGAGCCTGCAGAGGTCATGTGCTCCTTTGTGTGGACCCCTGCCTCGCTCCTTCCTTGTGGATGGGGGTCTAGGCCTCCCCTGGCCCCTGCTGGCTGCTGGACTCCCCCTTGATTGACATCGCTGCCTCGGGTCTTACCCCTGCAGTTCCCCTGGGAGCCGCTCCTGCCTGGTGGTGTGGTGACCCACGTCGTCTCCTTGTTGTGGGTGCCTGACGGAGAGAGGGAGGAAGAGCATGGTGGCCTGAGAGCCGGAGGAGCTCTGCTCCTGCCCTCGTTGCCCCAGCAAGAGGAGCTCGGCTTCGGGCTGTGGTTGCCCACATAGCTACGCTGTTGGGTGTCCTCCCCTTGCACAAAGGTGGTTTTGTCTCTGGAGGAGTGGGAAGGATTGAAACCAGTGAATGTTCCACGTTAGGGTCATGCCTGCTCACTTACTTTATTTCTTTGAGTCCCTGGAAGTAAGACTTGAAGTCTGCCAGGCTTTTCCACCCAGACTGACCACCCAGTCTGCCTCCATGTCCGTAGCCCCACTGCCCGGTGGCTGTGTTTCATTTTGGGCTATGGGTGCCTCGCAGATATCACAGGGGCCTAGGGCGGCTCCCTCCACAGCTTGGGCCACTCAGGAAGCTGCTGCCCCTTTTGAAATAATAAGTAACGCCCAGAGACGTCAGGTGACTTAAAAGAACACGGAGGCTGGGAGCCTGCTACCCTACTGAGGAATGGGCCTCAGCAGCATGGTCTGTGAGCACATTGTCCGAGATGACCTTAGGAAACACGGGGAAATGCTGGACTTCCTAGAGGTTCGGAGCCCCTGAACTCGAGTTCAGTGATCTGATGGTGACCCTGTAGTGATGCCCCTACACCTGGTTTTGGCGTAACTTGGCTCTCCTCTCCCGCCAGCCACGAGCCCTGCCTCCTGTTGCCCTGCCACCCTCCCCAGAGCTCTTGGTTTTACGGGCACCTGTGAACAGTTGGGGATTTTTGGCAGGGTGGACAGTGTTGTTTGATGGAAACACACATGTAAGATCCCTGAGTGCCCGATCTGGATCATGGGGCTGGGGATGAGGGCCACCCACACTCCCACAGCCAAGGGGCCGTGTCCTGCCGGTGTGCCTGCCCCAGAAAGCACACGTGCCACTCCATGCTCACTTTCTGGTTAACGTGGGCTGACTGACCGTGAAAAGTCCTTCCTAACTGGCATCTGGCCTCCCCTTGTAGGTATGACCTGGATGCGTGTGACATTCAGGAGAAATACCCGGATTTATTCCAAGTGAACCTGGAGGTGGAGGTGGAGCCCAGAGACAGGCCCAGCCGGGAGGCTCCACCCTGGGAGAGCACCAGCATGAGGGGGCTAAACCCCAAAATCCTGTTTTCCAGCCGGGAGGAGCAGCAAGACATTCTCTCTAAATTTGGTGAGATTCTTGTTTTCCAAACATGTAGGTGGTGGTGCTGCTACCACTGGAGACTCCTGGGGGCTGGGCTCATCCCTATCCTGGCGTCTGGCTGTGCATGGACAGAAGGCGGCCCAGAGCCCCTACTTGGGACCTTCCCTGACACCAGCTCTCATGCCCAACATGCTTGCATTTCCCGGGTTCATGCCGCTGTGGCTGCTCCCAGACCCCCAGGATGCTGGGTGGCACCTGACCCTGGGGGTCATTGTGGGTCAGGCTGGAGTTGCTTGCTCTTTTCAGAAGAAGTCAAGGCTTTGTTCTGGACCCGCAGGGCACAGTGGGGCAGGAGGTCACTCGCCGGGTTGGCTGTCTCGCAAGCATTTAGAAGGGGTGCACGCATCCATCAGCGGGCAGAGCGTGTGATCTCACTTCCTGATGACGACGTGGTTGTCTTCACGTTCTCAGTTTGCTCATCTTACGGTCTCTTCCCTGGGAAGTGTCTATGTCCACATAAGTGGCATGGGGCAATGTCTCGGCGAACTGGGAGCTGCTCATGGACTGGACCCTCTCTGGTGGTCAGTGCAGGTTCCCCAGGGCTTCAGCCGTGTGGCCTAGCCGCTCCATGAGACGCTTGGCAGCCCGGGGCCTTGGCCCTGAAGCCACGTGGCTGGCCGCAGCAGGCGGTGGTGGCATTGTGGACTGGGTCCCTGACGTGGTCTTCTCCCTGACAGGGAAGCCAGAGCTCCCCAGGCAGCCCGGCTCCACCGCCCAGTACGACGCTGATGCTGGCTCTCTGGACGCCGAGCCCACAGAATCCGATTCACCACAGAGCAGCAGCACGGACAGCAGCCGCTTCCTCCACACGCTAGATTGGCACGGTGGGTGCGGGCCCCCTCCAGGGACCCTGCGCCCCCAAGGCATCAGATCCAGCCTGCTGTGCAGGCGACATCTTCTCTCCTCGGCCCTGAGCACTTTCCCAGGGGTCAGCTGTTCCCAGACCCTCCGCTTCGCGGCTTCCGGCGAGACCTCACCCTGCCGTCCTGTCTACTGTGCTTCTCTTCTCAGAGGAGAAGGACCCCGAGACAGGCCCCGAAGGTCGCTTTGCCAAGGAGAGTGCGTCAGCCCCGGCCGAGGATGCAGTGGGCAGTGAGCCTTCTGATGAGGAAGCAGCCACGCTCTCAGCAGAGAGCAGGGACGCAGCTGACGAGGACACACCAGGCCCAGCAGCAAGGGTGCAAGAGCGAGAGTTGATTTTTGACACGGCCACACCGGCCACGCCGCAGGAGCCCACGCTGCAGGAAGACAGTGTCGACCTCCTGGGGCTGAACTCTGAGGCGGGGCTGGCACCTCCCTCGCAAGCCTGCGGGGCAGCCCCCAGTACCGCTGACTTGCTCAGCCGCCTCCTGGGGGCCCCTGACACGGCTCCAGAAGTCCCCTCAGGCGATTTGCTGGGTGGAGAGGCCCCCCTGCTCTTTGCAAGCCCGGCCCCTTCCTTGCGCGCACAGACCCCGCCCCGTGAAGGGCAGGCTGCAGCCGGTACGATACTCTGTCTGGTGGGGAAATAGAGGAGAGGGTTTTCGTCCTTTGGCCATGCTGTCAAGGTTCCCTGGGAGGGGCTCCTGACAGTGGACGGGGAGGGTCAGCGCGTGGCCCCTCCACCACCCGCTGGAGGAGCCGGCTGCTCTGCGGGCAGACTCCCGGGGCCCCTGCAATACTCCCTCTCCCTCCCTCTCAGGCTGCCTCTCCTGGGAGAGTCTAGGGTGAGGCCCTTCTGGCATCCAGCACCTTCTTAGAGCGGATGGTGTGGCCTCAGCCTGGGTCTGAGGGGCTGTCGTGCTGGCTGGGACCTGCTCGGCCTTGAGGCTGATGCCTGGGGCCGAAGGCACCTACACAGAGCCTCCCATCCACCCATTTTCTGGTTGTTTTTCTGCAGCCGACCCTTTTGATCCTCTCCTACTGCCATCTGGTTCAGACAGCCAGCCCTGCTCCAAGCCTGACCTCTTCGGTGAACTTCTTAATTCGGAATCTCCTGCCGCGGCCCCCGCATCCTTCCCGTCCACCCACAGCGCCCCACCCCCAGCCTGCAGCACCGACTTCCTGCACCTGGGTAAGTGCTGAAGTCGGGGCCTGCCGAGGTGGGTGGCATGGTCACCTCCTGCAGGCCCTGGGCCAACGAAGGGGTGTTCTGGGTTCCCCCTCCCCTGGCAAGGTGACCAGCCTGCAGCTGTCCTCCCCGTGCAGGGCTTCAGAGGAGGGCAAAAGCCAGTTCTGGGGGCACCAGCACATAGCTGTGAGTCCATGTGGCTGGCCACGGAGTGGAGGGGGGTCTTTGAAGATGTGTGGATGCTTGTTGCTCTGTGAATGTCGGCTCTGCTTGCTGACCTCCTTGTGCACTTGGTTAGTTCAGGGACCACATGACGCGTCCTTGGGCCTCCGAGGAAAAAGAAAGCGGGTTGGTGTGGGCCAAGCCCAGAACAGCTCTCTCGGGACCCTGGTGAGGTGTGAGCCCAGCCCTGCTCACACATGAAGGGGGACAAAGGAAGCTGTTGCTGCCTGCCCCCACCAGGGTTTACCCCAGGTAGCACTGCTGTCTTTCCAGGGGACCTACCGGCAGAGCCCGGCAAGATGACAGCCTCGACCAGCCACCCAGATCTGCTGGGAGGCTGGGAAGCCTGGGCCGAGGCGCCGACCCCCGCGACCACTGCAGAAGGTATGAGCCCAGCCCCATGGAGGCTGCTTCCCGGGTGGGAGCCCACTCCCAGAGGAGTGTGTGAGCCAGGAGGCCTCAGTGGGAGGTGATGCAAAGGGTCCCCATAGCACCCCTTGGTGTTGTCCTGTTTCCCGTGGCTCCTCTGCCTCCTGGAGGCCCCTGGGGGTCTGTGCCATGGCTGGCATCGTGGGGCCATGCCCTGTCCTCTCGGGAATGCTCCAGTAGTGAGCTGCTGGGGCAGGCCTGTGACCCGTGTCCCCTCCTAGTACCATTCACTGCTGTGTTTACCCAGGAGCAACCCCGAGCCTGAGGCTCTCCCCAGGGCCAGATGGGGACTTTGGAGATACTGTCTCTTGATTTGCATTTTTTCATTAGGAAGGAAGTCAGCTATTATTTCCCGTGTTTTATTTGTTTTTTTTGTTTTTTTTTACAGAGGGAATTCAGCTTTTTAAGATGTTACTCATTTAGAGAGAGGGAGAGAGGGCATGAACAGGAGGGGCAGAGGGAGAAAGAATCCTGACTTGGGGTTCAATCTCATGACCCTGAGATCATGACCTGAGCCAAAACCAAGAGTCAGACTCAACCAACTAAGGCACACAGGCATCTCTGAAATTCAGCTTCTTTTTTTTTTACGATTTTATTCATTTATTTGACAGAGAGAGGGAACATAAGCAGGGGGAGGTGAGAGAGGGAGAAGCAGGCTTCCTGCCAAGCAGGGAGCCCGATACGGGGCTCGACCTCAGGACCCCAGGGATCATGACCTGAACAGAAGGCAGATGCTTAACAATTGAGCCACCCAGGCATCTTTGAAATTCAACTAATTTTTAATTGATTTGTTAAGAACTCTTTATGTAGGAACAGCAATTACTTGTAACAACTGTATAATGTTCTGTCATGGGGTACACAGTGGTAACTCGTTCAGACCCCACCATGTCTCACAGAATACTGACTAGCTTATGCCCTTGTGAGGAGCAACTTAAAGCACACTCACGCTTGACGTGGGTTCTGGGAAGTGGGACTTGAGGATCAGAGCCACGTGACGTGGAGGCTAGCTTCTGTGAGGAGGCAGCTCTGGCTGCATGTACAGCTGTGTCTGGGGTTGGTGGGGCGCAGACAGTAACCGAGCGTGGCCTCAGGAGTGTTCTGGGGGTGTACTTTCTCATGGCCTCTGCCCTTCTCCAGGTCCCTTCTTCTCTCCAGGAGGTCAGCCTGCCGCCCCTGGACCCCCGGCCAGCTGGACCAAGTCTCAGAGCCTGGACCCGTTTGCAGACCTCGGTGACCTCAGTTCTGGCCTCCAAGGTAACGTGTGGGGCCCAGAGCACTGGCCCCTGGCAGGAGGGTGCCGTCGGGGGCCCTTCTCCCCTCATAGGGCCTTGTAGCCAAGCTAACACCGGGAGGCATGAGGCGCATGTGGGGCACAGGTACTTGGAATCATGGAGGGATGGACGAACCACCCGCACCCAGCGCCTGTGCCTGCTGCCTATGGCCTTGAATCTCCTGGGGACATGTCCTCAGGGTCCCTCTGTTACCTCCAGATGCATGTGTGGCATTGAGTATTGAGACCAAGAGTCTTCAAGCAGGTTCCTTATTCCTTGGCAGTCAGCTAGCAGGTGGAACTCCAGGCTGGAAAGATGTCTTCCGGGAAGGCTTGTTGCTCAGGGTGTCTGGCCTCAGGCCACAGAGCTCTCCTCCCATTGGAGCTTCATGGCCGCTCCCTGTTGCCCCTCATGGTCCCTAGTCAGCCTTCAGTTCAGTTTTGAGACGATGTTCCTTGGTGCTGGGAAGACTCCTGGCACCTTGTACTCTCTTGTTCCACTCTTGAGATGCGCATTGGACCTGCAGGATCGCCTCCCCTCCCCCGCCCTTCTCTGCTACATTGGGGCTCGCCCCGCGTCTGTCTGGTTGAGCCCTGTGGCTTTCCTTCGTGGAATAGCTGCTGGCGCTTCAGGTTGCGCCATGTCTCTGAGGGCATTCCTGGGGTGTGGGTTTGCCCTTGGCCTTCTGTGCCTGCAGTCTGTCTGGCCGCTCACACTGGGTGGGCTGCCCAGAGTCTCCTGCTGCGGGGGTCAGACCTCTCAGGTCCTGAGTGACCCATCCTTGGGCTGGAGCCTGGCCCTCAGGGCGGCACCGCGGCCGTGGGCCTCACATGTCCTCAGGAAACAGGTGATCCTGATGAAAACTGATGGAAGGAAAGAAGAAATAGACAAAGTCAGACTCTGGTTGTAGATGTCAGACTTCTGGAGTGATCAAGCCGCTGGACAAGGGGTTGGATGTGAGGATGGCACAGTGACGGAGTTGCTGGGGGCACAACTGCTGGCAGGGCCCTGCAACTTATAGTGGTCCCGGCCGGTGAGCGTGGACCACACCCACTCCCAGGCACCCCGAGCCTTCGTCAAGACTGCAGAGGTCCCCTGACCACATGGACTGGAAACCAGGGACGGCAGGATAACTATCAGTCTTCATGTGCTTTAGTGCTGAGCAGTAAGTGGGTTATTTAGGAAACAGGAGGGTGCACTAAACCGGGCGAATGTGGACACTGAGCGGGTGCTTGCAGCCTTCTTGTCAGCCTCAGGGTGTCCGAAAAGATAGCAGAATAAGCCCTAACAGATGGAAGGAAATAATAAGCCAAAATCTGTGAAGTAGAAAACTAATGAAACAGAATCTGATTTTTTGAAAATATCAAGAGAGCTCAAAAATCAGTAAAACCACGGACAAAGCTCTATGAGGGACAGAGTGAAAGGATGATCAAGCAAGGACACAGGAACATCCCCGCAGACCTTGAGGATGGTGACGGTACACGGGCCATGGGCTGTGACATTGGTCGTGTCCTCGGAGCCGGTCCCCAGGAGAACCCGTGAGCGCTGAGCACATTGTGGGAATATCCCCGTAACTGGGAGGGAAACAAATTCACACTTGGAAGTCTCCCAAAAGGGAATCTCCAGTGCTACGTGGACGGTTTCCCTGGAGAATTTTACCAAATGTTTCAAGAATTCATACTGATTCTCCAGTGTGTTCCAGGAAATAGAAAGAGGAGGAAGTGTTCTCCAGTCGATTTTAGGAAGCTTGTGATACCCTGATGACCAAAACCAGAGTCTGTGTGAAAAAATCCTACAGGGCTGTGTCCCTCATGAATGTAGACAGAGACTCTGAACAAAACATTGGCAGAGGGAACTGTCCTCACACAGTTGTGCACCACAGCCAAGGAGGGTTTATTCCAGGAACGTTCCACGACCGGGGAACAGGGTCGGCCCCATCATGGGCCCAGCAAGAGCACTTGGCGCCCCTGTCAACAGCGCAGGGAAGGCTGTTCACAGCAAGCAAGATGGGCTTGTGTGCTGGGGCTGTAGGTGTGAAGCTGATGCGGGCAGCCAAGGATGTGGACCAGCTCATAGGGACATTTACTTGGGACGTCGGGACCACAAGTAGCTAGGGTATTTCTGTAACGGAAAGGAGCATGGGAGTGTCGCCCACCCCATGCCCAGCTTCGGGCTTATGCTGTAGCTGCTGAACCCAGCACCGCCTGGTATCAGAGCCGAATGGACCCGGGACCCATGAGTAGACCCACACATGCAAGGCCAGCGGATTTTTGACTGAGGGGCAAAGCCACTGTGACAGACAAGTGACATCACGCTAACCCTCACGCCTCACAGCAGGTGGCTCAGCATGAGTCCTGGATTGAAATGTGAACAGGAGACACTTCAGCTCCTGGAGGAGGAGAACATGGAGGAGGTCGTCTCTGGAACCCAGGCATGGTTTGCATGTCCTCACAAACCACAGCAGAGGGAATGACGCAGGGCATGTCGTCATCCTGGAGTGTGCTGAGGGGTGGGGAGGACAAGCTGTAGATGTGGAAAACACATTTTTGAGCCAAGTATCTGCTCTCGGACAGATGCCTCGGATATGTGAGCACCGCAAAAACCAGAGCCGTCAACTTAGAATGTGGGAGGGGTGCTGGGTGCCCAGCATGGCGCAACCTGGCTGGGGCCATCCCAGATGCAGCCACGGTGGAAGCAGTGTGGCCCCAGGTGCTGGGGGGGTGGGGGTCTGAGATGGCTCACTGGTTTCCCACTAAAGTGCGCAACGACCATTTATCCCAGAGACACAGCAAAATTTTGCACACTGTGTTGATAGTGGCTTTGCGGTGCCCAAAACGGGAGCAGCCATGACGCCCTCCCAGAGGTCAGGGACTAAACACACCATGTTGCATCTTTGCCCAAAAAAGCTGCTCACAGTGAGAAGGAGCAGGTCCTAAGTGAGAAGCACCAGCTGCAAAGCCTGTGCTCTGATCCCAACTCTGGAGCAGTCTCGGAATGATGGCCCCAGGAAGGGACACAGAGGAGTGTCTGACCTTGCTTACACGTCTCTGTGCACGTGGACGCCGCACACGCATGCACGCACGCTGGTGTGGCTGTGTCTGCTGCTGCAGGTCGGCAGTGGAGCCAGGACCTGGGGGCCTGGTGCTGGTTGTGCAGCTTGCTGGGCGTCTGTTCCAAGAAGCAGTCATGCCTTCTGAGGGCGAGTGGGGAGGCAGGCCTGGCGCTTGTCTCCGAGTGTCCCCGCTGTCCCCAGCCCCTATGGACGTGAAGTCCTGAGACGGCAGTGCCCCTGTCTGTAGCAACTTCTCCAGGACGCGGCAGCCATCACGTGTTTGGACACTCACCCCGTTGTGACCTGTCTCCCCAGGCGCACCTGCTGGATTTGCCCCTGGGGGTTTCGGGCCCAAAACTGTCCCCCCTCCCACGGGCAGCAGCTCCTGGCAGCAGACAAGTCGTCCCCCAGCCCAGGGCACCCCGCGGCCCCCCCAGGCCAAGCCACCCCTAAAAGCCAGTGCACAGCCGAGGCCTAACTATGCCGCCAACCTGAGTGTGATCGGCAGCCGAGAGGAAAGGGGGGTCCGCGCCCCCAGCTTCGGTAAGTCCTCCTTGTGTCCTGTGGGTGGCTTCTTCATGGTTCCTAGGAAATAGTTAGAACAGTGTTCTGCCCTGTTCTCCAACTCGTGGCCCAACCTGGGGGAGAGTGTTCATGCGGCCCAGGCAGGGCCTCCCATGGGCTAGAAGAAGATGCTGGGGCCCGGCCATGGCCACCAGACCCACGCCCTGCAGGAGCCCACAGCCCTGTCTGTCATGGGGATGGCACACCTGCGTTAACCCCAGGAGGTGACGGGCGTGGCTGTCCTTCAATCCCAGAGCGTCCTTGACCTCCAAACAGTCTTGCAGGCTGTGGGCTGTGGTGTATGCCACAGGGAGATAGGCCTCCCGTTTCTGAACAGCCTTTCCTCTGAGGTGTCCCGACAGCACGGCGTCCTCCAGGTGGGCCTCACCCAGCTTGCACCCATGGGCGGGACCCCTGGCGCGTTGTCTGCTGGCCAAGCCTCCGTTCGCCCATAGGTCAAAAGCCAAAAGTGTCCGAGAGCGACTTTGAGGACCTCCTGTCCGACCAGGGCTTCTCCTCCAAGGCTGACAGGAAGGGGCCGAGGACCATGGCCGAGATGCGAAGGCAGGAGCAGGCGCGGGACGCCGACCCACTCAAGCTGAAGGTGAGGGGGGGCTGGGTACCCCAGGTCTGCAGGGGTGGGGGTCCTGCGGACAGGATTGGCCTGCACCCCGAGCCAGCCAGCAGCCACTGCGGGAGGCTCCTGACTCTGAGACACAAAAGGGTTGTGGTCACCATGCTTGCAGAGACAGCAACAGCTTCTGTTGACACTTAACCTGCATTTTTGGACATGTTTCGGGATGATTAAGGGCCTCGCTGCTCTGAAGACCTGACCAGATGGAACCCCAGACAGTGTGGGGGTGATGAGGGCCATCTGCTGTCCGGGCTGGGCTGAGATATGGCACTGCCAAGGGGTCGGGGTGCCCTCTCCACAGGACAGCTTTGCCATGCAGCTCTGCGGGGCCGTCCGGTCCTGTGTGGTGTGTGGCTGGGCCGAGGGAGTGGTGTGGACCGTGCCAGTGGGGGCGGTCAGGTCTGTGTCCAGGCCGAGCATCTCACGGTCAGAGCCTTGCTCTGTGCGGTGAATGGTGTGTGGAGCAGCCTAGGGGGCAGAGGGAGCGGTTGCCCCGATCTCTGCAGCACCTGTGCGCCCTGCAGCTCCTGGAGTGGACGGAGGGTAAGGAGAGAAATATCCGTGCACTGCTGTCCACCCTGCACACTGTGCTGTGGGACGGTGAGAGCCGCTGGACGCCTGTGGGAATGGCCGACCTGGTGAGCCCAGGGCAGGTGAAGAAACATTACCGCCGGGCTGTGCTGGTGGTCCATCCGGACAAGGTGAGCACTGGGCCAGGGTGTGGGGGCAGCATCGGGGGTGGGAGGAGTGGGGTGTCGGCAGCAGGCCTAAGGCTGCCTCCCCACTGGTCTGGCCCCCAGGCCGCAGGGCAGCCCTACGAGCAGTACGCCAAGATGATCTTCATGGAGCTGAATGACGCGTGGGCCGAGTTTGAGAGCCAGGGCTCCCGGCCCCTCTTCTAAGCCCGTTGTGGTCAAGGCTGCACGTGTGGCTCACGGAGCCAGAAGCTGCTGAGCTCAACCTCCAGGGTCCCGTCCGTGGCTGTCACGGTGTGGGCTGGTGTGGCCACCCTGGATCGCTGTGCCCACCCTCAGTGGACTGGAACAGATGCCGCTCCCCGGCATGAGAAGATAAAGCATTCCAAAGCCTCTGAATTTCCTTTTCTTTTTTGGTCCCAAAGGAAATGTTGATTACGCTACCCCCATAACTGTCACGGTTTGTGATTCATTTCGTTTTGTCCCATGGCCATTGCCTCGAGGGCACCTCTGCTTGCGGTAGAGTGCGCCGCTCAGCTCTCCCCCTGTCCCCCACAAGCCCGTGCGTGACACCCGCTATGTGTGGTCAGCCTGGCCGCCACCTGTACAGAATTAAACTATTTTCTGATGACGTTTGTCTTGGCGCCGTGTGATCTTCTCTGAGATGATCTCAGCCCCAACTACGGAGAGGAGTACAGGAACCCCAGCCAGCGAGCAGCGGATTCAGGCCTCGGGGCTTTCAGGCAGCCTGGGTCTGGGGGTCGGCCCTCACGGTGAGCTCTGGACAGGCCCCACGGTCACTGCACATGGCCAGAGCAGAATGATGCTGGCCCATGTCCACATCCTGCTGGGCCCCTCCTCCACAGAGGGGGGCAGACATGGGCCTCTCAGATGCTGAAATTCAAAACAAGCTTTCCTTTACGAGAAGCCTCTTGAGGAAGTACCAGGTGTCTGGTCCCATGTGGTCACTGCATGTGCCGGCTTAGGGGAGCATCTTTCAGCACAGAGCTTTGGTCAGAAGTGGCTTTACGAGCTCCTGGGGTCATCCTGATCCTGCCGTGGGCTGCCTGGGCCACAGCTGCCCCTCAGTCCAGCTGGTGCTGCAGGCCTCCGGGAGCCTATGTCTCGTCCCTCTTTTCGGAGTCTGGTGTGATGCCAGAGAGAAAAGACTCCATGGACTGAAGAGGGGCAGCCTCCATCCTGCGGCCTGTTGCATGGGTGGGATGCAGCCATTGGTATGGACTTAAACCAGGGGTCGGTGAGGTCTGAGTGTCCACCTGTAAACAGTGGAGGGCTCCTGTCCAGCTGCTGTGAGCCCAGCACTGATGCCCCCAACATAGAGGCCGCACCTAGAGTTGGAAGCTCTGACTGGACGCTCAGATCTCACCTTCCCCACCAGGGACCACATTGGCCTGAGACTCACCAGACTTGTGGTTGTGTGGTGCACGAGGCCCGGGGCTCAGAGGAGGGAGAGGCTCCGGCCTTTTGCCCTGTGGTCCCATGGCAGGTCTTGTGGCAGCAGGACCAGACTTGGGGGCTGGGACCCTGCCTTCTGGCCCTTGGGCTTGGCCCCCTCTGCGCCCCTTGGCACCCCCATAACTCTCAGTCTGGACAAAGGGCCGGGGACAAGGTGCGTCTGGGCCTCGGCGCCGTCCGGGTGCGGAGGTGATGGGTTCCCAGGGTGCGCTGAGTGACTCAGGCTGGTGCGGGCAGGCTCCCTGTGTGTGTTATGCATTCGAGGTTATTTTTAGTGTCTAGCTTTTTTAACAGATAACGAGCGGCCTAAATAGATGTAGAGATTTCACATCCAAGCCACTCTGGATCCAGTGCTGGGGCCAGGCCAGCCAGGAGCCCCCCCCCCCCACAGCCTATGCTGCCCTCTTGGGGGGCTGCAGCAGCCCACACACCCCCTTAGGTTCTGCCCTTGGCAGCAGCCCTAACTTATTGTCTAAGAGTGATATTCCAGAGGTTTCCACCTGCCTGGCCCACAGAGCTCTTAGCCTACAGGCCACGGACCACGTGTGGGGGCTGCTCCAGTGCCCGGGTCTGTCCCCTGATTGTGGGGCTGTAGTGATGAGGACAGCTAGACCCTCGTGGGCCCTGGGGTGGGGGTGGGGGACGAGTCTGATGGGGGCCACAGGGTTCCCGGTCTGGAAATGGAGCCAGAGAAGGGGCCCAGCACAGGAGCTGCCTCCCCAGGCCACCCCCATCTATAAACGCAGGACCTCACGCCCATGCCCACCCCGGATCTGCAGAGGGTGCCCCCACCCCAGGGACTGGTGTCCTTGGGGCCACGGAGGGACCACTCTGCTGGGTGTGTAGCCTACACAGTACGCCCCCACGCCCCCTTCCCTGCCTGCTCCGAGACTGCAGGTGTCACACTGCACCCAGCAGCCTGTCGGCCCGTGTCTGGGGTCCTGGCCGCAGTGTTTGTGGATTTGTCTTTGTGCCTCGTGACTCGTCCTCGTTCCTGCCAACTCCTGCTGTGTGTTTCCTGGGGCTCCTTGGGCGTGGTCTTTGGTTCCCCTACAGGGTGGGTCTGAGAAGTCTTCCGTGTCTCCCTGCCAAGGGGGCCCCTTCCAAGGCTGGGCACACACTCGGACACTGTGGCCTGTGTTCTTGGCTCCAGTGCAGAACAGCCTTGAGGAGGGCCTGGTTGGCTCAGTTGGTACAGCGTGTGACTTCATCTCAGGGTTGTGAGTTTGAGTCACACATTGGGGATAGAGATGACTTTGAAAAAAATAAAATGTTTAAAAAGGAAAAAGGATTTGGGATGCTTGGGTGTCTCAGTTGGTTAGGTCGCTGCCTTCAGCTCAGGTCATGATCCCAGGGTTTCAGGATCAAGTCCCGCATCGGGCTCCTTGCTTGGCAGGGAGTCTGCTTCTCTCTCCACCTCTGCCTGCCTCTCTGCCTGCTTGTGCGCTCTGTGTGTGTCTCTCTCTTTGACAAATAAATAAATAAAATCTTTAAAAAATATATAGAAGAAGAAAAAGGGAAAAGGGGCACCTGGGTGGCTCAGTGGGTTAAGCCTCTGCCTTTGGCTCGGGTCATGATCTCAGGGTCCTGGGATGGAGCCCCATGTTGGGCTCTCTGCTCAGCGGGGAGCCTGCTCCCCTGCCCTGCCTGCCTCTCTACTTGTGATCTCTCTCTCTGTCAAATATTTAAAAATTAAAAAATAAAAAGGAAAAGAAAACAGGCTTGAATTCTATTTCTGCCTCATTTCTGGCAGATGCCCATTTGTGGGAAATAAATACTCAGAAAATAATGACCAAGCTCCCATTCCTGCCAGGGCCTGTGGCCCTGAGTCTGGGGCCTTTCACAGGGGCGGGGTCTGGCTCAGCTGCCCTGGCCTCCTGCCTGGTCATTCTGCCTGGGGCCCCTGAAACAAAGGCCCTGGTCTGGGTCTCCCCAGGACAGATCCATCAGGACATACAGGGCACTGGAGTGACGGGGGTGTCACTGCTCAGCCTGCCCTTCCTGGCCGAGGTGCCATGAAGCCAAGTCTACTCACTCTAGGGCTTCCCTCAGAGACTTCTGGGACCCCACCCCATTCCCTGCAGCCTGTAGGGTGACCACTGGGACCTCAAGCCTATGTCCCCAGATTTGCAGAGGATCCTGGGAGATGCACCCCACCCCAGACTGTGGGGCTGAGAATTCTGGGCCAAGAGGGACTCTCTGTTCCATCATTAAAGCTAGCTTGGATCCCTAGCAGATGTGGGCAGACTCCGAAAGTGCTATGGGTCCTGCCAGGAACAACCTGGGCCGGGCCTCCCGGTCTTGGTGACGGTGGCTGGCTGAGCTGTGACAGGGCAGCTGGTGGGGCAGGCCGGCTGGAAGTACCTGGTGTACCTTGGCCACCAGGAGGGCAGAACGAGGGCATGCACACACAGGTCTGGTGCTGGGGTCCAGCTGAGCCCGGTGGCCCCCTCACTCAGGCTGGGAGCCTGTTCTGGGCAGTGAGGATGGCCTGGACAGGGTCTCGTCCCAAGCGAATCCTGCTGCCTGGCACCTGCCCTGCCCACTTATGCTGGGTGGGGTCCCTCCGGGAGGAAGACCCCTCCCCACCGCTGGAGCAGCGGGAGGCTTCGTTCTGCTTGGCTGGGACAGGGCGGGGTAGAGGGGCCGGCATGGGGACCCCCAGAGGTGGCCGGAGGTGTGGCCACAGCTCAGCTCAACCCAGCCGCGCAGAAGCACCAAGAGTGTCCGCTGTCTCGTAGCAGCCTCGCCCAGGGTTGTTGATGGCAACAGTCAGGGTGGAACAGGGGTGTCCCCAGGTCAGACCCAGTTTCCTTGGAGGTCAAAGGCAGGGTTATCTCCAGGAGGAACCAAGCCCAGTTGTCCAGACCCAGCTCCCTGGTGGCCCCAGGGGCAGGGACCTCCGTGCAGGGGGTGGTGTTTGGGGACAGATCCACATCGTACACGTGTCATCAGGGCTGACGATATCCACTGGCTGGACACCTTTATCTGTCCCCTTACTGGGGGAGTTGGGCTGTTTGGCTCTGCGTCCCATGGAATTCTGTGTCCCCACTGAGAAGCCGCCAGCCTCTCCATGGGCCCTCTTACCCTGCCAGTTTGGACAGGGGCTTCCTGTCGGGGCACACAATGGCTCACAGCTGCGACCATGTGCCATCTGCTCGCTGGGCACCGGCGTGAGGGCAAGACGGAGGCCCTTCCTTGAGGCTTAAGCCATTGGGTCCTGGTCACGCCCTGCAGGGATGGGGTTGGCCTGGGTGCCGTGAGCCCTCCGAGAGAAGCAGCCGGCCCGCAGAGCCAGGCTGGTGAGCATTCACTGCCGGAGAAGGCCTGGGAAGGCCAGGAAGGCATACGTCACGCCGGTGCCAGTCACCCTTGGCCAGCAGGGGGGCCCGGGTGCCCAGCTCCCAGGCTTGGCTGCAGCCTTAGCACATGCAGGACCTCGGGGCACCGTCAGAGCAGAGAGTGTGGGCCCCGCCCGGCTCTTCTCCAGCTCAGGTGCAGCCCACACACAAGGGTCTCAGAAGCAGAGGGACCGTCCACCCTTGCCCGCCATGGTTCCAAGGACTTCTACCAGGAAACCCCCCACTGAGCTCTCAGCAAGCTGTGCCCTGGGGCTGAGGGCTGTCCTCAGCCCCGGTCCAGTGGGGAGAGTAGTGTTGGGGACGGGCACGTCCAGCTGTGGCCGGCCCACTGCTCCCACAGCCCCACCGCTCTTGGCCTCTTTCCCCCAGGCCTCTTCCCCCCATCCTCTGGGGCCGCTCTACACCTCTGGCCTCAATGGGCCTGCCTCCCCCCTGGGGCACCTGTGTCCTTCCCCATAGGGGGTTCTGCAAACTTGGTCCCTTGGCTGGGTCCCCTGGCCCTGAGCTGTACACTCAACCCTGGTTTGGCAGACCCCACAGCCTGCACTCACACCCAGGCGGCATTCATTCCCACTTCCAGGTGGGTCCACCCTAGTGGGCAGTCCTCTAGCCACAGCCCCTGTGCTGGTTGCCCTGGGGAATCTGTGTGGGCTGGCAAGGGGCCTCTGGGATGTTGAGGCCACAGGGTCGGGGTGGGGACTGGCTGAGTAGATGACTGCCCCTCAGCTGTCCACAAGGGCTGAGGTCAGCATGGGAGTCTGGCCTTCCAGTTCTTGTTCCCCACTTCCCACCCCTCGCGAGCCACACATCCCAGCTCTAGGCTCACCTGCCAAGAACCAAAGCTGCTGGGGGGCATGAGGCCAGTGCTGGCCAGGGGCTGACGGGTCCATGCAAAGGGGACACCTGACCTACAGGACAGAACTCTGCTATGAGTTGTCACGGCTGAAAGTTGAGCCAGGGGCTGCCGTCCAGCCACAGCTCAGTGTCAGGCAGGGAATCCAGCTGTCGTCTGTGTGAAATCTTTACCAGCTGCCCTTTCAAGTAGCAAAATCTGCCTGACAGTCCCCAGACCAGCAGCCTCCCGGCTGCCCCAGGGGGATGCAGTTGGGGGAGCTCCCTCACAGTAAGCTGAGGACACACACGGCCCCAGAGGTCACAGAAGGAGCCCTGGAGCCTGGGGGCTGCATCCCCACCACACCCAGCTCCTGGCCAGCCCTATCCAGGTGTCTTTGAGGACAGGCGGATGGCATGGCTGCCACCCAGCCTCTGACCTTTTGGGCACTTACTACCCCTTCCCAGGAGCTGGAGAGAAGGGGACAAAAATGTGTGGAAGGAGCTGTTTGGGGAGACTCTGGCTCGAGGGGGGAAGACACCGTGACGCACCAGTGGCCGTGTTGCAAGTGGGTGAGGGTGGGGCGGGCTGGGGGCCTCTAGCCTCACCTTGAGGAGAGGCTGTGAATTGGGGGTTTGCAGAGCTTGGGGAGGAAGTGACACAGCCAGGGCCACTAAGGGGCCACTGGAGGTCACCTGCTCTGGCCCCAGGCCCTGATTTAGGATTGCCTCCACTGGCCATCTGGGGCAGGGCCTGGATCGGATCTTCTTCCTGGACATACAGGCCCCTGGGACAGGTAGGAGGTGGTTCCAGACACTCAGGCCCTGGGCAGGCTGAGGCCAGGACTCCAGGCCCCGGGCGGTAGGTCTGAGTGCCCCTCTGCCAGCGGCAGGGCTGGCTCCAAGGCTTCCCCGGCCTGTTGGTTAGGGCAAGGTACCATCTGCGGTGTGGCCTGGTTGGCTCTTCCCCGGCATCCCCAGCGGTCCACCCCATGCCCTGTGCTGGCCTGGAGTGTTGGTCCCTGGTCCCTGGCCAAGGGGGACATTTCGTCTCTAGAGGAAGTTTCTGCCTGCTTCCTGTGGCTTGGGATGCCTTCCGTGCTCATTGTCCTGTCTTCTTCTGGAGACAGTCCTGCTAGTGCCTCCCTCAGGGCTGAAGTCCTCCTCGTTCTGGAGAGGGAGCACTGGGTCCTCTAGGACTCCCACAGAAGCCCTGCACCTTCTTTCCCGAGAGAGCCAGTGGGTGTCCCCGCAGGCCCTCCGGGTATCCCTGGATGGGGGACCTGGGTCTCTTGACCCCTGGGCAGCCTCAGCCAGCAGGGCCGTGCCTCTGTCTGGTGCTTGCGTTCCCAAGAGGGGTTTCTCTTGCCTGAAGCTCACCTACAAGGGCCAGCTCAGTTGGTGGCTGGCCGAGTCCTGGCTGGACCAGCATCACTAGCTGAAGCCACCCGCCAAGCCTGTAGGGATCCTATGCCCACACCCCCTACCCCCATGGGCCTGAGGCCCTCCCGGCGCCACTGCTTGGGCCTCACGCCTGTGCCTGCGCGGGCAGGGGTCCCACGTCCGGGGGCTGAGCCTGGCCTGAAGTCAGGGCTGGGAAGTACAGTGTGGAAGAAGGTTCTGTTACAGGGACCTATGGGTCTTGGTCCCTGAGGCAGGTGTGGTGGCTTCTTGGAGGGTAGAGGAGGCCTCTGGGGTGGTGCAGAGTGACTAGGATGGGGGTGGAGGGTGAGCAGGAGAATGTGGGGGGCCACTTGTGGAGAAAGAACATCTGGTCTGCAGCTCAAGGAGGTTGTCAGGTGGGGGTCACATGATAGGTTCCAGGGAGGGACCATTGGTCAGAGAGAGAGTCCAATGCAGAGCCCCCGGGTGGAGGTCACCCCCAAAGAGTGGATGTCCCCCACGGCTTCGAGATGACCCAGGGCATTCACCCAGCCTGGACATTTGTCCTGGTGACTGGAGGAGACCCAGGTGTGACAGGCACAGACTTGGCCAGGGCCATTGGAGAGCTGGCCCAGCCCACTGGGCTCTGGAGCTGCAGCCAGGGGTATGAGAGGTCCCACCGTGAGGCCTGTGCTTCCAGGGGCCAGAGGTCTTCAGAAATATGGCCTCTCTGGGAGCAGACTTATCCCTGCCGCATCATCCTCCAAGCCTCCTGGCCCACACCCAGGCTGCCCATGTCCCCTTGGGGCTGTCCTGGTGCCTCGCGCAGCCCCTGCCCCCCAGCCGCCAGTGAGGCTGCCTTCTGTCTCCAAGCCCACACTAGGGGTTTTGTGTCAGAGCTCAAGGGGGCTGCTACAGCCAAGCAGCCGGTGGTGGAAAGTGGGGGGCCCCTCACCACCCCTGCTGACTTTCCCTCGGGCCCCACACTGCCCCCTTTTCCGAGCCCCTTGGAAAGGCCTGCCTCCCCGTTCTGATCGGATATCCTGTGGGTGACTCAGGGACTCCACCGTTTCTGCCTCCTCCTGGGGTTCTGTGCGAGGTTGCTGCAATGGCTTGACTGGAGCCTGGGGAGACGAAGGCACCGGCTGATGGCGAGATGGGCAATGGAGCTGGGGAGGGAGGTGACCTTGGGCTGGGGAGGGGGCCCTGCGAGGGAAGGCAGACTGCGCCCGGTAGTCTGGAATCTGAGGCAGACGATGCTGGAGTCATTACTGTGCTGCGAGCCCAGATCCTGAACCAGCTCCTCAGGATAGCGGGTCCACGGGGGTCCTGGTGGGACCTAGGAGCCTCCTTTTCTGTTGGGGATGGGGGCAGGGCCTCTGCGGAACCAGGTGGTTGGGAAGAGAGTGCATTTCATCCCAAGACCCTGACCAGGCACACGTGCCCCAGCACAGGACGGGACAGGGGTCTGAGGAATTAGCTGGCGCCCCAGGCTGGGCAGCACCTCCAGCTTCGCTCCCAGGAGCCCAAAGGGACGAGCTCCAGGTGCTGACCCCATGGCCAGCTGGGTCCTAGAGGCTAGGTGTCTCTTGCCTATGATGGCAAGCGAAGGGTCATGGGACCAGGCAGGGACACAAGGGTCCCTGCTCTCAGAGCCATGGTTCTAGCCTAGCTCTGATGAAAGACAACCGTGGTTTCACTTTGCTTCTGCGTTTCCTGTGTCATTACCTTTTAAGTAGTAACGAAATCCGGCAGGAAGACGGCAGCATGGGGACTGAAGGGTTCAGTGGGTTACATCATTAAGCTTACATCTGAGGTTTCTGGGCAAGCCCATGTGTGCCAAAATCCCTACCAGCCGCTCCTGGGGACCTGAGCCCCCTGCCAGACCCCACCCCAAACAGAACAATGCCAGCAGTTCCTGAAGGTGCTTCCAGGGCCCTCTCTGAGCCTGAGCAGGCTGGTGCCCTGGGGTGCAGGAGCCACGGCTGGCCCTCCATGGGACGGATGGGCCTGGCAGGTGCAGGCCTCCCTGGAGGGAGCAGAAGGGCTCCTGGGGAGGGCTGGGGCAGGGTGCCCGGCTCCTCTCTTCTGCCATCTGGAGTGACTCAGTGGGGCTACAAAGGGGACTCTGAATGGCAGGGGGTCCAAACCCAGTATCCTGTGGCCTTTGGCACAACCTTGCTTTGGACCAGGGGTTCTGGCCTTGAAGGGCCCATCTGGAGGGCAATGCATTTCCTGAGCTTGCAGAGGGCCGGCCTCAAGGCTGTTTACCCGGGGGACCAGCTGGCCAGTGTCCCACCGCCAGGCCTTGGCTGTGGCCAAACACACATGTCCCAAATACTAATCTCATAGTGGGATACCCTTCCCCTCCTGCTGGCTCCTCGAAATCCACCCTGCCCCCAGTGGCACCACTATTCACCTCCTCTGTGCCCTGAGCCCATTGTGGATGGCGCCCACATCCAGGTGCCTTCTGAACTCCGGGTCTTCCTTGGCTATCTGGAAGTTTCCTGCTAAGCTCCTGCCTCAGCGCAGCAGGGCCTCTTTTGGGCCCTCACAGGGCCACAAATCCTACCACAGGAGCAGACCAGGCAAGGGGGGTGTGTGGCATTTGCAGCCAACACGCCTCACATCCTCACCACCTGCCCAGAGCTGGCCCTTCCTGGGCCTCACAGCTGCCCAGCCTCCCTCTCCTGGAGTGGGGCACCAGTCCCTCTGATGCCGTACTATTTCCTCCAGGGGGCCCTGAGTCCTAATTGGGCCACGCACCCCCAGCTCAGGGCCTGGGCACCTGTGAGACCTGAGGAGGATCACTGTGTGGTGGGGGGTGTAGGAGGGGGAACGACAGAGACAGGTGGTGACCCCACAGGGAGGGACAGGGACAGACTGGGAGGACCAGACAGCCTCTGTGGGCCCCTGGCTCAGGGCTGTGTGTGGCGCTCAGCTAGGCCCCAATCATGGAGTCAGT
Organism: Meles meles; assembly: GCF_922984935.1. NCBI lineage: Eukaryota > Metazoa > Chordata > Mammalia > Carnivora > Mustelidae > Meles > Meles meles. The sequence continues at coordinate 69,919,292 of NC_060067.1, forward strand.
GGGGCTGTGGAGCCCCCACTGAGATAAGGACCTCTGTGCTCCTCTGTCCTATGAGCCTCACTGCCCTGACAGGACACACGCAGGACTCTGCCCAACCTGGCTGTACTGAGGTCAACGGGGGTCTCCTGCAGGTGGCTCATGAGGGTACCAGGGACCACTGGTTGTGGGGCCTGCTGTGGATTCCATAGAAGGGACTTCTCTCCCACTAGCATCCACACTCAGGTTCTGAGGACACTGGAAAGGCCAGGTTGGGCAGATCCTGAGCGGGGGCTAAAGGCACACCCTTGAGACTCTCATATACCTGGGAACAGCAGACCCCAGAATGCCTGTCCCCAGACCTGCTTAAGGACTGGAGCTATAAGCCACCTCTCAAGAAGGGTCAGGGGAGAGATGAGATGTGACGGTACCTCTCACATTCTGGGCAGGTAGCCAGGGCAGTTGGTCCTGAAGCCCTGGCTTGAGTCTTATGTCCTCTCCCCAGTCTCCCCCTTTGGGCAGCAACCCCCACCGTCCCCGACCTCCTGGCCCAGATCTGAGTGACAGGACCTATCGGCAGAAGAAGGTGAGAATGGGATCCGGAGAGGCTGTGCATGTCCTGAGGGCTATGTCTTGGGATGTGGGCCTCCTCCAGGGTCACTAGGAACCTCGCTAACCAAAGTGGCCGCTGAGTGGAGTCTGACCCCTCACTCCCAGGGAGAAGGGCTGACTTCCTCCATACCCTCTCCTTGGACCCCTACCAGGCCACTGCCAGGCACAGTAGGGCCTGGAGATGGTTAGCGAGGGGTGGGAGCTGGTAGCAGGGTGCCCAACAGGCTAGGCCTGCAACTCTTCCAGAGTTGAGTCTGAGCTTCCCGGGGTGCTGAGGGGAGGGGCAGAGAGGACCAGGGGGTGTGGTCTCCCTGGGGTTGAGGCAGGGGCAGAAGCAGCTCCAGGGGCCGCCCCTTCCACCCCAGGTCCAGCAAGTCCTGACGACTCAGTCAGGAGGGGTCAGTGGCAAGTTAATGCAGTGGCCAGCAGCGTTGTCTGCCCACCAATCCGGAGGTCAGCCCTGGGCCAGCAGCCGGAGCAACATTCCAGCCCCGCTGCTTTTTGAGACCCCGCACGCGGCGGAGCCGCACCCCTCCCCACAGCACCCGCCGAAATTCTCGCCTGCCCCGGCTGCGAGCCGGGGTTCTCCCGACTCCCGGGAGGGGCAGCGGGACTGGAACCTTAGCCTCCGACCTTGCGGCGACCCGGCTCTCCCCGCAGTGCGGCTTCTGCTGCCGGGAAATCCCGGAGGCCCGGGGGAGGGGGCGGTCGCAGCGGGGGCGGGGCTGCGGGGACAGCCGGGGCGGAGCGGCCCATCTTCTGCAGTGACCTTCACGCGTCCCTGCCCTGCGAGGGGCCGCCCGCTCTGCGCCGCCGGCGCCAACCGAGCTCTGCGCGCGTCTCCTCCCCCACCGCAGCCGCGCGGGCCGCCCGAGGGGGCGGGGGTCTCCCGCCTGCGTTCCACTGAGATGAAACTCAGGGTGGCGTCCTCCCTTTCTCGGACGCTATTACACTGAGAAATAGGTCCGGGCAGGTCTGCCGTTCTTTCTCGACCAGGGGGTGGGTGGGTTTTCAGAGTCTGGGGGCTCCCTTCTCCCGCCCTGGGATTCGGAGGGGCCGAAGAGCGGCGGGGTCGGGGTCGGGGTCGCGGGTAGCGCTCAGGGGCACTCGTCCGGGTCCGAATCACTGTTGCTGACGCTACGGGAGCCCCTTCCTCCGCGCGCCCCGGCGGAGTGGAATGGGGAGGGGAACCGCGACCCCCAACCGCCAGGCGTCGCCGGAAAAGAAAGAGCTTTTGAGGGTTGCGCACCTATGGGTCCCACCTGCGCTAGCGAGGTGCCCTGCACGGGCGGGGGCGTGAGGGTGCGGGACCCTGTCTGCAGGAGGGCGACCCCCGGCCGGGTCCACACCGAAGAGGTCGGATGGGGGGGGCAGTATCGGGGATTCTAAGCCGCTGGGCGGGCGGGGGTCGCAGGCGAGGCTTTGAGACCCCACCGCATCAGGCGAGGGGGCAGCGCTTGGGAGAGGAGAGGGGGGCGCGGCTCCGTCGCCCCCGCCCCGGGCCCCCGCGGGCGCCCGCCTAGTCGCTGCGGCCCCGCCCTCGTCGTCACGCTCGGACGCGGGCGGGGGGCGGGGTGCGCCTCCATGTGACGCGCCCTCCTCGCGGTGCCCTTCAGCCGCCGCCGCAGTTCCCAGGGCGCCACATGGACCCGGCCAGCCCGAGCGCGCTCCGCCACTGACTGCCCGCCCGCCCGCCAGCACCCCGGCCCGGGGAAGGTAACCCACGCTCCCGCGCGCACCCCACTCCAGGCCGCCCCCTGCCCAGCCCGGCCCCCGCGGGGCGCGCGCCCGGCCCGGGCGGGCGCTGTCCAACGGCGCGGTGCTGAAGCAAGCCCCACCGTCCCGGCCCGCGCCCTCCCTCCTTGTCGCTTCTGCCTTGCGCGTCTCCCCTTCCCCTCCCCGGTCTTCTGTCTCTCTCTCCTGGCGCTCTCCCGCCTGAGGGCCGCTCAGCAGAGCCGGGGCACTCGCCCGCCCGCTAAGCCGAGGGGTGCGGCGGCAGTGGGAGCCCCAGCCCGCACGGGGAGGCAGTGGGAAGCCTGGGGGAGCTCCAGGAGCACCCCGAGCTTCTCTGTGGCTGGGCCCTGAGTTCCCCACCCCCTCAGGAGCCAGGGGAGAAGTTTGGAAGAGAATCTGCTTTGCGGCAAGGGCGCCCCTGCGCGCCAGCGCTTTGCGGTGAGGCGGGGGCACTCCCACCCGGCCAGCCTTCCCCAGGCCCCGCAAACGCTGGTCTCCTTCGTCTGAAGAGGATAACATCGTAAAACACTGGGTCTCCAGAGCCCTGGGCTTCCCTGCCTGGAGAGACCCCACAAGTGGGGAGGGAGGAGCCTTGCAGCCGCTGAACCTACAGGCAGCTCTGCCCCACCAGAGTTCAGCTGACCTGGACCCTGGAATGCTCCACCCATGCAGATGCAGGTGGGAGGGGTCTGACCTCCCATATTCATTTGTTCTCTGAAGTCTGGGTTTCCTGCAGTCTCTACCTTTCACCCCAGTCTCTGCGCAGGGCAGCAGCAGTGGGCCCTGGAATTTCCCCTGGGTAGAGCCTGGTCTGCCCGCCCCCGAGACTGTCAGAAGCCAAGGAGGCCTCTCCCAAGTCGCATCCACTCAGGCTTCAGCCCACCACAGCCCTTCCTGTCCCTTAGACGGATCCCCCATGCTCCTGTGGCCCAGGGCCCACAAGGCAGCAGAAGAGCTAGTCACCTTCAAACATCCTATGGCTCTGCCCCTGCCCCACACAGCCTGGCCCCTTCTGAGCCTCGCTCTCCAGCCCCCATCCCTGCAGAAGCTGTTTTCAGAGAACCAGGGGCCAGGGGAGACCACTTTGCAGGTCTAGCTGGGGTCTCAGGACCTACCTGCTATGTTTAGCATGTAGGGTGGAAACCCTCCTCCACAATGACCCTCCCAGACCCTCTCAGGTGTCCCTGTCAGTGTCGGGGTCTAGCCTTGGGAGAGGGGAATGGACAAAGGATGCTCTCTTCAGGCCACAGACCCATGCTCAGGGGCGTCAGGTCCGGATGAGGAAAAAGGCCACCCCCAGGCCTGGTCAGGGTGACCTGTGACCACTTCCTTTTCCCCCAGGCAGAAAACTCCTGGCCACACTTGCATGTGAGTTCCGACCCTTGGAGGAGCCACTGAGGAATCAAAGCCATCGTCATGGAGTTCGTGATGAAACAGGCCCTGGGAGGTAGGAAGTTGGGGGCGCGGGGGCCCAAGGCACGGGGCGAGGGCTGGGCCCTACATCGGAGCTCCAGTTGCACGGGGGCACGTTCAGCATGTGGTCACCCTCAGACTTCACACATGCCTTCACCACACATCCCCGGAAACACACCTGCCCACTCCCCCCTCAGGACTGAGCCAGGGGGCAAGAAAGGGACCAAAGCCAGTGCCTCCCAAATTGCTTTGGCCACCACAGGGGTGAGGGGAGGGCACACACTGGCATGCCGTGGTCAGGGCAGAGCCCACCAGACAGTGCTGAGGCTGGGGTCAAGTGTTAGGGAGCAGCATCATTGCTTTTGGGAGAATAGGCCAGGGGGGGTTTCGTGAGCACCAAGGGCCAACCTGACTGGCAGGGTGTGGCAAGCAGCTGTGGGGAGGCTGCAGCAGGTAGAGGGGGTGGAGGCCAGAGCTGGACCTGTGGTGTCCAGCAAGGACCCCATGGGTTTACTTGTGCATAGGGAACCAGGGTTGGCTGAGCAGGGGGACAAGAGAAGAGGCCAAGATAGCTGGTGTGTCCCTGGCCCACTTCCACAGAGACCGTGCTAGGTGTGTGTGTGGGGGGGGACCACCCTTCCAACCCTGCTGACTCTTACCTAAAGAGAATCCTGTGCCTCTTTGGTGCAAGTCCCATCACTGAGGCCAGAGACGCTGGCCTAGGAGGTGGGCAGGCACTGGGCTGAAGTCCACACTCGGATAGGTGCGTCCTGGGAGAGCGGTTTGGCCAGCCGGGGCCCGAGGGACCCATCCTGTGTGCTCCAGCCCCCCTGTTTGCAACACCAGCTCCCCAGAGCTCCCTGGGAGGGGAACCTGTGGCCAGCCCCTGACTCTGCCATTCAGGATGTTTTCCTTTGGTGGCCTCCATGGGCCACACCCTGACCTGGTGCTAGGCACAGCATGGCGTGAGTCAGGTGCCGCGTGACAAGGCCATCCTCATGGGGATGCTGCAGGGCAGGAGGAATCGGGACCTGGCTGCCAGAGGTGGGGAGCGGATGGGGCTGTTGCGCTGTGATGGAGGGCGGGCTGGAGGGCACGATGGCGGGGCCAGGGCCACCAAACCCAGGACAGGGGCCCTGTGGGTGGGCTTGTCTCTTACAGAATGGCTGCATTTCTGCTGCCACAAATTAAATGGAAAGACATTTGGGCCTGGCCCGGGGCCACATTTCCTGAGATGCTGTGGTCAAGGATAGGCTGCAGGTTGGGTCTAATTATAATGATTACGTCACCAGGACGTGATTCAGGGACAAGCATCCTGGCACCGGGAGCAATTCATGTTCCCACCCAGCCAGTCCCCGGCTGTTACAGATAATTAATTAGGTGGCTAATTCAGGCCCTGAGGTGGGTTTGTAAGAAACCTGAAATATCTGATTTGGCTGTCTACATGGCTGAAATTAGCTGGGTAATTGCCAGCCTGGATTCCCTTTGTTCCATGTCAGCCCAAAGTTTCTCCTGTGGCGGCGACAGGGCGGGCTTCTTGGGGCCACAGAGGAGCTGCAGGGGGGCAGCTGGCCGAGGCACCTCGGAGCAGCTCCCCGCAGCAGGTACCTGCAGGGCCTCTGCCAGGGGCTACCCCCCAGGATTTGTCATCCCCCCGAGACTGGGCCTGGGCCCTACATCGGAGCTCCAGGGCGAGCCCTTGTGTTTTTCTCCTGTGTTTTCTCTCCCACCGCGTCATATTAGCCTCTTAGGATGAGTGGGTACGGATAGAGGAACAGAGACAGACCCTGACCCAGACCCAGAGAGATGGACCCGAGAAATAGAGAGCAGGTGTGGGGCTGGAGAGAAGGTGTCCCGAACACATAAGACAGACGTGGGGAGGGGTAGGCCTGAGGAAAAGGGACAATGGGGCACAGGCTGTCTGAAAATCTGTGGAGGATGGAGGATCGGAACAGAACAGCCAAGAAAAGAAGACGAGGTCCTGAGACGAAGACTGAGGAACACAAGGAAACAGGACAGGAGACTGAAGTGTAGGGTGCATAACAGAGAAAGACACTGAGACAGAGAGACACAGAGACAGAGACAGATGTATGAGAAATAGACTGATAAACAGAGTCCTGACTGGAAACGGAGATCTCCTGCGCAGCAGGAGGGAGGGAAGAGGTGAGGGCCTGGAGGGAGCCCCGTGGGTGCAGGCCTCACTCGGCCCTACTGGGGATAGGACTCGTTGGAGCCTAGATGAGTCGTGGCCATCTGAGACTGTCCCTAGCTCGCTGGGCTTCTGTGTTGTCCTGAGCATGTGTCTTATGGTCCACCTCCCAGCCCCCAGCCCCTGCCAGAAGCCCACGGCTGTTTCCATAGGGCCTGCCTGGTCCACTCGGGCTCGGGGTATGATGGACTGGGTGAGAGCCTGAAATTCAGGGGATGCCAGTCCAGAAGGAGTTCAGATACAGTTTGGACAGTGGTGAAATACCAGGCGAGCCCAGGCCTTTCCTATAAGCCTCTGGCGATGGCTGGTGCTGCCCAGTCCCGGTGGCCCAACCCCTCTTGAACCCATGCCTGGCCAGCGGGCTTCTGGCTGTCTGCCACTGTGGCTGCCTTGTGACCTGGGCTGAGGGCTGTCTCCTCCATGGGGTCTGGGGACCATGAGGCCACCTGGGAGCAGGGCACAGACCTCTGGGTACCTGCTACTGGAAGAAAGGGAAGGAGGAGGGAGGTGGCTAGCAGTTGCCTGGTGACAAGGGGCTGCCCTGGGCAGTGAGGGAGGACAGGACCCAGCAGGCCTGGCAGGTGGGAGTGGGACTCAACGCCCCAGCAAGGCTGCCAGCACTAACTGGTGGCCTCACAGAGCAGGTAGTCAGCCATGGGCCACAAAGGAAGGGACAGATGGCTCCCAGGTCTCCTCTTCCTGCGATGGCAGGATCTGCCCAGACACTCCAGTCCCTGGGCCCCTGGAGTGGACGTGAGAGGGCTTTGCACGTTTGCCGTCTCTCTCTCAAGATGCAGCCTGGCAGGGACCATGTGGGGCCCCGGGTGCGTCTGCTGTTAGGGCCCGAGTTCTCTGTGGGATGACTAGGGGGTATCTTTGGTTCTTTCACAGTCATCTGTGATCCCTTTGGACACTGTTCTGCTGGGGTCTGCACCAGGGAGCGGTGGGGGCCGTGGGCACCCAGGGCTGGCTGACGACAATTCTCCTGGGGCCAAATTATTGAAGAAAGTGTCCCACTGTTGACAAGTTTGTACTCACTGAGGGAATATCCTGGAGGCCTTCACGTCCTTGGGCCACCCCAAGATCCACCCCAGATGTAATGCTCAGTCCCTTGAAGAAGAGAGCACTTGCACAGTCTGTGGAAGCGGCTCGAGTGGTGGCCTGGGGATGACAACAAGGTGGCCTTGAACAGGGGCCACGTGTGCAGATCTGGGGCTCAGGGTCCTCAGGGGCGCAATTTGAAAAAACGGTTTTCCCCCAAGGCTGGGAAGTGGCAAGCAGCCCTGGAGCCAATGGACGAGGGCCTGGGCAGCTGTCAGGGCCGGCGACTGGGCGGCTGGTATAGACTCTCGTCAGGCCAAAGCAGGGGGAGTGTGGCTCTTCTGGCCCTAACAACTGGTTTGTGGCTGGCTGTCCTGTCAGTCTGCCTTGGTGTGACATGTCCCGTGTCTAAAGCATGCTTTAGACCTCGGGGGTGGTGTGGGTGCAGGGGAGGGCTTCACGGAGGAGGGGGCATCTGAGGTGGGATTCAAGGGTGGGCAGATGACCCTGGGACCCAGCATGTGCAAAGGCCCCAGGGCTGCAGTGCTGGGCCAGGTGTGGAAGGCAGCAGGAGATGGGAAGGAGGACATTACAGGACAACCGTGACCGAGCCCACAGTGGGAAGGGGGGGTCTTCTCCCCAAACACAGGCCAGCGGCTCCCTGACACCTTGTCATTGTGTCATGCGTCCTGTGGCGAGTTTGCCTGGGGCATTCTGGGGGTGGGAAGTCTATCCTCTCTTGGGGAGGAGGGGGGCCGGGGCCTGTGCCTGGTGTCTGGGGAGGATGGAGTGGGGTGAACAGCCACCATCCCAAGGCGGGCATGTCTGAGCAGGGACAGAAGCTGCGCTGAGCCAGACTACGGGCTTAGGGGAGGGAGATGGATCACTGTCTCCCAGACCTCCACGGATGGACGAAGAGCATTTCATGGACACATGGCCCAGGGAGAGTGTCCAGGGCTGCTGTGGTCGGGGACCCTCTGCACCCCGGGAGTGGTAGGGGGTATGCTCTCTGCTGGGGGCTCCTCGGGATCAGTCCCCAGAGATGTCAAGGTTGCCAGTGTCAGATCCTGGGAGAGAAGGCAGTATCCACCTCGTCGTTCACACAAGATGGGGTGGGCTGGGGTTGCAGCCGGAAGCCCTGGGCAGGGAAGCATCTCCCTCAGTGCTGGTGCGCTTCCCCAACAATGGGCATGTTGAGGGGGGCTCCTTCCTCTTCTGGCACCTGCTTCTGTTGAGCATCCTAAGCCCCCTCTCCCACGGCTGGGTCTCTGACTCCCAGCTGAGTTCTGTGTGTCTGCAGCTGAGGTCTTTGTAGATTAGAGGGAGCTCTTTCCAGATCCTCCTTACCTTGCCCTCTAGGCCCTTTGGTCAGAATTGCAGAGACAGCCTGAGATCCCAGGTGGTCCTGTCTGGACCCCCAGTGTCCTCCATGGGCCTCTACCCTGACAGTGAGGCCAGGCAACCCCATCCTCTCCCAAACCCAGGTCTCACTGGCCCCCCACTCCATCTGTCTGTTTTGGAGTTAGCTCTCCTTGTCCGGGGCCTCCTGTGGACCTGAGGCTGCCCAGCTGGGACACTCCCAGGTGCAGCCAGGTTCTCTGGGGGGTTGGTGGGCCCACGGGCTGGGCTGGGCTGCAGAAGGAGCAGACTGAGAGGGGAAGCACCAGAATTCTGTACTGGGGAAGATGCTTTTTGGCTCAAATTAGAGAAACAGAGAGGGGCTTGACTTGGAGGTGGCTCAGCTGTCCCGTGGTGCTACCCATAACATTAGCTCTCGCTGTGCCCCTGTTGTCCCACGAGCTGCCCTCGGCTTTCATGCTTGGGCTGCTTCTCATGGCAGCAAAGTGGCTGCCACTGTTCCGGCGTCACAGGCACAGGGCAGGAGGAAGGTGAGGGCCCAAGGGACAACCGCTCCTTCAATTTAGCAAATGTGTTTATGGAATGGCACTGAGGATTTCCACTTGTGTGTCACAGAAGTTGAGGCCAAGGTGGGCATATCGCCCTCCAAACAAAGTGGGCGCTGTTGGGCAGCTCACAGTACAGGGCTCATGTCAACGTGGGAAATCTTGGTTTTCAGATGCAAGACCCCCAGACCAGGAACCCTCCGAGGGCAGTGGTCCCTCCTCCTTCCCCTGTTCACCCTTGAGAGCCGGGCTTCTCCACAGGCAGCCAGCAAAAAGTCAGTGAGAAAACACCAACATGGGCTCAGAATGGGCACCGGCTCTCTTCCCTGGGCTCAGGAGAGATGGCACGTATCCCATGGCTCTCAGAGGTTGGAAAGATGCGTCATAGAAACTGCCTTTTCTCCCTAAAACAAGGAAGGACAGGCCTTCCTCAGGAGACCGTACTCTTAGTTGATTGAACCACAGTTCAGTTACAAAGCTTTAGCCCCAGTGTGGAAATAGAATGGATATACCGCACTTTGGCCAATAAAGTCGTTTGTTTTCTGCCTTGTTGGTTGGCAAGAGATTCTGGTTGGGATTAAAGCATTTGTGTTAAGGGCTCCTGTGTGACGGGGCTCACAGTGACCTTCACTAACCCCACGGACTACTGGGTTGGCTTGGGAACATTGCACACCTAATACTGGGGTGTTAAACTGGCAGAATGAGCGTCAAGTCCTGGTGGACCGTCACGCCAACAAGCTTCAGAGATCTGCAGAGATCTGCAGGGTAAACCCAAGCCCAGGTCATAACCGATAAGGCACAGGGCCGTTCTGAGACTCCTCCTGCTGGTGGGGGCTGCCCAGAGCCCCGGTTCTGTCTGCAGGAGAGGGAAGGGAAGGCTTCGGAGGGGAACGGCGCAGTCCTTCCTCCTGGCCTGCCTGGTCTTGGGCTTCGTGTGAGTCTTTTTTTATAAAATTTCTTTTCATTTTTTTAAAAAAAGATTTTATTTATTTATTTGAGAGAGAGAGAACACAAGAGTGGGGAGGGTTAGAGGCAGAAGCAGACTCTATGTTGAGCAAGGAGCCCAATGTGGGGCTTGATCCTGGGACCCTAGTACCATGACCTGAGCCGAAGGCAGATGCTTAACCAGCTGAGCCACCCAGGCACCCTTTCTTTCTTTCTTTTTTTAAAGATTTTATTTATTTATTTGACAGAGAGAGATCACAGGTAGGTAGAGAGGCAGGAAGAGAGAGAGGGGGAAGCAGGCTTCCTGCTGAGCAGAGAACCCGATGCAGGGCTTGATCCCGGGACCCTGCGATCATGACCTGAGCCGAAGGCAGAGGCTTAACCCACTGAGCCACCCAGGCGCCCCTCTTTTTTTTTTTTTTTAAAGAAGATTTTCTTCTTCTTTTTTAAGATTTTATTTATTTGAGAGAGAGAGAGAGAGAGAGAGCTGGGGGATGAACAAAGGGAGAGGGAGAAGCAGACGCCCGCTGAGTGCAGAGCCCACAACCCATGAGACCATGACCTGAGCCGAAATCAAGAGTTAGATGCTTAACCAACTGAGCCACCCAGGCGCCCCCAAATCTCTCTTTTCTAGGATTGCTCTCACTTTTCTCATCTCCCAAACAGAGGAGAACATGGTTTCTCTACCCTTGCAGGGATCAGTCAGGAGCTCTGGCTTCCTTTTCTTAAGGGCAGCCTGGCAGGGTTGGGGGAGAGTCCCTGTTCCACCAGTAGTTTCCCTTTGGTCCCATGGCCCTGACTGTGAACTCTGGCATCCAAGCTGCTCAGGGTCCAGCAGAGGGCCTAGGGTTCTGAGTGCTGGGTGCTGGGTGCTAGGTGCTGACAGTACTGGGTAATGTGTGTTGAGTGCTAGGTGCTAAGTGCTATGTACTGAGTTCTGATGGTGCTGGATTCTGTATGCTAGGTGCTGAGGATACTGAGATCTGGATTCTGGGTGTTGAGTGTTGGTTCTGAGTGCTGGGTGCTGAGGGTGTTGGTTCTGGGCTGATGATGCTACATGCTCGGTGTTGGGGTGCTATGTACTAGGTGCTGCGTGCTGGGTGCCAGTGCTCAGTGCTGGGTATCGAGTGCTGGGTCTTGGTGTTGAGCGAGCTGCCTGCTGGATGCTGGGTGCCAGGCTCAGTGCTGCGTGTCGAGTGCTGGGTCTGGGTATTGACGAGTTGCATGCTGGATGCTGGGTGCTGGGTGCCAGTGAAGACTGTGACTCAGGAGGTTGGGGCCCAGGCCAGGCAGCTGGCTAAGAGCAGCTCTGACAGAACCTATAGGCAGGCTGGTGTCCACGTCTGTGACTTCTGGCTCCATTGGCTGTCCCTGACCCCACCGCAGGATGTGGCAGTGTGTCCTGGCGGAAAGGACCAAGCCCGCTCAGAGCTTTGTTTCCTACGTGGGGAGGGGAGCTTCATCAGGGCAAGGTGCTGTCCACTGTATGCCCCCCAGGCTGTCTTGGCCCCAGGCCTCTGCCTTCACTCTGGCCCCCTGTGGTCTGAGAGTCGCCCAGCAAGGCCCATGGGCCTGAGGGCTCCTGGGAGAGGCCGGAAGAGCAGTGATGTGTGCTTGTGGTGGGAGGAGGTATCAGGGACAAGCAGAAGCTCCTTTATCAGAAGACGCGGCGTGGTCTTGAGGTACCCTCAGCACATGGCTGGCCTGGGGCCCTCAAGGCTCCTCAAGGCTGCTGGGACCGTCCTTAGCTTTCCTTCAGAAGGAGGGTTCTGGAAATGTAGATGACCACCCCAGGCTTTGTGCCTGGCCCACGGGGGTGAGAGAGAGCTGCCCTCTTTGCCCAAGACCCATGTTGGCGTCAGTTCCCCCGTCCTGTCTGTCCAAGTAGATGTCCTGCCCAGCAGAGCCCACCCTGTACTTGGGGTCCCTATCAAGGCGGAGACATCATGAGGGGTCCCTGAGGCTCAGGGCCAGTGGTGTGGGGCCATCCCTGGCCCTTGTCCCTGGCAGCAGGTGAGGGGCCGAGGGCAGTGACCCCAGGGCCCATGACTGTGGTGTCCTGCATCACAGCAACACCGGTGAGTGGGTGGCCGTGAGTGGCAGAGGGGCTGAATGGAAGGATGGATCCATGACAATGACAGCCATCCTGGAGCTGGGTGGCCATGCCATCTATCCCCAGGTGTGGCTCTGTGTGGGCTCACTACGGGGCGTTTTCATCTCGCTCTTGCCTCCTTTGGGCTCCCAAGACCAGACGCTCTCGCCTGGCACCTGGCTCCACACGCCCTGGGCCCTGGGTGCCCCCCCACCCCCAGGAAGCATGGAGCCTCTGGTGGTTACTGAGGCTGAGGAGAGGGGGACTTTGTTCATGGCAGGAGGAAAATCTCCAGACAGCTAATAAAGGCTTACAAAACCACAGAAGACGTGGACAGGCAGAGAAGAGGAGATCTGGGTCCTTTCAAGCGTGCACAGAAGCCTGAGGGGCCTCGCAGACCATCATGGGCGTGCATTCAGTGCAGCCGCTCCAGTTGGAGGCCAGCAGGCAGCATCTGTGGGTCGCCCTCCAGCCATTAGGCCCAGGCCCCGAGCCCCATGGCAGCAGGGTGAGACGGGGCCCTCAGTATCTGGTTCCTCCCTTCCTAAGGTACCCAGACTTTGCACCAGCACTCAGGAGAGGCCTAGCTCTGGGCCAGCAAGGACCGTGCACAGAAAGCCAACTGTCTTTTAAACGAGTTTTGACCTTGAGCAGCTGGCTGAGGGCAGGAGATGCAGTGGTCCCGGGCCCATGGCAGGCTTCATTTTCCCCCAAAAGCTCGTTTGTTCCTTGACCAGGTTGGCTAGGAGAGTCTGAGTTCGCCCCTCCTCTCCGGGGCAAGTGGGTGGGCATCCGGTGAGGGGGGCCCTGCCACAGCAGGTTGGCGCCATAGCGGTCACAGATCCGACCTCTGCCAGCTTCACTCACACCTTCCTAAAATGCTTTATCTTTTATCTTAATGGATGGACTAAGTTTTCATTTTAAAAACCTGCTACAGGTTTTGGAACCTATGGGCCCTTCCAAAATGTTATTTAAGCTCTAATTACCATGGGCCAGAATGATACGGTGTGCTGGCTGTCCTCGCCCATGCCGTTCCTGGAGTTCTGGGCCCTCCCTATGTCCATGCCCACCTTCGGGCCTTGGGATGTGGATCCAGGGGACTAGGGTTGCAGTAGGTCCTGTTAATATAGAAAGGATATTTTGATCTTTGCGTTCAGCTTTGTAAGAGATAGTTACACGTATTTATTTTTTAACATCAAAGTGTGTGGTTATTGTGGGGAATTGAAATAACACAGAAGAATATGAAGAAGTGATAGGAAACTTGAGATGGCACCTGTTAGAATTGCTCATTACTTTACTTAAAAGTACTTTTTCAAGGAGGGATGCCTTCGAATCTATTTCTAATTTTAAAAGACTCTGCAAAGTCCTTTATGCTGTTGGTTATTAGAACGAGTTCAAGGGGGTCAGCAGGTTAACCCCAGCAGCGTACTAACTTGGCGAGGTGACTGGTTTCAAGTGGGGTTCAGTGGGAAACACTGGCGTGGTGTCACTCTCTTGCCCCCGGAAGCGGGGTGAAACCTGTCCCTTCAGCTGGCGGGCTGCGGGGTCGGCCTGGACTCCACTCTGAGTTCAAGGCACCATCTGCAGATAGTTCCAGGGCTCTGCCTCTGCCTGACAGAGGCGTGAGGTGAGGGTGTAATCTCATCCCGACTGAACGGGATAATACGGAGTCAGCCCACTGGTGCTGTCCCTGCGCGCATGCCTCCCTCTCTACTCCTCGTCATGTACTCGCTGGGATCAGCTCAGACGTTATTGGACGGGTGGGGGGGCAGGGGTGGGCACCGAGCTCTCGCAGACCTCCTGCCCCATGCTCCTTATGTGGCCGTATCAGCCGCGGGGCTGGTACCATCGTGAGCACACAAATAGTGTCCCCAGTGAGCCAGGCCGGGCAGCGCAAATACACTTCTTTCTTAGAAAGTCTTTGGTCTGCCCCATTGCTAACATAGTGCTCATTTTCCGTTTGCCTAATTTTCTGTGGACTGTTTCTCAGGCTTTCCACACCAGCAAAGCAGCCCTCCCCACGACACTTGGGTGCAGTCAACAGTCCCAGATGGACTGGTTGCTGTGTTTCCTCTGAAGCAGCTGCCCCAGGACCCTGGCACCTCCCACTTGCTCCCACAGACCCTGGTTGCTGCCCAGGCAGTCACTGGACCCCGGCTGGGTCCTCGGGAGCCTTCTGTGATGGTGTAGACAGGGAGTCTCTGTCTTGTGCCTTCACGCGTGGTTGGCTGCAAATAACATTTTAGATTCAAAGAGTTTTGCCCCTCGAATTGTGAAGTTATTTTCCTGTTGTCTCCAGATTCTCAAGTTGCTGTTGAATCATCGATGCTATTCTTATTCCCAGTGCCCTTTATATGACCTGCTTTTATCTCTTCTCTTGGGAGGCTTGTACGGTTTTTCTCTCCAACCCTGGCATCCCGACGTTTTGGGATTCTCAGGCCCGCTATGAGTCCTTCACCTCCCCTGGACCCCAATCTCTGTTGCCCCCATGGCTGCCCCACTGAGGGCTCATCCTCCCTGCCTTGGGGACTGTCCTGCGTGGGCTCTCTGCCTTCTTCTGTGCTCTCTCCTGTCTTTCATCTCTGTGTCTCTTGTTCTACTCTCTGGGATGTCTCCTCAATTTTGTTTCCTAACTCTTCAACTGAATTTTTCTCTCTACATTTATAGTTTTAACCTCCAAGAGCTCTTTTGTGTGTTCTAAACTACCCTGTTTAAAGAGTGCCCCGGTCCTCGGTCCCGTCTCTCCTCTCTGGGGCCCTCTAGCCCCTGATTTGGGAGCCGCCTTCAGGGTGGAGGCTTTTCTTGTCTGCGTTTGTCTTTCGGAGAGTGCTACGAACGCCCGTCTGCCTGTCTCATGTGCTGCAGGGGATCCTGGGCTGCCCTGTGGGACACACACGTGTGTATGATGGAATACCTTGGGGTCCCCAGGTATTGGGGTCTTTAGGTCTTGTGCAGACATGTAGTTCCACTTCTCTAGAAGTGGACTGTGTGTGGCGGGACATCCGGGTCTGCATCAGGGCAGTGGACGGGGACCTGGGGGGGTCTTCTCTTTCTGGAAGCAGAAGTCTACTGAACGTGCTTTGGAGCTGGACCGTCACCTCTGTCCCCAGTGCCTGCATCTGTGGGGCCTGGTTTGGCTTCCCCAGGGACACGACTCCTTGATTCCCCCTGCGGCTTGGGCAGTGGACTCTGGAGCAGGGAGCCCAGGTCCTCTGTGCAGACCCCAGCCCAGCCCGTGCTCCCCCGCCCCGCAACCCCACAGGCACCTCGGGCTCCGTGGGTGGATCTGCGTCCCAGCGGCTCCTTCTGCTCGGGGGCTGCCTCGTCGGCCATCCCCCCTGTTGGACCTTGATCTCTCATCTCCTCTGCTATCGGACCTCGTGTGGTTATACTTGTAAATGTCTTTACTCCCGTTTCTGGAGGTGCAGAGAGGGGTGTTCCATCATCATGTTTAACCAGCCTCCGGGCACCGTCCCCACATGGGCACGTGTGTGGACCCGGGAACGCGGCCCTGGATGATCGGAGTCAGCCTGGTGTCGGGTCCCCTGGTGTGAGCTTGGTTCGCAGCTGTCGACTTGACCGACACTGACCCATCATCACGGGATCTACCGTCAGATTTACTGCCTTCCTCCCACGAACCGGACCCGCAGATGGGATCTGTCCTGATGAAGCACACACTCGAGTCTGGGGACCGATCAGCAAACATCAGCCGTGGCCGGCAGGGACAGGTGCCTCGCAGCTGTAACTCCCAGCAGGAGACCGGTCTTCAGGGCAGCCTGGCAGACAGACAGACGTGTGGGTGCTGGGATTGCAGGAGGGGTGACCTCTTGGAAAACTGTTGCATCCTCGCTGAGGGGAGTACAGATAGTGGAAAGGTGTGCAGAGCTAAAATCCTTCTGACACACCTTTCCCGCCTGCTCTCTGCAAAGACCCCACAGATCTGTGTCCCTGATGAGACTCGGTAACGCACCCCACCTGGGATTTCCTCAGCTAGTGCAGGTTGACCAGATAAAATGCTCTCATTTTAAATTATTTATTTATTTATTTATTTGATAGAGAGAGAGATCACAAGTAGGCAGAGAGGCAGGCAGAGAGAGAGGAGGAAGCAGGCTCCCCGTGGAGCAGAGAGCCCGATGTGGGGCTCGATCCCAGGACCCTGAGATCATGACCTGAGCCGAAGGCAGAGGCTTAACCCACTGAGCCACCCAGGCGCCCCTAAATTAATTTTTAATTTTAATTCATCTTTCATTTACTCAGTGTAATTTTTGATATCTTGTAGTTGCCATATTTATGATCTGTACATCTGAGGTGAACGTCCTGTTATTTACTAACCGTTTCTGTGCTCGTCGCTTTGCCATTTAACTCTGCAGCATCCGGACGTCTCCGCTGCGTATTCCGGGAGTCTGGGCAGGGCTTGGGGGTGGAGTTTCCTCGTTGTGGGCTGGGCTTCCCTCTTCCTGGCGCATCTGGTACTTTTTCACTGGGTGCCAGACATTCTGAGTTTCACACTGTTGGATGCTGGATATTTTTGTTTTCCTAAATATATTCGTAAGCTTTGTTCCAGATGTGGTCAGGTTGCTTAGATACTCGGATTCTTTCCTGTCTGATTTTGGGGCTTCATTGGGCAGGACCAGATCCACCCTTAGGGTCCGGGTACTTCCCCCACAGCCCGGCTGTCTGTTTTTCCTGTCTGACAAGCAGGTGCACCGGCATCCATGGCCTTTTCTGCTCTGGCTATTGGAGCTCTCTCATTAAGGGGCAGAAATTGTCAAATTGGGCAGAAAGTCAAGACCCAACTTTATGCTACCTAAAAGAAACTCACTTTAAATATAAAGGTGTAAAAAGTAAAAAGATGGACGAGATAAGCCATGCTAATTTTGATCAAAAGAATGCTGGAGTGCACATTGTTAATATCATACCAAGTCGATTCCAGAGCGGAGACTATTACCAGGGATGAAGAAGTTCCTCTCCTGTGACAGAGATGCCGACGGATTAGGAGGGCCTGACAGTCTCAACCGTTTCTACTCCGAATTTGAGCTTCAAGGTGCGTTTGTGAAAAGAGAGAGGTAGTTTACACGGCAAACTGACAAATTCCCAGGTCGAGGTCGGGATACTCAATAGTTGCTGGAACAGACAGAAAAGTGGCAAGGACGTGTGGGACAGAACAGCACCCTCCGCAGCCCCAAGCTGATGGATGTCAGGGGACAGTCCCAGCGAGGCTGGAGTATGCATTCTCCTCAGACACACAGAGCAGGTACAAGCCTGGACCGTGTTCAGGGCCATAAAACAAGTCATAGTGAATTTGGAAGATTTCAGTCACGCAGTCAGTTCTCTGACCGCAGCGGGTGGAACAAGAAACAAATAACAGAAAGATATCTGGAAATTCCCCCAAAATACTTGGAAATGAAACACCACACTTTTAAACAACACATGGGTCTGAGAAGCAATCTAAAGGGAAATTAGAAAGTATTGTTAACTGAGGGGCTCTGTTGGTAGAATATCTGTCTTTGGCTCCGGTCATGATCCAGGGTCCTGGGATCGAGCCCCGCTTCAGGCTCCCTGCTCAGTGGGGAGCCTGCTTCTCCCTCTGCCTCTGCCGGTCTCCCTGCTTCGGCATGTACACGTACACGTGTACTGAATGGAAATTTTTAAAAAATCAAAATTTCTGGGATTCACTAAAGCCGTGTTTAGAGGGGAATGGGGGGAAAAGAAAACCAAAAGCTACCTCTTTAAGATAAAGTCAAACTTGTATCCAAAATCTATAAAGAACTCTTGCTGTCCAGTAAGAAGACCAGCAACCCAATTAAGAGACAGACAGAAGCTCAAGGCCATGGACATTAGCGCTTGCCTTGCAAGTGGGCCAGGCTGGGAAGTCAGGGTCAGTGCAGAGGTGAGGAGTCATGCTGCTTCCAGCTGCCCTAGACATGATGTGTGGAGACAGGCACCCAGCACTGGGGTCCTCCTCCCCAAACCCAGAACCTCAGTCCAGTCTTAAGAAGAACATCAGACAAATCCTAATTATGAAACAGAACATTCCCGAGGTCCTCACAGCTGTTGAGGTTATCAAATGCAAGGAAAGCCTGGGAAACTGTCAGCCAAGAGGAGCCTAAGGAAACGTCATGTGTGTCCCGGACGCTGGAGCAGAAGGGACATCAGGTAAAAACTAAGGAATTCTGAGCGCAGCACGGACCTCAGTTAGTAATATCATTATCAATGTGGCTCATTAATTGTGACAAATATATCACATTACTGTAACGTGTTAACAGGGCAAACTGGGTGCTGGGTGTGTGGGAACTCTCTGTACTATCTTTCTCCAAAAATTTTCTGTAGATTCAAAATAAAAAGTTAATTTTTGAAAGTGTGCAAAAGCTTTGAATAGCTATTCCAGCAAGTAAAATGTAAAAATAGCAACTAAGCACATACAGAGACACGTCACAGCCCCTTGGACAGTTGGAGCCATGAAGAAAGACAACAGCACATGTGGGTAAGGTCACGGAGAAGTGCAAACCCTTGCTTGGCGCTGCTGGGGCTTTAATATAGTGCAGCCACTTTGGAAAACAGTGTGGCAGTTTCCTAAGGAGAGAGCTCTAAGATACCATACAGCTCAGCAGTTCCCTGCCAGGCCTCTGCCCAGGGGAACAGGAAGAACACATCCACACATGGGCAGAGCAATTCAGTCACCAAGACCCAAACTGGAAGCAACCCGGATGTCCCTCAACAGGGGAAGGGAGATGCCGATTGTGTCCATCCGTATGACAGGCTCCCCTCCATGGTAAGAAGGGACGAGCTCTTGGCCCGCATGACGGTGCGGGTGGCTCTCCCAGGTACTATGCTCGGGGATGGAAGCAGACCCTGCCTCCCCAGTTACTACCTGTTCTGTGATTCCATTTATACAAAATTCTGGAGAATACACATGAATCTATAAGAACAGAAAGTAGGTCAGCAGTTGTCTGGGGTGGTTTGGTGGGAGGGATTACAATTATGCCTCCAGAAAGCTGTTTTAAAAATGGGTTGTGTTCGTGAGGACACCTGTCTGCAGAGGCGATGCAGTGAGGGCACGTGGGAACCGCCTGCCTGAGGTCCCCACAGCCCCGCCCCTGTCGGAGGTAGGACGGGCCTGGGTCAGGTGGCGATGGACAGGCAGGCCAGGGCTCTCAGGAGCCACAGGGCCTCCTCCTGGAGGAGAGCACCAGTGTGCCCTGCCAGCCCCTAGCCTCGAGGGTGGAGGGACAGGGCCGGCTGCCCAGTGTCAGTCCATCCGTCTGTCCATCCGTGGGAGAGGAAGGCAATGTCAGGTGCCAGGCCACCCGCGGGGCCTCAGAGCTGCTGTCAACAGCTGTGGCACGGACAGCATCAGGAGCCTCCCAGTTTTCTAATATAGAACCGACTTTACCTCCCTACAATGGACCCCACAGAGAACAGATTCTGTTTTCCTGTAGAATTCTGCAAGAAAGGCCAGCTTCCCTTCCCTAAGCCCGCCTCTGGTTTAGCATTTCCCACTGTTGCAGGGGGAGCTGGCCCACTGCTCTCTCTCCGTGCCAATTTTTGGCAAGACTCTTATGTGGATTTCACAAAAATAACCTGGGGAATTTCCTTCTTTTTTCCCCTTTCCAAGAACATTTGAAATATCATCGGAATTATCTTTCTTGAATGTTTGAAAGAATCCATCTGTGAATTCTTAGACACAGTTCTCGGTTTTTGACATTTTTTAGAAAATCTGCTTCATTCACATTTTCGAACGTATTAGGATATAATCTATTATTTGGTCGTATTAATGTCCTTTCAATCTGCAGCAATTTCCCGTGCGTTTTTCCTAATTCTGGATGTCTTTATGCTTTCCGTCTTTTTGCCCTGAGCAGGCTTCTGCAGACCCACACCTTGGATCCAGCCCAGGCCCAGCCTCCTCAGCCCCTCCTGCTTCCTGCTCTCCTAGGTTATCTCCCTGGAGGCTTCTAGCCAAGATAGGTGATTTGCTTTGTGTTCCCACTGCCTTGAGGACACAGGTGTTCGGGATCTGCAGCACTGGCTGCCCTGCCCCCAGGTTTTGCTGGGTCAAGCCCTCCCGGCTCTGCTTCCCAGACTTGGAGTAACCCCGGTTTCACTCCTATTTCCTAACTCATTCGTCATTAGGGAGCTTTACAATGGCCTGAGAGGTGGGGTTGTTCCCCAGGCCTTCTACTGGCGACTGTGGGAGGTGTGGTCTTAATCCTGCTTTGCTAACGCATTGAGGTTATCTGTGCAGCCTGGCGGGGTTTTTTTCAGACATAAGATGATATGTTGTTTTAAATTTATGCTTCTCTTTTTTATTGTTGCAAAATACTCATAGAATAAAATGTGAAACTTTGACCGTTTTTAAGTGCCTGGTCCGTGGCACATTGTTCAGCAACCGTCCCCACTGTCCACCTCCAGAATGTCCTCGTCTTCCTGAACCGTGCTCATCAAACGTGGCTGCCCATGCCCCTATCCCAGCCCCTGACTCTCACCGTCCCCTTTCTGTTGCTGTGATTTGGCCTACTTGGGGGACCTCCTAGGTGTGGCCCCACTGTATTGGTCCCCTTGTGTCTGGCAAATTCCACCCCCATGGTACTTTGAGGGTTTGTCCCGGTGGTGGCGGGTGTCAGAATGTCCTTCCTATCAAAGGCGGAGTGCTGTCCCCTCGTGTGGCCGGGCCACGTGTGTCCGTGCGTCTGTCCATCTCTGGACAGCTAGTTATTGTGACTCGTGTTGTCTTCCGTTCTTTGGGTCATGTGCCTGGGAGAACACAGGGTGATTCTGTGTTTGGTTCTGAGGACCTGTCACCCTCGGCGGCTGCACCGGTCTACACACGGCTTCCAGTTTCCACACATCTTCGCCAAGGCTTGTTTCCTACTTTTTTTTTTTTTAAAGATTTATTTATTTTAGCGACAGAGAGTATGAGCGGGGGAGGGGTCGACGCCCCACTGGGCGCAGAGCCTGATATGGGGCTCGATCCCACAACCCTGAGATGGTGACCGAATCGAGACCAAGCAAGGGTCAGAAGCTCGACTGACCGAGCCACGCAGGCACCCTTATGTTTCTTTTAAATTGTTATTATTATTTTTCAGCAGTCATGGGTGCAAAGTGAGGTCTCACTGTGACGTAGAACAACATTTGGTTGCTTTTTGTAAACATTCTGTGAATCTGAAAAGGACTTGGGCTATTTTGTTCAAGGTTTAGGTTTGGTGTGAACCTGGTTTGTAACCTGCTGATCATTTTCTGTCTTTAAAGAACCGAGAGACACAGGTGTGTTCATCTGTAGGCCTTCCTCTGCTGGCTTTCCAAACAAGGCAGCTTGACATTCATTTGCCGGCACCCGGCTCTCGGAGTGCAAGGTGGTCCCTCACGCTCACGACCACCTGGGGCTCCCTGACCTGGGTGCAGCGTGGCCACATGCCTGTGTCACCGAGACGTTTGCTGAGGCTGCTGCCAAAGCAAACAGCCTGCCGATGTGCGATGTGCGTTCTACAGGGAGGAGTGTTTGTTTTAATAGGAGCGTTGTGGAGGGAGGAGGTGGTGGGGTCGAGAATGGGGTGCTCTCAATGTGCTGAGAACTGTCACATTGTTTGCACAAACCTCTGGGACGCTGTGACGCTGTGACTGCTGGCCTGTCCCCAGAGGGAGAGAGGGCGCGCATCCCCAGCACTCCCAGCAGCGCACACGGCAGGTTCAGAAGGTCTGTGGTCTGGTGACCCCGGTGCTGTCCGCAGCTCTCTGTTCCTGGGACTCCCGGGGAGCGGACATTTTCCCTGTGGCACGCGGGTCAGGTCGTCTCAGACAGCTCAACTGCCAGAGGAATCATGATTTGGTCCAAACGCAAACAAAGGAAGAAGGAAGAGTTGGCGTTTTGGCAGGAGGTCCCCAGAGTGTGCAGGCGGGTGGCCGCTTGGCGGTGTCAAGCAGCCTCGTTGCCGTAAGTCTACCCTTCAGGAATCCGTAGTCCGCAGAGCCTGACACTTAGGAGAGGTTCGCTGTCTCTGTTAAATATATTCCTGATCATTTGCCGTCTCTGTAATTACTGTGGGTAGAACATTGTCCCATTTGTGTCCCAGCCTGTTACTGCTAGCAAAGAATTCGTTATCTACAAATAACCTCGTCTAGCCATTCTGCCATATTCCGTGATGAGCTGTGGTAGGTTTTCCCCGGATGCTGTGAGTTCTTTAGCAAAGTGACTGTGTCATCAACAAAGGAGGTGGGCGGGGGGCAGGGAGAGGACTTGGTATCTTCATGACACTCATTTTATTTTCTTAGGACATTCAGTGGAACTCCAAGGCCCTCTCCTACAGAGGATGCGAGGCCGCCTGTGTCCTCGCACCGTCTCTGCAACCGGAGGCAGGGCGGAGGGACCCAGTGGCAGCTGAGTCCCATGTCCTGCCTATCCCACAGGGGTGGTGGTGGAGAGACCTCAGGGGGTTTGGTTTAGTGTGGATGGAGCCCCGCTGATTAATATTTCCTTTAAGTTCATGCTTTTCGTCACCCACGTAGGAGATCTCGTTGTAAGTCAGGCTCTCTCACAGAGACTATTCCCTTATGCCTTCTTCTAGAAGCTTTGTAATTTTAGCTTTTACAGTTAGGTCTATGGTGGAGCTTTGTGTAAGGAGTGAGGTACGGGAAGAAATTTACTCATGTCCTTATTTGCATGGGGTTTTCTAGTTGTTGTCGTGCTCCCTGTGAGAAAACTGTCCTTTCCTCATTGAGTTGTTGCTGCATCTTTGTCAAAAAAGATCAGCTAAGGGGCGCCTGGGTGGCTCAGTGGGTTAAAGCCTCTGCCTTTGGCTCAGGTCATGATCTCAGGGTCCTGGGATCGAGCCCCACATCGGGCTCTCTGCTCTGTGGGGAGCCTGCTTCCTCCTCTCTCTCTGCCTGCCTCTGCCTAGTTGTGATTTCTCTCTATCAAATAAATAAAATATAAAAAAAAAACTTAAAAAAAAAAAGATCAGCTGAACATATATGGGTGGGTCCATCTCTGGGCTCTGTTCCGTCCCATCGACCCATATGTCCACTCCGTGTATTTATTTATTTGACAGAGAGAGATCACAAGTAGGCAGAGAGGCAAGCAGAGAGAGTGAGATGGAAGCAGGCTCCCTGCCGAGCAGAGAGCCCGATGCGGGACTTGATCCCAGGACCCTGAGATCATGACCTGAGCCGAAGGCAGTGGCTTAAACCACTGAGCCACCCAGGCGCCCCACCATTATAGGAAGTCTTAAAGTCAAGTATGTAAGTTCTCTAGAACTGTTCACCTTTTGCAAAGATGTTTTGTCTATTCTAGGTCTTCTTTCATTTCCACATGAATTTAGAATCAGCTGGCAAATTTGTTGGAAAAAGCTTGCTTGCATTTCTTTGGAATTGCACTGCACATACAGACCAGCCCAGGGAAGGCTGACGTCCCGGCAGCCCTGTGTTCTCGAACGTGGTACACCCCTCCATTCACTCTGGTCTTCTTTAATTCCTCTCAACAGTTCTGTGGCTTTAGGTAAAGCAGACTTGCTTATCTATTAAGAACAGAGGCAGAGATATTTTATGTTTTTGTCAGTATTTTTAATGGGATTATTTTAAAATTTCATTTTCCAGTTGTTGGCTGTTCGTATATAAAAATCCATTTATTGCTTATTAATCTTGTATCTGGTGACCATGCTAAGTTCACGTATTGGTTCTAGCAGAGGTTTTTTGGACAGTCATGTCGTTTATTAATAAGGGTAACTTCTTCCCTATCAACCTTCTTGCCTTCTCTTTCTTTTCTTGCCTTAGTGCAGGGACTAGGTCCTTTAGTGCAAAGGTGAGTGGGATCGGTGAAAGGGAGCTTCCTTTGCTCACTGCTGAGCCAAGAGAACAGTGTTCAGTATTTCCTCACAGACTAGGACGTGAGCAGTAGAGTTTGCTGAGATTTTATCTGTGGCTGAGTGCATGATACATTTCCTTTACAATTTTAGTTTGTTATTTGCCCTATATCTATTGAGCACGCAGACATGCCAGACACGGCTCTAGGTTGAGGGGTCGCAGCCACAAGCTGGTCGGTCCCTGCTCTTGTCGAGCTCACTTTCTGTTGGCAAAGACTGACAAGAAAAAGCAAGCAAACAAATTTAAATATCATTTCAAGTAATGGTACCTGTGGGGACCATGAGGTACCTGTGGGGACCAAAGCTGGCCAATGAGGGCTGTTTTCTCTTCCCTCATTTTTATTTTGGGTTCGTATTCAGATCTGTAATCTGTGGTGTCACCTCAGAATTTGTGGTGTCACCTCGGAGTCCTGGGTCATGCTTCCTCACCAAAAACTTACCCCAGCCCCGTTTAGGGAAAGCTGGTTCTTTCTCCAGGCTTCTAAGGCCCCGCTTCCATCACCGGTCATGTGTCCAAGTCCTGGGTGGGTGTATTTGTGGGGCGGTGGATGAGCTGTCCCCTCTGATCCCGATTTCTGTCTACCCCCAGCCCAGCGAGAGACTGCATCACGGAGCAGCTCACGAGGGCTGTGTGCTGGGGCCATCTTCTTCCTGGTTCTTTTCCTGGTGTCTGTGCTGGCCTTGAGGGCATCTTTAGCTTTTCTGTATGCAAAACTCTTAGCTTGTCACATTTCACAGAATTTCCTTTTTAACTCTTGGGGGTGTGACTGAGACTCACTCTGGGGAAGAAACAACAGCTTCATTATGCAATCTCCCCAGCCACGAGCATGACAAGTATCTGTATTTATTTAGAAATAGTTTAGTTTTCCACTAAATTTTGTAATTTTCCCATAGATTTATTTCAAGGTAAAAAGTACTTTCCACTTTTAAAAAATTGACTTTAATGTAAATATAACATGGTATCCTGGAATGGGAAAGGGCGTTCGTGGGGACAGCACTGACATTAAATAGTCTGTAGGTTGCTTCCCAGTGTTGCCCCTGTGACGATTTCATTAGCTGTGATGAATGTATCACAGCAAACCTTAGAAGACGCTGGCCAGGGGCGTGTCGGAGCCCTGTACCTGTGTGACATCTGTAAATCTAAAACTATTTCCAGATGAAGTTTTAAAAGTCAACAGTAATTATATGTTACTTAAATACACATAATTTGAAGTATGTGTCACGTACCACAAGTGAACGCATCCATGGTAGTGACCACTCTTATAGGGGTGACCAGTGCGCACGAGTGGCCCCAGGAAAGCCTGTCTGGGGTAGGATGAGGGGATCCCCCTCCCTGCGCTCCTGCCCCCGCAGAGCCCAGCATGGGGCCCGGCTGTGGGATCCTGAGCACAGAGTCCACCTCCCTTTTGCAGTCAGAGACCTAGACCTTAGAGGTGGGGGAGAATGGCTCCGTGTCTGTTTTTTCATCTGTGAGGGCAGTGGGCCGCTAAGGGGCCGGGCACCCTGCCCCTCCCCGCCAGCTCCCATGCTGTGACCAAGCTTGCTGCAGTTTCTGCTCTGGTGCTGGGCGCTCTTCTAATTCCCAGCCCGCTGGGTCTTCCGGAGACATGTTCTGCGCAGCAGCGGAGACCATGCAGGGGAGACTGGAGGCCAGGGAAGCTCGCCACATGGCCCTGTGGACGCCCCCAGGCCGGGTGCCATGACGGCAATGAGGGCTTCGCAGCCAGCTGGTGTGGCACGAATCCATTCCACTGTGGAGTGACCTTGCGTCCCCTCACCCCTGGCCTTGGGGAGGCCGAACAGGCCCCCATCCGATGGTCCAGGCCCTCCCTTGGCTTTCCCTAAGCCTCAGGCCAAATGGACCAGTCCAGAGCTCAACTGAGGGCCAGACGAGGACACCAGGAACCCTGAGGAGTCCCTGAAAATCAGAGTCAGAAGGGCCCTGGACAAGCACCCCTGCCCCAGGCCCACCCTAGCGTGGCAGAGCTCAGCACAAAGCTGGCGCTCAGATGCCTATTTGATCACTAGGTCTGTAACCCATGTGCTGTGTTGGAGAAGCAAGTGCAGCCCACATCCCGCCCTCCCCCAGCTGTCCCATACCTTCCTTCCCAGGAGGGAGAAGGGGGACACCAGGTCACCAGCTTGGCTTTGGGGATTTTTTTTTTTTTTAAGATTTTATTTATTTACTTGACAGGAAGAGATCACAAGTAGGCAGAGAGGCAGGCAGAGAGAGAGAGAGAGGAGGAAGCAGGCTCCCCGCTGAGCAGAGAGCCCGATGCGGGACTCGATCCCAGGACCCTGAGATCATGACCTGACCCGAAGGCAGCGGCTTAACCCACTGAGCCACCCAGGCGCCCCTGGGGATTTTTTTTTTTAAAGGATTTTATTTGTTTGTTTATTTCAGAGAGTGTGAGTGGGGGAAAGACGGGGGTGGGGGGGACGGGAGGGGGAAGGCATCTCAAGCAGACTCCATGCTGAGATCATGACCTGAGCCGAAACCAAGAGTCAGATGCTTGAGGGACCGAGCCCCCCAGACACCTCCCCCAGCTCTGCTTGAGTACACCAGACCCTCTCAGGAGGGAGGAAGAGCAGTTGGCCCCTCTCACTTTAGTGTGAGTTAGCTTGTTCAAGAGGGAGGGTTACAGAAAAGTGGGACTTTGCACTGTTCGGAAAACTGTAGCTGCTCCCTGGACTGTGGGGTTCGCTCCTGCCTCCTCCACACCTGCCAGAGACGACCGCCATGCGGGAGGCAGCGAGATCCTGCTTGCTTCTCTGGGCAACTACTAGCAGAGTGTAGAAGTGACTCTCCTCTATGACCTGCTTTTCCTTGAATCACTGGCTTCATATCGGCTTTATCAAACTGGGCAGGTGTTTCTGAAAACAGACCCTGAGGTTTTAGTTTTCTGTTAGTCCAGATCTGTGCCAAATGCCCGGTACAGGAGGGCTCCCTGACCTCACAGTGACATGGTGGCCTTGGCACCCCACACTCCAAGACGCTGTGGGAGTTTCTAGCTGCTAGGAAGGCCCACAGAGGGTGGGCATGGCCCAGCCTGATGGACGTCTAGTTCTCAGCCCACAACACTCAACCAAAGAGTTGTTCTTTCTCTTTCTCTCTTTTTTTAAAGATTATTTATTCATTCATTCATTCATTTATTTAACAGAGAAAGAGAGAGAGCGCACACTAGCAGGGGCAGTGGCAGGCAGAGGGGGAAGCAGACTCCTGCCGAGCAGGGAGCCTGAGGACCCTGGGATCAGGACCCAAGCCGAAGGCAGACGCTTAACAACTGAGCTGCCCAGGCGCCCCCCAAGAGTTGTTCTCTTGCCATCAGCAGCTAGTGGGTCTTGCAAACCACTTCCTCCGCTCACATGGTTGGGGGCAGTCCTGAGTAACCGGCAGGTGCAGTGTATGCCCCAGACACCTGTCGGAAAGGGAGTCTCTCCAGGCTCAGGACTGCACAGACCTGTGTGGGAGCGGAGGAAGATGACCGTCTGGGAGAGCCAAGACGTGGAGGTGGGGACTCAGAACCCAGAGTCACTGAATTTAGGGAGAAGGGGGCAGAATGGAGTTGGGAGGGGACCCTTCTGGAGAGGGGCAGTGACATTCTTGCTCACCTCCACGGACTTGACTGAGGGGGTTCTGTGCATTTCCACCTCACGGTTTATGCCCAAGGCATGGGCGCAGCTGGCTGCGCAGCTGTGGGTCATCACGGGGTCAGAGGCCAGAGGCCGACAGAAGGGTGTCAATGGGGTAGGGATAGGTGGTCAATGGTTCCGGCTCAGGATGGCAGGCACAGGGGAGGCCTGGGAGGAGGGGCTTGCGGAGGAAGCATGCAGGCGTGATGGGGACGCTACCTCGCTCTTACTGGCCAGGCAGGGGCGCCCCAAGGAGCTGACCACCCCCGGCTGAGGTTGCCCCCCCCGCCCCCGACAATGCCTTCAATGTGGGACGGCTCTGTTCCCAGGAGCCATGGAAGGGCCGGGCTCGCCGCGGTGCCCGCTGAACTGGAGCGGTAATTACATGTCTCTGTCCTGTGGGCCGAGTCCCAGAGGGCGTCCGGGGGTGTTTGTTGTTGCCTGTGAATCAGGAGCTCATGAGAAAAGTGGTGGCTGGTGCGGCAGAGAAATTAGGGCCTTGGCGCTCTGACACACAGCCTCCAGCCGAGCCCCTGCCTGTGAGCCTCTGCACACCTCAGCCCCGGGCTGCTCCCCAGCCAGGTGTTCATGCCTTCAGACCAGCCTTCCACCACCTTCTGGAGGCCAAGCTTCTAGACACAAGACCCGGAGCAGACATGCCAGCCCCGGCCACACAGACATGGCCACACATAGACGGGCAGACGCACGCACATGTAATCACACTTCCCCGCGGGCACAGACCTCCTCCCTACCCCCACACGCACGGGCCAGGCTTCCCTCTGGGTGGAAGCTGCCAGAACCGGCAGGGGCCACCACCAGGAGGGAAGGAGCAGAGATGGAGGGGACCCGAGCCCGGGGCCTGGACCCTCGGTAGGCAGCAGACTCCTCGGTAGGGGAAGCTGGGCTGACTCACCACCCTCTGTCCCTAGGGGCCACAAAGGACATGGGGAAGATGCTTGGAGGTGATGAGGAGAAGGACCCCGACGCAGCCAAGAAGGAGGAGGAGCGCCAGGAGGCCCTGCGTCAGGAGGAGGAGGAGCGCAAGGCCAAGTACGCCAAGATGGAGGCTGAGCGTGAGGCCATGCGCCAGGGCATCCGAGACAAGGTGGGCGCGGGGTACAGGGACGGTGGGCCTCCAGACGTGGCACCCCACCTCACCCCCCTGGACCAGGCCTCTCTCCACCCACTCCTTGGCCTGGTTCCTTGAAGCAGACCTTTGCTTGGTCCGCTCCCAAGCTCCGAGAGGTGGTGCGAGGGGAGGGGAGCAGGGCAGAAAGGTCTGCACACCCCCAGGAGTCCATGTCTGCCGCACAGGCCCGCCAGCGTTAGGGCTCACCCTGTGGGACACCAAGTCTTTCCTGCTCTCCACAGTGGGCCTGGGTCCCCTCCTCATGACAGGGTCTCCCAGACTCTCTGGGCCCGACGGTGGTTTCTGCAGGAGAAAGCCTCCCATCCGGCTCTTCCTGGAGCTGTCCTCCCAACCCCCCTCCCCAGGCCTCTAAGGAGACACTCCCACCCAGAGTGAGTAGGTGCTGGGCTGCCCAGGGACGGAGGCTCTCAGGCAGGCCCTGGGTGGAGCAGCCATCAGGATTAGGGGAACGCACCTGAGCAGCCCCAGAGGGTCCTCATAGCTTCTGAGGTTCGCAACAGAGCGTTGGGGGAAACGGGCCTGCAGACTGAGGTCTGGCTTGGGGGGCCTTGGGCTGGCAACCACAGTCTTTCTGGGGATCATCTGGGCTATCTTCCCCAGCAAGTGCGGCAGTGAGTGAAAGCATTGTGCCGGGCACAGACAGGGCAATCGAGGCCCGGGGGGAGGGTGCAAGTGAGGCTTAGCTGGCAGCAGGTCACACACTCAGCACGGTGCTGGAGCACAGAAGGTCTGTGCCCCCAAGGGCATGTCCATGGCCTACCCTCTGTGGCCCTTCCAGCCGCTGGGTTGGAAGGGTGGGAGAGAGGGCACGTGCTGGGGGAGCTGATCCAACCCCACCTGGGGGAGCCAGGCTGGGGGCCAGGTGAGGAGATGGGGCCTTCCCCTGGGGACCTGGGAGTTCTACGAGGCTTCAGCAACCCCCAAACCATATGGCCACCCAAGGTCTTCAAGGCCACCCTGGCCCCAAGCCCCCACCTCCATGAGAGGTGCCTACAACCTGGTGGTCGTTGGGTCTAGGTGCCTGGGTAGGAGACTCGGTGGAGGGTTGTTGCCCTGCTGGTTCCTTCCTGCCCCTCACCCTGATGACCCTGGCTCTGGGTTCTGAGGGAGGCATTCCCAGACGCTGCAGATGAAATCTGCTGGTAGGGGGCTGGGCCTCCTCAGGAGATGTCCGTGGTCCCTGGGCCTGGACCATCTGAGATGCCCAGGCCGCTGGGTCTAGAGCCTAGACCCCGGTATCTTCCCGCCTGCCAGGTGCTGCCTCAGTGTACCCAGGGAGGGCCGTCCCCACCCATGAGGTAGGAGCCAGGCCTCCCAAGGTGGGGCGGCACAGCGGGGGTGCCTGCACATCTCTAGGCCGCACGGGGCCCCCACATTGATGGCGGTGGGGGACCGCAGACCTCAACATCCCACCACTGGTCACGGGACACCTCTTCTGGGGAGCCCCAGAGAGCTCCAGCTGGTTTTGCTGTGAGAACCCCTGACAAGCACCTGCTGCCTCCTGGGTTAGGCAGCCTGGGCTGGGAGGATGACCCCTGTATGATCCCTGTATGGGGCAGGCAGCCCTGGCTGGGAGGGGTCATCCCCACAGGGGTCAGGAACAGGGGAATGCTGCAGAAGGGGAGGAATCAAGAGACAGAGACAGATGCCCAGGCAGAGAGGGCTGGAGCAGCTGTGCTCTGAAGCCTGTCTGTCTCTCTGTCACGTCTGTTTGTGCACTCGGGTGACAGGTCCTGGGGGATCTGCCCTTGAGCCTCACAAAGAGGTCACAGTGTTTGGACAGGGCTTGGAGCCCTGGGGGTGTGCAGTGGGGGTGTCTCCCCCATCAGGAGGCAGATGCTAAGTGGGCCCCTTCCCCTGAGCCCCTGCCTGGCCTGCAGAGACTCAAGTTGTTGGTGAGAGATCATGAGCTCAACAGACTCCAACTCACTTTATCTTTAACATGGAAACCCCTTCTGTCCCTCCTCCCTTCAGACTGCCCCCGGGCTCCTGTAGCACCATTGAGTCACCCAGCCCCCAGGTCCTGCCCCTGAGAGATCTGCCTGCCACTCATGTCCCCTGGGTTCTCTGCAGAGCCCTCTTCCACTGGCCCACGTAACCACTTTTTTCCTGTTCCCCACAGGTGGGAACCCTGAACCCTCTTCAGGTGTGGCTCTCCCCAGGTTACACTCACTGACCCCCAGGCACCAGACCTGGCTTCCTCCAGTCCTCCCCTGGCGCCATGTACCCCTAGGCTTCCTGGGGGCTGGTCAGAAAAGGGGCTGCTCAGTCCAGGGTGGCCCCCAGATGGGTGGGGGGCCCTCAGAGGGCGGACATAGGGACCAGGGTCACGTATCCTCTGGGGCACCCAGGTCCCTTGGCGACCTCATCCAAGGAAAGCAGAAGCAGCCTTTTAGGATGTCTCACCTTAGGGTTGGTGGGCAGAGCCTCCTTCTCCCTCCCCAATCGCTGTGTACCTGTGAGACTGACTCACCTGTGCTTATTTACCTACGTGCTGCCTGGTTTGCATATGCATTTCCTGATTTGCATACTTGCCTGGTTTGCATGTCCACCACCAGGTTTGGAGACCCTCAGCTTTGAGCCACAACCACCCTTCTCCCAGCACCATGCTGGTGGATCCCAGACCACCCAGTCCCCCACATCCCCTTGGGATCACTCAAGGGTTGTGGTGAAAGCAAATCTGTGATTGCCGATTGTTTGTTGTTTGGAAATATTACAGATCCTCACTTAATTAGCACCAGGCTCCTCCCAGCCACTGGGTGTGCGGTGGGACCCTGCCACCTCTGTAGTTGGTGTGGAGGCTGGGCACCTCCAGTGGGTACCTAGACTGGCTGTAGCTGGAGCAGCTCCCAGCCAGGTCCCACTGGAGCCCAGCTCAGGAATCCCTCCCCTAACATGGTGACCTTTAGGCGGAGCCCAGGGACCCAATCCTTGGAATGACTTTGAGTTTTACTGGAGTGACTGGCCTGGGGTCCAGGGTCTCCTTTGGGGGCACCAGAGGGGATAGCCCCAACACAGTGCTGGGCTGGAGCCTGCCTCTCCGGCAGGGAGATTCCTCTGCTCAGCTACACTGTGTGCTCTTGCCATAGCATGCGTGTCCCCTGAGCACAGGTGGTGAGTGTGAGTGCAGGCTCCTGGGCCTAGCCCCCAGACCGACCTCCCAGCGTATGAATGTTCCTGCCGCGTGCATAGCCGTCTGTGGATGGAGAAGTCTGCTGGAGTCTGTGTTCCTGGCTGGAGGGAAGCTCTCTTTGGTCTGACCTAGTTTCTGGCAGTGTCTCTCTCCCCCGCCCACGTTCCACCCCACAGGCCTCCAAGCCACATGTCCTTCCTTCCCCTTCCAAGCCTAGGGGCCACTCCCTCCACCATGACTTTGTCCCAGAGTGGTGACCCAGGGAGAGGGCATGAGCTCCTTGTGCAAGGGAGTGCCTAGTGTCTGGCCAGTTTGTCACACTCTGTGCCTCTGGCTGACCTGACATCAGGGCTCAGTAGGAAGGGCCCTCTGGTCCATGTGCCTACTGCCCAAGGTGTTCTCTGGGTGCCCCCAACAGCCCCGCATTCCTCTCTCTGTCTGGCAGGCGCCCATTGAAGCCCTGGGCTGTGCTGTGGTCACAGGGGGCCAGAGAGCATGGCTTCCTCCTCTGACCTCTGCTGAAGGTGGCCGTCGACTCCCCCATGCCTGAGGCCACCAGCAGACTCAGGGAGCAGACAGGGGCAGAGGTTGCCGTCCGTGTCTTCAGCAGGCTGAAGGTGGGACACAGCCAGTTCCCCTGAAATCTGGAAGCAGAGGGAAGGTTCTTCTTAGAGAGTGGGGCACCCCCCCCCCACCAGCCCCAAAGCAGAAGACGGGCTGGCAAAGAGAAATGAGTGAGCAGTGGGGTCAGTCCTCTGCCTGGGCAGAAACACCTTCTCCCCAAGGCTGGTGATCATGCCTGTGTGCTCCCAGTAGAAATCTGGAGTCTGTGGATAAAACCTGCCCCCACACACTGTCCCCAGTTGTCCCTCTTTACCCATATTAATGCTTCTGCTCCTGTGTGCTCATGTGTGACTCAGAACCTCAGACCTGCCTAAGGGGTGCCCTCTTTCCAGCTTGAGTGGGTCCCAAGCTTGGCCCATCAGAGAGATGTGAGTCCAGCGTGACCCAGCCCAGTTCCCACTAGCCCTGAGGCAGGAGGCCTCTTGGTGACCAGAGACTCATCTTCCTCAATCCTGTGGGGCTAGGACGGTTCAGTGCTGGTTCCTGCAGGGCTAGTGGTGGGCCTGGGGGTAGGGAACATGTATTGGTCTCTTTGAAACTTACTGTCTCAGTTCTAGAGGCCAGAAGTCCACATTCAGGATGTGGGCAGGGTGCCCTCCTTCTGAAACTTGCAGGGGTGGGAGAACCCTTCCTCGTCTCCTGTGGCCACTCTGGGCAGTGCTCAGGGTCCTTGGCTTGCAATCAGCCTTTCTCCATTTTCCTGTGGCTTTCTCTGCCCTTGTTTTTCTTCCACAAGGAAACTCTCCCTGAATTTAGGGCCCAGGAAGATCTCCTTACCTTAATAACATCTGCAAAGGCCGTATTTCCAAATAAGGCTGCATTCTAAGGTTCCAGGTGACATGAATTTTGGGGGGACACCATTCTACCCACTACAGAGGGGAAACTGGAAATGGGGGCCCAGGGGTGCCCAGGAGTGTTGGCTGAGGACAAGCCTGGGTGGGCTCCAGAGCTGCCATCTAGAGCTGCCACTGTGCATCATCTGCTGGCTGTCCAGGCCATCTGGGGAGATGGGCCAGGCCTGAGGTGTGAGCACCCCTCACCTGAACGGGGACCTGGGCTGAGTGGGCCCGCCAGCCATGGAGCAGTGGGCTCTTCACCAGCCAGCTCCTGGACCACAGCCCCCACCTCCTGGGAAGGCGAGGCAGGATGGCAGCGGGGAGGGCCGGGGGTGGGGCAGGGGCACCGATAGGGACTGCCCCCCTGCTTCCGCCACAACAAGGCCCCCCAAGCCCGGCTTCCTCTGTCGAGGCACACTCCGTGGGGGGCTGGGACACCTGCTGACCCGGCTGCCCCCTCTCCTCCCCACCCAGTACGGCATCAAGAAGAAGGAGGAGCGCGAGGCGGAGGCCCAGGCCGCCATGGAGGCCAATTCGGAGGGCAGCCTGACGAGGCCCAAGAAGGCCATCCCGCCAGGCTGTGGGGACGAGCCAGAGGAGGAGGACGAGAGCATCCTGGACACGGTCATAAAGTACCTGCCCGGGCCACTGCAGGACATGTTCAAGAAGTAGCGACCCTGCGCTGGACGGCAGCCCGCCCGCGCCCGGAGCCCCCAACCCCGTCGCCCCGACCTCCCACTTAGCCCCTGCCCGTGCCCTCCGGAGGCCCCTGAAGGGATGTCGGGAGCAGAGTGCAGCCCCCCAACGCCAATATAAGCCATAGTCCTAGATCTGTCAGCCCCTGTCCCCCTCACACCTCGGGAGCCTGCGCCATCTCTCACTCCCATCCTCTCTCAGCGCCGCCATCGCCACCGCCCTCGGGGGGAGGGGCGGCCGCCCCTCCCCTGGGCCCCTGCGGTCTGTGCTGCAGCCCCCCCCACCCCCCCCCACCCCCGGGACCAGCCCACGTGCTCCTCTGGGTTGGACCCTCCCCAAGAGCCTGGGACGTCCCTTACTGCTCCCGCCCTTCACACCCACCCCGCAGGGCCCAAGGCCAGGGCCACCGAAAGGGCCAGCATCTCGACCACCCCTGGGTGCGCCGTCCCTGCGTTGGTGGGCGCTTGTCCGGTCCCAAACTCAGGAGCACAGCCATAGTGGGGGGAAGGCGGGCGTGCAGGCTGGAAGAGGAGCTGGGAGGAGGGAGCAGCCTCACCCTTGGGGCAGGGGTGGGAAGACCCCCATCCCTGCGGTTACACCTGGGCTGCAGGATCTCTAATCTTCCTGTCTGAAGGTTGCCCACCTCCACCTGCCCCCCTCACATTCATTGTCCATCTGTCTCTCCCTGTCCTTCACTCTCCCTTCTCGGCCCACTCCTCTGGAAGGCTTTGCTTCTTAGAAATACCAGGACCCGGTTCTCTTCTAAACTGAGGGAAACAAAGCAATAGGCCTAGGGGGAAATTTCTCAGATCCGCCCCCAACCTGCCCTCCCCGCCCAGTGCGGAATACATACTGACCCTCACACACCCCTGTAACTCTGCCCCGGAGTCCAGAGTCCGAGGGCCCGGCCACCCCCTCTCCCTGGCTGGCACCTCTGGTCTAACCCCTGGAGGCTGCTCTGAATGGGAGATCCCCTGCCGCCTCCCTCTGCACCCCGCCTCCCCCCGCCCCCCCCCCCCCCCCCCCCCAGCGCTGGGAGGAGACGCAGAGCCCAAGCAGGAGTGTGTGCATCTGGAGAGGAGTGTGGAGACAGAAAGGCCGCCCCTGGCCTCTTCCGCAGGGTGCAGGCCCCCCGAGGTGGGGCCTGCCAGGAGGCCTTACGATCGGTGGAGGCGGAGTCTGACGGGGACCACCGCGGGCCTCCCGAACCTTCCTTGTTCCTTCATCCTTGTTTTCCTTTGCATCACGATCTGTTGAATCTCAGGTAAATGAGGTCTTACGTGTTTGGGGAGTTTCATCGTGACAGAGCCCGTTGCCTCGGTGCCCGGGCCCCTTTCTGTCCCGATCACAAATTCATGGTGTCCACGTGTTGCGGGCCCGGGGCACGGCCCCCGTCGCTCTTTAGAGAAGCCATATCAATAGACCGCAATACTAACCGCGCGCCCCTGCTCCGCGACGGGAGAGCGTGTGCCCGCGCCCCCGCGCCGCCCCGCTGCGCCCCGCGCCTCCGGCGCCCTCCTTGACTCCTCCTGGTCCCACGTCTTTTTTAAATGCCTGTTTTCACACTTTGAAAAGCCAGCTCTGAGCAGACAGGGCGTTGTCTCGTAGAAACCCCGCATCCCGTTCCCAGCGCATGGGGCGCCCGGAGCAGCCGAGCTTAGCGTAGACTGTGGGTGTCGTCCGTCCTTCTGTCTTTGCGCCTGCGCCTCCTCCTGCATGTCGGGGGCCGTCGCGTGTGTAGTCTCTGGATGGAATCACAGCCAATAAAACACCACGGTGATTTCACTCGGTGTGGCCCTTCTCTCCGAGTCCTGATCCCGCCTGGGCAGCCAGGGGTCCCCGCTGGAGGGGCTGGACCCTGCTGGACAGATCCACTTCCACGTCCTGCCAGATAGGAAGCACCTTCCCCTGTCGCTGGGACAATGGCAGGGTCTCCCCACCACCCTGACCCAGATCACCCCTTGCTCTCTAAGGCAGCCCTAGGGTAACCATCTAAGAGGCAGACCCACCTCTCCCACCTTCACAGACCCCTTGACAGTCCTTGCCTTCCCCACAGATATGCCAGGCCCTTGGCCCAGCTCCCACTGTGCTGGGCACACTTTCAGCCAACCCCCACCACCCTAAACTCCTTCACAGCCTCTAGTCTGTCCTGTGGTGGCCGTCGCCTCTCTGTGTCCTTAGGGAGGCCTCTGTGCCCTGTGCCCTGTGGGGTCTCTGGGTCCCACATCCCACCAGGGAAGCCTGTCCCCCTGGGCCAGGCTGGGTGAGGTGCCCATG
Organism: Meles meles; assembly: GCF_922984935.1. NCBI lineage: Eukaryota > Metazoa > Chordata > Mammalia > Carnivora > Mustelidae > Meles > Meles meles. The sequence continues at coordinate 69,955,419 of NC_060067.1, forward strand.
GAACCCTGGGCACCCTGAACCGGCCCAGAGAATGGCCTGGCTCTCTCCCTCCTGGGTCCCCACCCATGTCCTTCCCATCCCCCAAGCCCACCCCAAGACACCATAACCACAGTTCTGCTTGTAACCCCAGAAAGGACGTGTGTGGCCTCTGCCCCCCGGGCCTGTCTCCAGGGAGCAAGTCTGGGTCTTCTGTTGTCTGTGATTCTCTTCATACTGTTGGCCAGAAATACTTTCAGTAAAACCCGCCCAGTCTTGGCAAGTAGAAGGCGTGCCCTCACCCCCTAACCCTGCCTCCTGCACCCTTCCCCACATAGCTGTGCTCTATAGGTAGCTCCAGAGCAGCAAGCCTTTGCCTCTGCCTCAGGGGCGGGTGATGTCAGCAGAGGGGGTATATGAAGACCTGCCTCTGGGGAGAGGTTGGCCCCCAGCTCCATGTACCGCCCAGTGTGCCTTTTGGCTTCTGAGGAAGGAACAGCTGTCTGTCCTCCCTCCCTGGATCCAAAGCACTGACAGAAGTCTTTGCAGCCAACTCTGTGGCTTTTGGCTTTGCCTTCCCACCCCAGGATGGCCACTCGTAGAAGGGCACTGAAAAGAGCACCCACCATTCAGCCTCCACTCCCCCCCACCACCCCGGCCTGGCGGGCTCAGTCCTGAGCAGCAATCTGGATCTGTTGGGTGACCTGGCACACCTTCCCTCTGGCCAGCCCCTCCCAGTAACCTCAAGTGATGGAGCCTGAGGATACCAGATAAAGCACTTGCTCAGCTGATGTTTACTCAGTCCCTATGATGGGCCAGCCTCAGCTTTATGCACCAGGGATAACTGAGGTCCCTCCCTCCTGGAAGTGATTTTTCCAGCGGCAGGAGACAGATGATAAACAAAAACATAAATCAAGTGGTGATTTCTTCTGTGGAGGAAACTGAGTGGATTAAGGGGGCAGAGAGGATGGTGAGGACCAGTATTTCACCTCTGAGGAGGTACAGAGAAGCCTCGGGGAGAGGAAGAGGGAGCTCTGTGGGACTCCCATGGGAGAGCACTGCAGACAAAGGAACAGCCATGCCCAGGGCCCTGAGGCAAGAGGTGCCCTGGGCCCTTCAGAACAGTGACCATAACTGCAGCTGACCATGGCCTTGCTCCAGAAGCCAGTTCTAGATCCACACTCTTAGCAGAGTCTCCTTTCTTTCTGGATCTTTAACTCTTGACAAAGCAGAACACACGTGGATAGGTTGCACCCTGCAGAGACGTTCTCCAGGTCTGGCTCTGCCCGCATGCAGGTCCGGCCAGGTCCAGGCTCTGATGACTTCCTCTCCCTGCTCCCTGCCAGCAGCCAGAGATTTCCTGCTTCCTCTCCTCTTCAAGGACCTGCTTGACTCACAAGCCACTTAACTATCAAGGCTGTCAGTACACAATTTTAAAGGTCTGGCAATTAAGGACCGTTTTGTCTAGTTCTGCTAATCCGCGGCTAGACAAGTCCTGCTGGCCACGGTCGCGGCCAGCGGGACTCAGCGAACCCTGAGTCCGCGCCACCTGTCCACACAGTTTGGAACCATCTCCACTCCGTCTCAGCAGGTCCCCTCAGGTCTAGGGAAAGGAGGGGTCCTGTCGCGGAAGGGCGGGGGGCGGGGTGGGTAACAGCCTAGCTTGGGCTGGTCCCAGGGGCGGGACCGGGAATGGGGCGGGGGTGGGGCTGGGCTGGGGGCGGGATTGAGGGGTTGGGGCCGGGGTGGGTCTGGGCTGGGGTCAGGATTGGGGGGCTGCGGCAGGGGTGAGGCTGGTCTGGGGGCAGGATTGCAGCCAGTCTTGGAGGGAGGCTTGTGTTGGGCTGGTGGTAGGCGCCGGGACTGTCTCAATGCGAGGCGAGTGTCGGCCACACGTCTGCGTGGTCTTACGCGTGGAAGGGCCTCAGGGCAGTCCCCCGGCCCAGAGCCACTTGAGGTGTGCGCTGAGACCAAGAGTACGGGAGCCAAAGCCTTGCCTGCTGAGTGTGGCCGCGCCCCCGCACGCCAGGGCTCTGTCCCCGCTCACCTGGCCTGCCTGAGCCAATAAGCGCTTGTAGATCGACCCTCCGCAATTGGCTCCAAGATGGTCACGTGCCAGGAACCTGGCCAATCAGAACCGGGGAGACGCCACCGGGCGGAACGTGGCAAGTCCCGGGACAGTCTTGGGGCTCAGTCCTGGCAAGGCCTTTCCGGAACCTCGGCAGTTCCTTCCCCAAGTCTTTCCGGAGTCGTCTCGGTGTCCTCCGCAGGCTGAGTTGGGGCAAGGAGTGGACGGCCTGGGTCCCTTGAGCCGCCGGCGAGGAGGCAGCCCCTGGTTCTGGGGCGCTGACTGGCAACTGGGAGGCCGGACAGGGGACACTGGACAGACCCTAGACAGGGGACACGTCCGGTCTGCCACGTGCGGCGCATCCTCGGCCGCGACAGCAGACTCTCTGACCCTCGCCTAGGGAGCCGAAGCCAGGCGGGGTGGGCTCATCCTTCCCGCTGTCCCTGCTCGGCCCCCAGACCAGGGCCAGGCTGCAGCCCGTGCGGGTGAGGCCCAGGTGGCCCCAGTTGGCCAAGCAGAGGCCCACACCTGCCTGAGGGCAGAGCCTGGGAGTAAGGGGCTCCAGTGGTCAGTACTGGCTGGCGGACTTCGCTCTGCAGCATGAGGCTCAGAGAAGAACCTTCACCAGGAGAGTGGGCTCAGCCCGCACGCACCCAGAGTCCTGCACTGTTCACGGTGCTTTTCCTGGCGGTGCAGCTGGCCGCGCCTCCCTGCTCCTGGGCCCTGCCCAGGGCTGCGCATCGTTCCCAGTGGTGCCCAGTATGATTTCTCCGAGCCTTCAAGAGTTGATTTTTATAAAACAAAGCGCTTTCTGGCACCTCAGTTGAGTGAGTCCCCAGGAATTTATGCTGCGTCGGGGCAAGAAAGGGCTTTGCCAATAGAGAGGGAAGTGGTCTGGCCTGGCCAGGGAAAGGCCTGGAGGGAGGGATGGGACTGGGGGCCGGTATAGTAGAAGTTGTGGGTGCTGCCTTCTGGCAGCAGGAGACCCAGGAACTGAGAAGCTGGCGGGCAGAGAGGGCAATCCCAGGGTCACAGCTCCTGTTTCTACTAATTGCCAACTCTCTGAAGTTTCCTGTACAAAGATAGTTCTCGGAAAGGGAAACGTTAACGTGTTACTTCAAGGCCAACACAAGCACTGACCTTTGATTTGCTTTCAGAACAAACCTTTAGTGCAGCAGCCAAGAGAGGAGAGCCTCGTGCTCTGTGTCCAGTTGGCCAAAACCTTGATTCTCTCAAAGAAGTCCATCGGTCAGAACTTCTGTCCACACATGTTCACTAGGCCCTGACCACCAGTCTCAAGGAGGGGGGCACAGCACATTACACCTCCTGGCTCCCACCTCATCCACCCAGGACTGGGCCCAGCTGCAACTTCCCAACCAAGATGGACCATTGACTCTCTGCATGGGTTCTCCTGTGGTTGATTCTTTATACACGGGGCAGAAATAAAGTTAAGTAGATAATAAGAATTCCTCAACTAGGAGAAATTCACCTATGATTGGGGCTGGAAATATCCAAAATAAGCCTGGTAGCAAGGAAGTGCTTATTAGCTGACATGAACCCACAACAGTGCAGAATGTCAAAGGGACACAGCAGCAGCTGACCAAGCTCCCAGTGACCGAAGGCTGAACATTTCGAACAACAAGTAAGAGAGAGTTGGCTTATAACTCAACTACAGAATAAAGATCTGTTAGTCCATACAGATATAAGTGAATGAATAAACACTGTGGGGAGGAGAGCTAAGTCTGCCGTGTCAGATTCCAACCACATTAGGTAGACACTGCCTTCAAGGAGATGGAACAAACCCTCACTCGGAGTGTGGGCTGCACATAGTGACTTCCCCCTGAAGAACACGGTATGGAGATGGGATGAAAACAGCAGCTGATGGTGGAGAAGGCCGACGGGAACACCACCCCCAGGTCAAGGGCAACAGTACAGTGATCCATCATGTTGAGAGTGCCCTCGAGGATATGTGATGAGAAAGGCACTTTGGCTCTGTGCTCTTCCTCTCCCAAGCCCATTACCCAATTTTAACCTTGAGAAAACCATCAGACTAACTGCGGTTGAAGGATGTTCTACAAATTAACTGACACAGCACTCCTTAAAAATGTCAAGGCCATAAAAAACAAGGAATGTCTGAGAAAATGTCACAGCCAAGAGGAGCCTAAGGAGACATGACACCTAAAAAATACGGTATCCTCAATGAGATCTTGGAACACAGAAAGGACACCAAGTAAAATTTAGGGAGATCTGAATAAAGAATGGACTTTAGTTAACAAAAATGTATCCGTGTTGGTTCATCCACTATGGCAAATGTACCCACCATTCTTATGAAAGAAGTTAGCAATAGGAGAAATCGAGTGCAAGAATATGGGGACACTGCACTACCTTCATAACTTTTTATAAAATTTATTTTATTTTATTTTAAAGATTTTATTTATTTATTTGACACAGAGAGAGAAAGAGAGAGAGAGAGAGAGAGCAAGCGCACAAGGAGGGGGAACAGCAGGCAAAGGGAGAGGGAGAAGCAGGCTTCCCACTGAGCAGGGAGCCTGATGCGGGGCTTGATCCCAGGGTCCTGGGATCATGACCTGAACCAAAAGTAGACACTTTACCGACTGATATACCCAGTTGCCCTGTAACATTTTTTTTTTTAGAAATTTAAAACTTCTAAAATTAAAAGTTTACTTACAAAATTAATCTGGAAAAGGCAGAATCCAATTTAAACACCATTAAAACCAGCAACTAATGAAAGACACAGAAGAGAAGGAAGTGCTGGTTCAACCCCTAACCAGCTCACCTGCCTGCAGAGTGGAAAAACCATTGGGGCCGGACAGTTCCAGGCTTCCTTCTGAGTATTCTCACTGTTCCTGCACAGGCAATGGGGAAGCTGCTGCATGGAGGCAGGTGACAGGGAAACAGGGAAAAGCAAGCAGATCCCTAATGGGAAGGAGGGGTCCAGAGCTCTGTCTCCTGGGGACGATTTGTTGCTTTGCTGCCCCAAGCCTGTCGGGTGGGTTAAACACTGCCAGTGTGCCTGACTCAGTGTGCCATCTCAGCCAAGCGCAGGTGACTGACCTGGCCCACCTGGACTCGCCCAGCTGCTTCCAGACTCACAGGCCACAGAGGCATGCAGGGTCACCAAAGCCCCACAGCAATCCAGTGTGGAAGAAAGAGCAAGTCATTCTCAGAAATGGGGGGAAGAGTGTGAAACCTCACTGTGCTATAGCTAAGCTGGAAATGTGTTCTGGATGGGGCTGTCCTAGCACAAGCAAAATGGAAAGAACCAGCAAGGCATCCAACCAGACACAGTGCAGAGAAACAAGCAAACAAATAAATATTGAGTGCAAACATGGCCAAGAGCCCCTAGCAGAAAAAATAACTCAAGAAATGCTTAATTGACTGAGCCAGTATTCTAGGCGCCCAAAAGTTGTCTTTTTTTTTTTTTTAATAGTTAATAGACTTTATTCTTCTGAGCAGGTATAGGTTTATAGAAAAACTGAGTGGAAAAAACAGAGCATTCTCGTACATCCCCCCTCGTTTCCCTCATTGTTAGCATCTTGCATAAGTGTGATACACTTGTTAAAATTGCAAACCAACATTCATGTACTGTTGTTAACTAAAGTCTTGATAGTTTCCGTTAGATTTAATTTTTTGTGTTGTACATTCTGTGTGTTTTGACAAACGTGCAGAGACACAGATCCATAGAGTACGTTATGGTTTCAGGATTTTATACAGCCTGTGATCCACAGACTCATCACCCCCTTCCAGATCCACTCACCTACTGAAAAACAGCTTCGTTGTTTTCGGGTTTTGGTAATTACAAATAAAGCTGTTATAAACGTTTGTGAAAACTTTGTGTGGAGGTACATTTTCTTCCTTTTTCTTTTCTTTAAGATTTTATTTATTTATTTGACACAGAGGGAGAGACAGAGAGGGCACAAGCAGGGAGAATGGCAGGCTGAGGGAGAGGGAGACAGCAAGGATCCCAATGTGGGGCTCGATCCCAGGACCTTGAGATCATGACTTCACGTGAAGACAGATGCTTCACTGACTGAGCCATCTTTTTCTCTTTCAAATAAGCTTTACACCCAATGTGGGCCTTGAACTCATAACCCTGAGATCAGGAGTCGAATGCTCTGTCAACTGAGCCAGCCAGGCGCCCCTGGATGTAAGTTTTCAACACATTTGGGTAAATACCAAGGAGTGGGACTGCTGGATCATGTATTGAGTGTGTTTAGTTCTGGAAAAAACCACCGTACTGTCTTCCAAAGTGGCTGCAGCAGCTTCCATTCCCATGGCAGTGTGGAGGGTCCCTGTAGCTCCAGGCCCACACCAGTACTTGAAGTTGTCAGTATTCCAGGTTTTGGTCATTCAGATTAGATGTTTCATTATTATTTTAATTTGCAATCCTCTACTGAGACGATTTTGAGCATCTTTTCATATGCTATTTTGCTATCTGTATATCTTCTTTGGGGTCTGTTCAGATCTTTTGCCCATTTTTAAACTGAGTTGTTTGTCTTCTTATTGTTGACTTAAAAAAAATTATTTATTTATTTGAGCGAGAGACTGAGCAAGAGAGAACACAACCAGGGAAGGGCAGAGGGAGAGGAAGAAGCAGACTCTGCTGAGCAGGGAGTCTGATGTGGGTCAATCTCAGGAACCTGAGACCATGACTTGAGCTGAAGGCAGACACTCAGTGACTGAGCCACCAGGTGCCCTGAGTCTTCCTATTCAAGAACATGGACTATCTCTCCATTTATTTAGAGCTTCTTTGATTTACTTTGTCAGAGTTTTATAGTTTCCTCATGTAGATCTTCTACATATTTTTGTTAGATTTGTACCTATGTATTTCATTTTTTTTGGTACTAGTGTACATAGCATTGTATCTTTTATTTCAAAATTTAATTGTTCATTACTGGTACTTATTGTATTTAAATTTTTTTGGTAAAAAACTTATTATACACTGAAACTTTTTTCTTTTAGTGTACAGTTTTATGAGTTTTAGTGTATAGACTTATGTAACTGTGTAATACTTAATGGTGAAATGCTGAATGCTTTCCCCCTAAGATCAGAAACAAGGTAAAAACATCCTCTCTCACCACACCTATTCAATGTTGGAAGTCCCAGCCAGTGCAAAGGGCAAGTAAAAGAAATAAAAATAATATAGATTGGAAAGGGAGACACACAGACTATATGATCATCTATGCAGAAAATCGCAGGCTATTCTAAAACAACCACAACATATTTTATGCCATGTTAAATGTGTGGTCACAGGATAACACACAAAAATCAATCTTAGTACTATATAAAACAGTACAAAATTGGAAACTGAAATTGAACACAATAGCCTCCTAGAAAGAAAAGAAAGAAAGAAAGAAAGCTTTGAAACTGGAAGTCAATCACAAGAGGAAAGTTGGGAAGAACTCAAACACATGGAGACTAAAAAGCATCCTACAAAGATTGAATGGGTCAACCAGGAAATTAAAGAAGAATTTAAAAAATTCATGGAATTAAATGAAAATGAAAACAACTGTTCAAAACCTTTGGGATACAGCAAAGGCAGTTCTAAGAGGAAAGTATATAGCAATACAAGCCTTTCTCAAGAAACAAGAAAGGTCTCAAATACATAGCTTAACCCTACACTTAAAGGAGCTGGACAAAGAGTATCAAATAAAGCCTAAATCCAGAAAGAGAAGAGAAATAATCAAATCAGAGCAGAAATAAATGGGATAGAAACCACAAGAACAGTAGAACAGATCAATGAAACTAGGAGCTGGTTCTTTGAAAGAATTAATAAGATCGATAAATCCCCGGTCAGACTTATCAAAAGAAAACAGAAGGGACCCAAATTTAAAAAATCATGAATGAAAGAGGAAAGATCACAACCAACACTGAAGAAATACAAACAATTCTAAGAACATATTATGAGCAACCAGATGCCAACAAATTAGACAACCTGGAAGAATTAGATGCATTCCTAAAGACATAAACTACCAAAACAGAACCAGGAAGAAATAGAAAACCCAAAGAGATTCATAACTGGTAAGGAAATTGAAGCAGTCATCAAAAATCTCCCAAAACACAAGAGTCCAGAGCAGAATGGCTTCCCAGGGGAATTCTAACAAATATTTAAAGAAGAATTAATACCCATTCTTGTAAAGCTATTAAAAAAAATAGAAATGGAAGGAAAACATTCAAACTCTATGAGGCCAGCATTCCCTTGATCCCAAAACCAAAGACCTCACCAAAAAGAATTACAGACCAATATTCCTGATGAACATGGAAGCAAAAATTCTCACTAAAATACTAGCCAATAGGATCCAACAGTACATTAAAAGGATTATTCACCACGACCAAGTGGGATTTATTCCTGGGCTGCAAGTTTGGTTCAACAGCTGCGAATCAATCAATGTAGTACAATGCATTACTAAAAGAAAGAACAAGAACCATATGGTCCTCTCAACAGATGCAGAAAAAGTATTTGACAAAGTACATCAACCTTTCTTGATTAAAACTCTCCACAGTATAGGGATAAAGGGAACATACCTCAATACCATCAAAGCCATCTATGAAAAGTCCACAGCGAATATCATTCTCAATGGGGGAAAACTGAGAGCTTTTCCCCTAAGGTCAGGAACATGGCAGGGCTGTCCACTATCACTCCTGCTGTTCAACATAGTACTAGAAGTCCTAGTCTCAGCAATCAGACAATTAAAAGAAAGAAAAGGCATCCAGATTGGCAAAGAAGAAGTCAAACTCTCACTCTTCATAGATGACATGATACTCTATGTAGAAAACCCAAAAGACTCTACTCCAAAATTGCTAGAACTCATACAGGAATTTAGGAAAGTAGCAGGATATAAAATCAATGCACAGAAGTCAGTTGCACTTCTATACATTAACAATGAGACAGAAGAAAGACAGATTAAGGAGTTAATCCAACTTAGAATTGCACCCAAAACCATAAGATACCTAGGAATAAACCTAACCAAAGAGGCAAAGGATCTGCACTCTGAAAACTATGGAACACACCTGAAAGAAACTGAGGAAGACACAAAGAAATGGAAAAAGCTTCCATGCTCATGGATAGGAAGAAAAAATATTGTTAAAAATGTCTGCTACCGGGGCACTTGGGTGGCTCAGTGGGTTAAAGCCTCTGCCTTTGGCTCAGGTCATGATCCCAGAGTCCTGGGATCCAGCCCTGAATCAGGCTCTCTGCTCAGCAGAGAGCCTGCCTCCCCACCCCCTGCCTGCCTCTCTGTATACTTGTGATCTCTGTCTGTCAAATAAATAAATAAATAATCTTTAAAAAAATGTCTGCTACCTAGAGCAATCTACACATTCAATGCAATCCCTATCAAAATACCATCAACATTCTTCGCAGAGCTAGAACAAATAAACCTAAAATTTGTATGGAACCAGAAAAGACCCTGGATTAGCCAAAGAAATGTTGAAAAAGAAAACCAAAACTGGGAGCATCACAATTCTGGACTTCAAAGCTGTGATCATCAAGACAGTATGGTACTGGCACAAAAACAGACACATAGATCAATGGAACAGAATAGAGAACCAAGAAATGGGCCCTCAATTCTACCATCAACTGATCTTCAACACAGCAGGAAAGAATGTCCAGTGGGAAAAAGACAGTCTCTTCCACAAATAGTGTTGGGGAAATTGGACAGTCACATGCAGAAGAATGAAACCGGACCATTTCCTTACACCACACGCACAAATAGACTCAAAATGCATGAAAGACCTCAATGTGAGACAAGGATCCATCAAAATCCTTGAGGACAACACAGGCACCAACGTCTTGCTAGACATGTCTCCAAAGGCAAGGGAAACAAAAGCAAAAATGAACTATTGGGACTTCATCAAATTGAAAAGCTTTTGCACAGCAAAGGAAACAGTGGACAAAACCAAAAGACAACCGACAGAATGGGAGAAGATATTTGCAAATGTTTTACTAGCTAAAGGGCTAGTATCCAAAAGCCTTAAAGAACTTATCAGACTCAACACCCAAAGAACAAACTATCCCAAGAAATGGGCAGAAGACATGAACAGACATTTTTCCATAGAAGATATACAAATGGCAAAAGACACATGAAAAAATGCTCAACATCACTTGGCATCAGGGAAATACAAATCAAAATCACAGTGAGATACCATCCCCCACCAGTCAGAATGGCGAAAATTAACAAGTCAGGCAATGACAGATGTTGGAGAGGATGTGTAAAAAGGGGAACCCTCCTACACTGTTGGTGGGAATGCAAGCTGGTGCAGCCGGTCTGGAAAACAGTATGAAGCTTCCTCAAAAAGGTGAAAATAGAGCTACCCTACGACCCAGTGATTGTGCTAATGGATTTTACCCCAAAGATACAGATATAGTGATCTGAAGGGGCATGTGCACCCCAGCGTTTACAACAGTAATGTCCACCATAGACCAACTATGGAAAGAGCCCAGGTGTCCACTGACAGATGAATGGATAAAGAAGACATAGTAGGGGCGCCTGGGTGGTTCAGTGGGTTGAGCCTCTGCCTTCAGCTCAGGTCATGATCTCAGAGTTCTGGGATCGAGGCCCGCATCGGGTTCTCTGCTCAGTGGGGAGCCTGCTCCTCCCCCCATCTACTTGTGATCTCTGTCAAATAAATAAATAAAATCTTAAAAAAAAGATGTTGTAAACACACACACAAACGAATATTATGCTGCTGTAAAAATGAAATTTTGCCATTTGCAACAATGTGGATGGAACTAGACGGTATCATGCTACGCAAGATAAGTTGACCCAAGAAAGACAACTATCGTACGATCTCACTCATATGTGGAATTTAGGAAACAAAACAGAGGATCATAGGGGAAGAGAGGAAAAATGAAACAAGATGAAACCAGAGAGGGAGACAAACCATAAGAGACTTTTAGTCATACTGAACAAACTGAGGGTTGCTGGAGGGGAAGGAGATGGAGGTTGGGGTAACTGAGTGATGGACATTAAGGAAGGCACGTGACATAGTGAGCACTGAGTGTTATATAAGGCTAATGAATCACTGACCTGTACCTCTGAAACCAGTAATACATTATACGTAATTATTTGAATAAAATTTTAAAAATTTTAGGGAAGGAAGGAAGGAAGGGAGGAAGGGAGGAAGGGTGAGTGATAGATAAAAAGGCAGACTGAAAGATTTAGGTATACAGCTAACCAAACCATGTACAGAATCCATATGCTAAAAACTATAAAATGCTGATAAAAAATTTAAGACGACCTCATAAATGAGTGATAAACTCATGTTGGGAAGACTCAATATGGTATATAAATCTCCCCCAGATTGATCTATAGAATTAACATAATTCCAAAAATCCCAGGGGGACATTTTCATAGATATAATGATTCTAAAATTTATATGAAAGTGTAATGGAGCCAGGACAGCTCAAGTAACTTTTTATAAAGAAGAACAAAGGTGGAGGAATCAGACTACCCAGTTTCAATGCTTTCCCTAAAGCAACAAAAGTCAAGACAGTGTGGTGTTGGTGGGGACAAGACACACATGTGAATGATCAGAATAGAGACCAGGAATAGACCCAAATACATATGGTCAATTGATCTTTGACAAGTTGCAAAATCAATTCAGTGGGGAAAGGACAGTCTTTTTGACAAATGATTAGTCATCCGTATGACAAACATTGAACTGTGACATACACCTTATGTCTTACAGCTAACTCAAAATGGATCACATGTAAATAAGCATAAAATTATAAAATGTTGGGGCACCTGGGTGGCTCAGTGGGTTAAAGACTCTGCCTTTGGCTCAGATCATGGTCCCGGGGTCCTGGGATGGAGCCCCGCATCGGGCTCTCTGCTCAGTGGGGAGCCTGCTTCCTCCTCTCTCTCTGCCTGCTTCTCTGCCTACTTGTGATCTCTGTCTGTCAAATAAATAAATAAAATCTTTAAAAAAAGTATAAAATGTTTGCAAGAAAACAGAAAAATATATTCATGACCTGGGATCTAGCAGTTTTAGAAATGACAGTAAAAGTATAATCCATGAAATAATCCATAAAGGAAAAAATAGCAATAAATTGGACCTCATGAAAATTAAAAACATTTGCCCTGCCAAAGACAGTGTCAACAGAACGAAAACACTAGCTAAAGGCTGGGAGAAACACTTATAAACCACATATCCAACTTAGGACTTGTATCCAGGGTATATAAAGAACCATCAAAACTCAACAATGAGGGATGGGGCACCTGGGTGGCTCAGTGGGTTAAAGCCTCTGCCTTCAGCTCAGGTCATGATCCCAGGGTCCTGGGATCGAGCCCCACATCGGGCTCTCTGCTCCGCGGGGAGCCTGCTTCCTCCTCTCTCTCTGCCTGCCTCTCTGCCTAGTTGTGATTTCTCTCTGTCAAATAAATAAAATATTTAAACAACAACAACAAAAAGTCAACAATGAGGGAAAAAAATCCTCAATTAGAAAGTGGGCAAAAGGCACCCTGGAAATGGTATCATGGCCAACAAGCCACCGAGATGCTCAATATCTGTGGCCACCAGGGAAGGGCAAACTCAAACCACAGTGAGACCCTCCTGCATGCCTGTAACCGGGCTACACTCAGGGGGACACCGGCAGTGAAGCAGCTGGGACTCTCACACCTCGCGGTCAGAAATGCAGATGAGAGCAGTTTACCAGGTGAAGTGCACGCTCAGCAGATGACCCAGCAATACTACTTTCAGAGAACAAAGTCTTATGATCCCCGTGCAAACCCGTGTGGGAATGTTCACAGCTGCTCTGTTCACAGTCAGTGAATACTGCGAGCACAGAAGGTCTGCGTATGCGGGGCATCTGGTAACTGTGGCTTGCCCAGAGCATAGGGAAGGGGGAGTACGGACCTAGGCAGCGCTGTGGGGCTCAGGGTATGTGCTTACCACGCTCTCTCGAGAAGGCAGGCGTGGTGCTGAAGGTCAGCGGTGGCCTGGGGCCATTGGTGGGGCAGGTGCTCAGCAACAAAGGATTGGCACAAAGGAGTCTTTTCCACGGCTGAGCCGTTCTGTGTCCTCACTGTAGTGGTTGCACGAATTCATGTGTAAGAACTCCAAAACCAAAAGGGTAATTTAAAAATTTTAATTTTAGCGGTGCCTGGGTGGCTCAGTGGGTTAAACCTCTGCCTTCAGCTCAGGTCATGGTCAGAGGGTCCTGGCATCAGGCTCTCTGCTCAGCGGGGAGCCTGCTTCCCCTTCTCCCTCAGCCTGCCTCTCTGCCTACTTGTGATCTCTCTCTCTCTGTCAAATAAATAAATAAAATCTTAAAAATAAAATAAAATAAAATTTTTAATTTAAAAAAAATAAAATAAACAATTAACACATATTCCTGATTAAAATATTAAGTAAGCTGTCATGGAAGGCAATTTCTCCACTTAGTAGAAGGTGTTTATCAAAACCCCACAATCATTATGCTTAAAAGGAGACATTAAGAATATCCCCATCAGGGGCGCCTGGGTGGCTCAGTGGGTTAAGCCGCTGCCTTCGGCTCAGGTCATGATCTCAGGGTCCTGGGATCGAGTCCCGCATCGGGCTCTCTGCTCAGCGGCGAGCCTGCTTCCCTCTCTCTCTCTCTGCCTGCCTCTCTGTCTACTTGTGATCTCTCTCTGTCAAATAAATAAATTAAATCTTTAAAAAAAAAAAAAAAAAAGAATATCCCCATCAGTGGGGCGCCTGGGTGGCTCCATGGTTAAGTGCCTGCCTTTGGCTCAGGTCCTGATCCCAGGGTCCTGGGATCCAGCGCCGCATCCGGCTCAGTGGGGTGCCTGGGTGGCTCCATGGTTAAGTGCCTGCCTTTGGCTCAGGTCCTGATCCCAGGGTCCTGGGATCCAGCGCCGCATCCGGCTCCCTGCTCAGCAGGAAGTCTGCTTCTCCCTCTCCCACTCCCCCTGCTTGTGTTCTCTCTCTCTCACTGTGTCTCTGTCAAATAAATAAATAAAATCTTAAACAAAGAAAAGAAAAGAATATCCCTGTCAGGGCGCCTGGGTGGCGCAGTTGGGGAAGCGTCTGACTCTTGGTTTCAGCTCAAGTCCTAGTCTCAGGGTCCTCAGATGGAGCCCCACGTCGGGGTCCATGCTCAGTGGGAGTCTGCTGGAGTGTCTCTCTCCCTCTGCCCACCTCCCCAACTCAAGCGCATGCTTTCTCTCCAAAATAAATAAATAAACCCATTAAAGTCTCAGACTTTTTTTTAAAAAAAGATTTTATTAATTTATTTGAGAGACAGCGAGAGTGAGAGAGCACGAGGGGAGGAGCAGAGGGAGAGGGAGAAGCAGAAGCAGACCCTGTGCTGAGCAGGGAGTCTGACACTGGGCTCGATCCCACGACCCTGAGATCACGACCTGATCTGAAACTAAGAGTTGGGCGCTTCACTAACTGAGCCCCTCAGAGGCCCCTTGACTAAAAATGTTCTTAGGGTCCCAAGATTGAGTCCTACATCAGGATCTCTGCTCAGTGGGGAGTCTGCTTCTCCTTCTGACCTTCTCCCTGCTCATGCTCTCTTTCAAATGAATTGGCAGACAGAGATCACAAGTAGGCAGAGAGACAGGCAGAGAGAGAGAGAGAAGCAGGCCTCCTGCTGAGCAGAGAGCCCGATGTGGGACTCAATCCCAGGACCCTGGGATCATGACCTGAGCCGAAGGCAGAGGCTTAACCATCTGAGCCACCCAGGCGCCCCTAAAATCTTTTTTTTAAATGAATAAAATCTTTAAAAAAAATGTTCTTAAAGCAGAAAATTTGTTTTCATAGTACCCCAATACACTTAAAAAACAGTAGGAATAAATGTAACACATTGTTAATTTTTCATACCAAAATAAATCCAGCTTAATAAAAATGAAGCTGACAAGGGTCCTACTGCAGAGTTCACACGTGGTTGAGACAGCCCTGTCCCTCTCCTCAGGACCTGGGAAAGCATCTCACTGCCATGTAAATAAGAGAAGGTACAAAATGTAACCAGTGGTCTTTTTCTTTTAAGTAGGCTCCAGGCCCAACGTGGGGCTTGAACTCCTAACGCTGAGAGTTGCAGGTTCTACCTGCTGAGTCAGCCAGGTGCCCTCCACTGTTCGTCTTTGATGGAGGGAGTGAACTATATGCCCTACAGGAGACTTACTGGGTCAGCACAGGTGTGTTTCAGTGTAATTGGGAGATGGACATATGATTTCATTGTTCCAGGCAAAGGGTGCATTACAGTGCAGCAGGGACAGTGAGGCAGCCCCCGGCCCACACCCCACGGTCTGGCCACAGCTGCCCCTTAGGTGGGGTCTTGTTGCACCCACTGGGGGTTTTATCCTTAAGAACCAAAAATCTAAGGGAGACATTCAAGCTGTGCCATGTGCTCCTGTTACATAGTAGGGCGGCACAATCATATTCGTAATAGTTCTTCCAGTTAAAATGGGACTAATATTTTCACGCACATGTATTCACACCGAAGGAGCAAAACCACCAGTAAGACTTCAGGTGGGAGGAGCAGACAGGCACACACAGTCCCTCGAGGCTTACAGAGAGGGCTCCCTGGTCTCAAGAGGAGCCAGGATTGCAGAGCCCTGGGTCCCACCAGCTTCACCTGGTGCCAGTGGAGACTCGGACTGGCAAGAGCCTAACCCCAGATGCCTTCTCCCCTCCTGCTGCTCCCAGCCAACTCTGGGATCCAGGTGAACATCTGGTAACCTGACATTCTAAACCACTTACTGAAAGAAAGCAAGTAGAACAGACAAAATGTTTCTTTTTTCCTCCCTCCCTTCCTTCTTTTTTTAAGATTTTACTTATTTGAGAGAGACGGAGATAGCAAGAGAGAGCATGAGCAGGGAGCAGGCTCCCTGCTGGGCAGAGAGCCTGATGTGGGGCTCGATCCCAGGACCCCAGGATCATGACCGGAGTTGAAGGCAGATGCTTCACCAATAGAGCCCTCCCGGTGGCCTGGCAAAGTCCGTTTCTTAACACTAAACTTTTCTTTCATGTTAACTGATCGGAAACCCACGAGGGAAGATAATTTTGGCCATCATATTCTGTTTTTTCAGCTCCAGTTTTCTCAGATTTTCAAGATTGCTGTCAATTACATAACCTTTAAAAAACAAAGTTTTGGGCATAGTGCCCCTGCCATTCTCTCGTGGGTAATTTCATGCATCTGCTTGAATGGGCCTTGCCGTGCCCAGACCGAAGTGACTCTGAATGTGCCTGTGAGGGTGTTTCTGGACGAGAAGAGCATCTGGTTTGGTGGGCTGAGCCCTCCCCAAAGCTGGTGGGCATCACGCAAGCCCTGGAAGGCCTGACTGAAGAGAAAGGTGGAGGAAGAGGGACCACCTCTCGCCTGACACCTGAGCGGGGACATGGTCCTCTTCTGCCCTTCACAGCACTGCACACGCCCTCCCGTTTGCAGCTGACAGACGGCCTCCACAGAGCAAACTCCTTGAACATGTGTGCAGACAGCAAATGGAGTCAGTCCTGTCGAGCAGAGATGCGACCCTCCAGGAGCAGGGACTGTTGAGACCAGCACAGGCCAACAGCACCAGGAACTGATAACCAGCAGAACCAGGAGAGACTGGCAAAGGCCCACCATCGATTCAACTCCTTGAAAAGGCAGGACTTCTGAAGCAAGTGTTGACTCTCCAGATGATGCTTTCATGTCTGACTGGATCAGAAGGCAACTGCCACCAAGTTCTGTCCAACTGATCTCTGAACAGGGAGAGCCCCCGCCCCACCCCGCCACCACCCACCACGGTCCGGACACGACGAATACTTTATCCTCATCTCAACTGCTCACTCACAGGCTGACTTTGCATTTGGTTTATTAACAACTTATCCCCTTGTATCTTGTTTGTTGTGTGATCTTCTTACGCGCTTTGGTTTGTGTGAGATATATGAAGCCAAAATGACATGTGCAATGAAACGTCATTGAGTTTGGGACCCTAAATCTGCTTCAACCTTGCTTTACAACTGAATAAAGCTGACATTCTGGGAAAACACAACCCGTGTGTGCTCTTAGTGCGCTCACGACAACAGACACAGATCCCCGCACATGTGTATCTTTGCAGCTTCTGCTCCTCTGGGAACTCCGAGTGACACCCTAACAGGGAAGTAAAATATTGTCAGCCCACCCACCACAGGGACTAGCAGGTTCTTTTTTTAACAGTATTTTCATTGGCACATGGCGCTCTCCACCAAAGTGAGTTCTCACTCCAAGCAGACAGATGAGCGCAGACGGTACACACATTCCCGCCAAACCTGTGGTACCAAACCCCAGGCCAGCTCCACTGGAGTTGTGCAGCTACAGGGGCCGCATGAAGCGGGACAAAGGAGTTAATCTGTGCGGGCTCAGGACAGGGTGAAGCAGAGAACGGTGTGAGGGGTGTGTCCTCCAGACACTACCAACATCTGTGGTGTTTTCATCACACTGTAGTAGACAACAGATCAGCCACCGTATGCTCTTACAAATATTTTACATTATCTCCAAACCCCCCCCAAAACCAAAAGCCAAGTATTTTATATTATAAATTTCCAGCCTGAAAGAATTTTAGGTAAGTTTTTCTTTTGCTTTTATTACAAGCATATAATATTAATTGGCAAAACACTGAGTACAAGCTTCACTATCATAAAATCAAAACATTTAAGCAATATTCCAAAAAAGATTTTAGACAAAAACTAGCCACCAATAGTACAAAAATTACACACCAACACAAAGCATAAAAAATGTAAACTTTCAAATTAAACAGTCAAAAATATGTATCTGCATTGTCATCTCAGTAAACCGCAACACGTGTGACGATCAGGCTAACGGTGGCTCACACCCCTGGACCCTTCATCATTTGGGGAAAAATGGTTTCCTTAGACCCAATTAAACTGTCGGAATAGACATTTACACTAATGCTACACACATTTTAGGGGACACTCAAACGTCAGTCCATCCTTCAGATGCGCTCATGGATGTGGTGACCCACACGCGATGCAGGTGGAGGGTGGGGGGTGGGGGGTGGGTTGCACAGGCAGAGCCTCTTCGGTGGGCTGGTGGCAGGCCGCGCCACCTGGGTCCCTGCCTGGCAGGGACAGAACCTTTGCAAAGTTATGGTTAGTGTGAATAATGGTTTTCTAATCTACTTATCCCAACTTCCGTAGTTTGTTGAAATACCAAGGCAGAGAAACCCACTGGCTTATCACGCAAAGGTCACACGTGATGTGCTGGAGTGTTAATGATTTCCTGAGGAAACAGAGAAACTGGTTATTTTCTGATTTGGCTACCTGCGCTGCTTACTTTCAACATCTTGAGAGCGTATCTAATATTCACGTATAAAGTAGAAATCAGCTGGTTCGTTCCTAGAACAATCGAGTCAATGACACATTTTAAATTGCTCTAAAATGCCCGCCTGTGAGCTTTGAGGAAAAAATGAAACAAATTTCTAAAGACTTCACCACAAGGAGGCATCAGAGGCCGCATGACCCGGAGGGCTCGGGCCGCAGGGGGAGTAGCACCGTCCCACGTATCGTCGATGCGTGGTGGCATATCCAGGGCTGTGAGCATGCAGGGTCTGAAGACGGGGGACCTGGGGCGGCCACACAGCACTTGGCAGCTGCCTGCCCGGTCATGCGCCCTCAGATGTTGTGGACAGGTGTTTTTGCACGGGGCACACAAACAAACCATCCCCGAACAGCGTTCTTGGAACAACAGTGAGAAGGAAAAACCAAACAGCTGAATGCACATATTTTGAAATTCCACCGACATTCCCTTTCGATTTAGCAGAAGAGATGCGACATTACAATTTAAACAGATATCTAATAAATGCATCTTGGAACCTATCGCACAAAAGCATGAACGATGCTCTTCATCTATATGAAACAAAAACGTACAAATTAAAAACTACTCAAAGTAAAAAGAAGAAGCTTGCAAAACATGTCACAATTTCATTTTATATGCCTGTAAATAAAGCTGGACCACGGAAACCAAACAATTGGATGGGAAAATATGATAGAAGGCTTAAAATAGAATAAATAATTTTATAAAGTTAAGTTTTCTTTTTTTTAACCCCCCAAATCTTAAATTCAATATTATATATTCTATCTGAATTTTCTATCTTCATGAGAACTGCACGTAGCGAGCCCGTATGCTGGGGAGCGGGTCCCACTGCCGGTGACGGTGACGCAGGAAGGTGACTGAACAGCACGTGTGTTATTACCAGCGTCGACAGTTGTGAAGACCACTTCACAGGAACTCCGTCTGTTACAAAAGAAACTGATCCTGGCTTGCATGCTGGAAAAAATGAAACTCAGCCTTTCGAGGTGAAATGAAAGCGTGCCAGTGGGGAGGGGACCACAGAAGTCGCCCCGGGACACGGGCTCTGGGCTCCCGTCTGCCGAGGGCTGCGGGTCCCTGGGGCCATCCTGCAGTGAAGACAGTCTGCATGAGGAATCTTAGAAAAATAGTAGGTCTGCAGCTGAGGTTTTGTCAGGGTAACACGATTACAAAAGGGGGTCACGGGTGGGTCAGCAGCCAGCTGGCGGTGTGAGCGCTGGCCCCGACCACCTCCACCTGTGTATCGAAATACGTCCACTTAGCACCATAGCAAATTCAAGTGATTCCAAAGATAGCTACAAAGTCACAAATATCTATTAGGAGATTCTGACAGTAACACTCAGTCTGACCTGAACTGTGAGTTGATTTCGTTTGAATTTGGATGCTTACACTGTGGGACCCTCCCCTCCGCCGCCGCCCAGGAAAACAGCCGAGTTCCAACGCCAGAGCCCAGACCGCACCGTGGTTAGTGTGGCTTCAGCAACAATGTGTATGTTGAGGTAGACAGGTCATATGCACTCATACACACCTACTCAGTGATCCTCGAGGAGCGACCCGCAGACGTGATTCGGACGGACAGCAAGCTAGCGAACTGAACACGGCAAACAGCACCGGGGGTGAAGGGGCTTCAGGGAGGGGTGACTGGTGACCAATTCCTAACAGAACCTGCTTCGAGGCTTCTAAAAGGCCTTATGTTAGAATCACTTGGATTGAATTAATTTGAATGGTTTTCTTGTCACCAAGATTAGGTCTCACGTATATAACAGAAAAGGAAACAGAAAAAACCCAACCATAACGTTCAAAGCAAACGTGAGGAGAAATTCCAGACAGGACGGTGGCACATTCCATGAACAAAGGAGGTGGGCGGCTGTGGCTGCCTGGGGGTGACTGAGGACAAGGGGGAGGAACCCAGAGCTCACAGACAGGTGCGGGAAGACAGAGAGGACAAGGATGGCCACAGAATCCCAGGACAACACTTTCACGACCCCGGAAAACGGCTGCTTTCTCCTCCTGCCTTTCCATGCTCCCAGTTACTGTTTTAAAGGGACAAATACTTATGTGCCGTCAGAGTTTATTCACTAATCCCACAAAAATGTTAACACTTGGGCAGAGGAAGGGGTAGACAAAGTGTGTGCTGCCTGTGACTGGCATTTCAGGTCACCAAGGAACTGAAAGGGCAGCCTGCAGGCTCCTCCGAAGCTCGCCGGAGGTACCCCCCCAATACCCCCGTCCACGGGGCAGCGTGGGGTGGACATGGTGGGAACCTCAGTCTGCATGCCCGGGGTGCCAGCCCTCCTCCGACTGACGGAACCTTCTCAGGGAGACCCCACACAATGCCACCACCACTCTCTTCAGTATGATGAACCCGGGAAAGAATTAAGTGGGGAACTTAAGTCCCTGAAGGGTCAGAGCCCTATTGAACACCAGTCCCGTCTGAGAAAAAGAATGGCTCTGCAAACCAGCATTAAGCTGGCCAAGCCACCTCTGGTCTACCCTGTGGGGAGTAATGGGCTTGTCACAGTTCCTAACCCTAACGTGGTGGATGATGAAATACTGCGGCGAACTCATAGAATTAATGGAATGGTTTTAAATTAACCCTTTATATACCTTCTGAGTCTTCAGGAAGCTAAAGGCAACATAAATATTGTCATTCACCATGGAGAGAGATTTTTCAATAACTTAGGAAGGGTTCAGTAAATGTACAAGGATTTTTGAGGCTTAGCATGAACCCTAATTCATAAACGCAACGGAAATGACTGGATTTCCAAGGCCCGGGAAGCAAGCACAGGTCGCCTGGCCACCGTGTTTACCATCTGGTCTGTGAGAGGCGCCCCTTCGGCCGCTGAGACTGTGAAGTGTTTCGTCGTCTTGTAACCGTGGTGCTGGTAGTGTCTTGCTGAGTGTGAATTCTCTCATACAAAAGTTATAAATACTCTCTATTCAGAAGTCTGGTCCCCACGACACCCGCAGGTGGCACGGAGGGCAGCGGAGCCGGCCCAGGGCCAGGCTCAGAGCAGGTCCATCTTGGGTCTGTAGTGGAGCAGGAGCGGCGCCTTCTGTAAGACAAAGTCAGAGAGTCACAGCCACCAGCCACGCGGACGGCCCCCCTTCCTGGGACCCAGGCGACCTGGGACCCATGCACACCTGCTGCCCCACCTGGTCCTGCTAGCTGTCACCCCCGCTCCAGGCTGCCCCTCAAGTCGGGGTCCTGCCATCTGTTTCCTGCATCGGTGAGGGTCCCCTGCACCCTCTGAATGCAGCAGCCCACCACGGGGTGGTCAGGAGATGGTGCTTGCCCAAGACCCCGTGCGGCTGCAGCATGGATGGCGGCACAATGATTGTCTTTCACAATACCGTGACAGTTACTTCAAAGCTCTTAGTTGAAAAATATGCACAGAAAAGTAGTTGCCATTTGCAGCCAACTCTGACAATTAACTCAACCTTTCCAAAGTCTCACCTTGAATCTCCACCTTGTGACAACCACAAATTTGAGTGTGTGGTCCTTGCCCAGGATTTCCTCGTTGCATAAAATGTCCAGCTGGTGGGAGAAAAAGGCTTCAGTCAGGGTGCCAAGGGCACAGCGCTCAGCACATCTGCCCCCTGGGCCATGCTGGCTATGTCAGTTGGGCCACACGATGTCAGTTGCCTTTGGGGGGGGGGGTGTGTCCTGTCTCCAAGTGGCACACGTGGGGACTGCTCAGAAGGCTCCACCCCAACCCACAGATTCAAGAGCACCTGGCGCCTGGGGGGTCCATACTCACCATGGCCCCCCCAGGGCCCTCAACTGTGGTTACCCCACCTTGGTCCACTCTTGGCCAAGTTTGTCCCTCTTATCTCAGTGGAAAAAGGAAATGGGCTCTTCAGATGGTCTTTTTCTTTTTTCTTTTAAAGATTTTATTTATTTATTTGAGAGAAGCATGCGGGTGGTGGGGAGGGCCAGAGGGAGAGAGAGAGATGGGGAGAGAGAGAAAGAGTGGGAAAAGCAGACTCCCCACTGAGTAGAGAGCCTGATGTGGGATTCAATCCCAGGACCCTGGGATCATTACCTGAGCTGAAGGCAGATGCTTAATGACTGAGCCACCCAGGCGCCCCTTTCCTTTCTTTTTTTTTTTTTTTTTAAGATTTTATTTATTTATTTGACAGACAGATTTCAAGTAGGCAGAGAGGCAGGCAGAGAGAGAGAGAGGAGGAAGCAGGCTCCCTGCTGAGCAGAGAACCCGATGCGGGGCTCGATCCCAGGACCCTGGGATCATGACCTGAGCCGAAGGCAGAGGCTTTAACCCACTGAGCCACCCAGGCACCCCCCTTTCCTTTCTTTTTAAAAAAGACTATTTTTAGAGCAGTTTGAGGGTAAGATCACGAAGGGGGGCAGAGAGAGATGTCCCATGCACCCCAGTTCCCCGTGAGCCACATCTGCACCGGGCTGGACGTCTCTTATGGTGGACCAGCCTTCACAGACACAGCACCATCACCCAGAGTCCACAGATGACATCGGGGTCCACCCTGGGTGGGGACGTTCTATGGGTCTGGATGAGGGCATCAGGACAGGCCCCCACCACTGCAGTATCATCCAGAGTTGCTTCCCAGCCCCCACATGCCCCGTGCTCCCCTGTTCGCCCTCCTCTCCCCAGCCCCCAACAACCGCAGGTCTTGTCACTGTCCCCATGATTCTGCCTTTCCCAGGATGTCCCACAGCTGGAATCCTGCTGCATCTTTCCTTAGTGATGTGCATTTAAGGCTCCTCCGTGTCTTTTCACAGCTCGGGCGCTCGTTTCTCGTGAACATGAGTCATAGGTCTGTGTGGAGCACAGCTAATTCACCCACTCACACATGGAAGGACGTCTTGGTGGTTCTCAGGTTTTGGCAATTGTGAATAAAGCTGCTGTAAACAATGGCATGCAGGTTTTCGTGTGGATATAAGGTTTCAGTTAATTCGGGGGGACCCCACAGAGTGGGACTGCTGGGCCGCATGGTGAGAGCGTATTTAGTTTTGTAAGAAATGGCTAAATTGTCTCCACCAGCCGTGGACAGGAGTCCCTGTTGCTCCACACCCTTGCCAGCATGTGGTGGTCAGAGTTCTGGATTTTGGCCGTTCTGACAGGTGTGGAGTGCTGTCTCATTGTTTGAATTTGTTTCCCTGATGACAAATGATGCTGACTCAGATGGTCTTTTAAACTGCTCCCTCAGGGCAAGGGGAAGAAGGCTCTTGCGTTTGCAGGAGGACCAGGCTGGGGGGAACACTTGGGGAGGCCGGGGGCTGGCTCTGAACCCCACCTCCCCCAGGCAGGCCCCTCCCCCACGCCGACCCTCTGGATGACCTCATCATGACCCTGGGCTTCAAATGGCTCCACATGCCAAGGACCCCAACCTTAACCAGGGGCCCTGACACTCACCTCTTAGTTCACTTCCCACTGTGAGGGGGCAGTGGCCACAGCAGCCTGTCCCCAGAGGCCGTCCACCCAGGAGCACAGGCCGACCTTGCTCCCCACTTGCAGCCCCACCGGAGAGACCAGCAAATCATTTCGGCTATCTCATTATCAGTCTCCATGGCTGCCCCAAAACCCCACTGCTGGGGGGTTGAAAACGACAGACTGAACCTC
Source organism: Meles meles (assembly GCF_922984935.1). Taxonomy (NCBI): domain Eukaryota; kingdom Metazoa; phylum Chordata; class Mammalia; order Carnivora; family Mustelidae; genus Meles; species Meles meles. The sequence goes on from NC_060067.1 coordinate 69,979,366, forward strand.
TCAGAGTCCCGCCTGAAGTCAATAGGCCACATCCCTCCAGCTCTGCTCTGTCTGCACAGCTTTGTGCTAGCTCCGGGCCTCAGACCGCCTTCCGCCTCTCTTTGTGTGTATCAAGAGTTCATTCCTTTTTTTTTTTTTATGTGGTAAAATACACATAAAATTTACCATTTTATCGTTCACAATGTTGCGAACAGCCCCACCCTCTACCTCCAGAACTTTCTCCTCTTCCCAAACTGCCCCCAAGAAACACTAGTTCCCCATCTCTCCCTGTCCCCCAGCCCGACATCCACCATCCACACTCTGTCTCTATGATCTGACTCCTCTGGGGACTCACAGAAGTGGGGTCACACATTGTCGTCCCTTTGTGGGTGCTCATGTCACTGAGCACAGTGTCCTTGGGGTCCATCCCGGTGGGGGCAGGTGTCAGAATGTCCTTCCTGTTTAAGGCTGGAGAATGTTCCATTGTGTGGATTGTGTGTCCATTTTGTTAATCCATCTATCCATCCTTCTATCTCTCCATCAGCCTATCCTGTCTATCCTCTTATCCATCCATTGTCTATCCCTCTATCCATCCGTCTGTCCATCATCCATCATCCATCCATCCACCGACCCATCCATCCATCCTTCCATCTGTCAATCATCTATCCATCCATCCGACCATCTGTCCATCCGCCCGTCCGCGGACACTAGGGTGCCTCCCTGTCTCAACTGTGGTGCATAACGCTGCCGTGATCATGGTGGTGCCAGCGTCTCATTGAGACCCCCCTTTCCATTCTCCGAGGAACACACCCAGACGTGGAATTGCTGGATGATACAGTGATTGTACGTTTAATTTTTTGAGGACCATCCACACTGTTTTCCACAGTGGCTGCACCATTTTACACTCCATCACCTCCCCCGCGAATGGTGCACAAGGTCCCGTTTCCCCATATCCTCGCCATCTTTTACTTTCTTGTTATTCACTCATTTTTTAAACAGTAGCCATCCTAATAGGTATGAGGTGGTTCTCACTGTAGTTTTGATTTGCATTTTCCCTAACAGTGACACTGAGCACCCCTTCATGGCTATTGGCTGTTTGTGTCTTCTTTGGAGAAATGTCTAAGCTCTTTGCCCGTTTTAAAATCAGGTTGTAAGATTTCTTTTATGCTATGTTTTAGGAGTCCTCTGTATATTCAGGATAGTAATCCATTATCAGATGTATGGCTTGCAAATAATTTCTCACATTCTGTATAAACCTTTTTCATTTTCAGAAAGTCCAGTTTGTCTATTTTTTAAATTTTGTGACTGTGCCTTTACTGCCCCATCTAAGAAATCACTGCCAAATCCACTGTCATGAAGCTTTTGTCCTATGTGTTCTTCTAAGAGCTTTACTGTTTTAGGTCTGACATTTAGGTCCTTGATCTACTTTAAGTTAACTTTTGCATATGGTGTGAGGTAGGGATCCAACACCATTCTTTTGCATGGTGATGTTTTTCTAGCATCATTTGTTGAAATGACTATCCTTCCCCACTAAGTGGTCTTGGTACCTTTGTTGAACATCACTTGACCACATACATGAGGGTTCATTTCTGGACACTCTATTCAATTCCATTGATCTAGATGTCTGTCTTTATGCCAATATCATACTTTTTTACTAATGTAGCTTTATAGTAAAAGTTTTGAAATTGGGAAGTGTGGGTCCTCCAGTTGTGTTCTTTTTCAAGATTGTTCTGGGTACTCAGGGTCCACTGAGATTTAATAAATTTAGGATGGGTTTTTAAGTTTTTGCAAAAACATCAAGTCTTCCAATCCATCCACTTGGGATATGTTTCCATTTATTTATGCCTTCTTTAATTCCTTGCAGCAATTTTTGTAGTTTTTATTGTACAATTCTTTCACTTCCTTGGTTAATTCCCAAGTATTTTATTCTTTTTGATGCAACTGTAAGTTAAATTTTCTTTTATAATTTCCTTTTCAGATTATTCATTGCTAATGTACAGAAATCCAGCTGATTTTTGTGTTGATTTTGTGTCTTGCCACCTTGCTGAATTAATTTATTAGTTCTAATGTGTGTGTGTGTGTGTGTGTAATCTTTGGGATATTCTACATGTAACATCATATCATCTGTAGACAGAAATAATTTTAATTCTTCCTTTTCAATTTGGATGTGTTTTATATATTCTTCCTCCCTAAATGCTCTGGCTAGAACATCCAGTCCCATGTTGGATAGAAGTGGTGAAAGCAGCATCCCTACCTTGTTCCTGATCTTTTTTTTTTTTTTTAAATTTATTTGACAGAGAGAGGTCAGAAGTAGGCAGAGAGGCAGGCAGAGAGAGAGAGGAGGAAGCAAGGCTCCCTGCTGAGCAGAGAGCCCGATGTGGGACTCAATACCAGGACACTGAGATCATGACCTGAGCTGAAGGCAGAGGCTTAACTCACTGAGCCACCCAGGTGCCCCCCTTCTTCCTGATCTTAAAGGAAACACTGTAAGTCTTTCACCAGTGAGTCTGATGCTTGTAGTGGGTTTTCATATATGGCTTTTATTTTCATGTATCTTCCATTCCTAGTTTGTTTTGTTTTGTTTTGTTTTAATCACGAAAGGGTATTGAATTTTGTCAAATGCTTTGCAGACCTACATCAGTTGAGATGATCATGTGGTTTCCCTCTCCATCCTGCTGCTGGGACGTATTACCTTAATCAGTTTTTGTATGTTGAACCACAGTTCCATTTCAGAAATACCCACTTAGTCGTGGTATATTGTCCTTGTAACATGCTGCTGAATTCTGTTTGCTAGTATTTCATGGAGGATTTTTGCATCTGTGCTCATCATGGATGTTGGTCTATAGTTTTCTTTTCCTACAGTGTCTCTGTCCAACTTTGATATCAGGGTAAGGCTGGCCCCATGGAATGAGCTGGGAAGTTTCTCTCCCCTTCAGTTTTTGGGGGAAGTTGGGGAAGGACTGGTGTTAAATCTTCTTTAAGTGGTAGAAGTCACCTATAAAGCCATCCGGTCCTGGAATTTGCTCTCTTGGGGATTTTTGATTACTGGTTCAGTCTCCTTACCAGTCGTAGGTCTGTTCAGACTTTCTGCATCTCTGTGATGCAGTCTTGGTAGGTTCTGTGTTTCCAGGAATTTGTCCACTTATCTAGGTTATCCTATTTGCTGGTATACAATGGTTCAGTGTTCTCTGACAATCCCTTTTATTTCTGTAGAATTGGTAATAATGCCTCTGCTTTCATTTTAGATTTTAATAATTTGTCTTTATTCTTAATCCATTAGTCCAAAGTTTGTCAAAAGCTTTTTTTTAAAATATGGTCTTTAAAGATTTTATTTATTTGAGAGAGAGAGAGAGAACACAGAGGGGTGGGGGCAAGGGACAAGCAGGCTCTGTGCTTAGCAGAACCCCTAATCCGGGGTTCAGTTCCACGACCCGGAGATCATACCCCAAGCCGAAATCAAGAGTCGGAGGCTTAACCAACTGAGCCACCCAGGCGCCCTGTCAATTTTATTGACCTTTTCAAAGAACTGCTGAATTTCTCTATTGCTTTTCTGTTTTCTATCCCATTTATTTCTGTTTTAATCTTTAGTATTTCTTTCTTTCTGCTAGATTTGGGTTTAGTTTGTTCTTTTTCTAGTTTTTCAAGTTGTAAATTTAGGTTGTTCATGAGTTCTTGTTCTTAATGTAAGTATTGATAGCATCAATTTCCCCCTTTGCACTGCTTTTGCTATATTATACAGATTTTGGTAAGTTGTGTTTTCACTTTCATTTGTCTCTAAGTATTTTCCAATTTCTCTTGGATCCATTAGTTGTTTAAGTGTGTTGATTAGGGGTGCCTGGGTGGCTCAGTTGGCTAAGTGTTTACCTTTGGCTCAGGTCATGATCTTGGGGTCCTGGGATCGAGTCCTGTGGGGGGTTCCCTGTTTGATGGGAAGTCTGCTTCTCCCTCTTCCTCTGCTGCTCCCCCTGCTTGTGTTCTCTCTTTCTCTCAAATAAATAAAATCTCTTTTAAAAAGTGTGCTGTTTAATTTCCACAGTTTTGTGAAGTTTCCAGTTTTCCTTCTGTTACTGATTTCTAACTTAATGCTGCTGTAGTCAGAGAAGATAGTTTGTAAGATATCTACCTTTTAAAATTGACTGAGGCAATTTGTATCTGCTCTCCTCTTATAAGGACCTTTGTCACTGAATTTAGGGCTCAGCTGGATGATCTAGGATTATCTCTTCATCTCAAGATTCTCGACACACTGACAAAGACCTTTTTTCTAATAAAGTCATGTTCACATGTGCTGGGGGTTAGGAAATGGACACATCTTTTGGTGGGGATCACCATTTAACCAAGTATGGTCTGCCTTCTGGTTCCTCAAATCCACATCTGTCCCATATGCAAAATATATTCACCCCATCCCAACATCTTAGCGTAAGTGCTGCTGCCTCGGGAAGGCTCCCCGAGAATCTGAGCCAAGGTACCACCCCAGCTGCCAGCCACCAACCCCTGTGCATACCAGAGGTACAGACTTTCTTTCAATTCCCATCATTTACCACAAAATACCTGAAAGTATTTTACCTTATCGACCTTCCCACCAGTTTCACCCCCCACCCAGCTAATAACCCATTTGTGAAATTACAGAACGGCATTTCTCTTCGAGAGCAAGGCCCTTCATACATTTCAGCCTCTCCCTGCCATCCCGGGTGCTGTCTCTCCTGTTAGGGGGCTCCCCATGCCCTTGTCTGGCCACACTGTGTCACCATCACACTATCTGGGAGCCCGCAAAACAAACCGAGATTTTTTTTTTCTGATTTAAAATCTCCAAACAAAGATGTAAAAACAAAAAAAAAACCCCGAAGACCTTTAGAAGTATCAGTTCCACAAATGAGGAAAGATTTGCTACAGTTTCTGTTTGCGGTACAACTATTACCTCGTTGAAAGACGAAAGGTTAAGTTTTTTGGCGATGAACTTCTTCAAGTGCAGGACTGTTGCTTGGGCCGAGCAGCGGATCCACTTCCGTTTCAAGCCCCGCAGTTTGCTGCTGTTGCACTCCAGACAGATGCTCACCTGGGAGAGAAAGACAGGCTGGCAGGCCTCCCGGGGGGGTGGGGGGCGCGCTGTGCGGCTCTGAGGCTCTCGGAGAAGCTACTCATTCCAGTAAATGTGACAACGCTGGCTTTGTGAAATCAGAAATCTGTTTTGACCTCAACACTGTGGAAGAGGGCTTTACTTTAATTGTTATATACACATTATCTTAAAATCTCTGTTTACCGTTTTGTGAAATATAATCTAACACTGTTAATTCTGTTTTATGAACATAGTACTTCAAAGTGAATCTGAGAATTATTTATTCATTGTACACATGGCACTGGTCTCAGAGGGAAACGGACACAGACTGCAGCCCCGTCCTGAGCTTCTCCCCGAGCCCCATCCCATGGGCTGCGCAGAGCACTCTGCTGGCACAATGAGGAAGGACATGCGGCCAACAGGGACAGGCACGCCTGACTCTGCATGAATGTGCCCAGGAAAGCTTTGTAAGGAAGCAGTAGGATGCCTGGCCTTGACACAGGACAGCAAAGTCACTAGAGAAGAAAGGACTCTGGGCTCAGGAAAAAAACCATAAGCAAAGGCACAAAGTTTGAAAGTTCACAGTTACCTCTTAGATAATCAACAGTTCAGTGGGGTCACAGTACATGGCGTGTGACAAGGGACTGCAATGTAATTAAGTAAAAGGGATTCTGGGACCAGGGGGTACCCGGCAGATGCAAAAGGAAGGACCTCAGGCCACGCAGGACTGCTGAGAAGGCCCGCTCAATACAGCACTCACGAACGAATCCTTTTCCAGTAGCAGCCACAAAAAATGGCACTGTCAGACCCCCCAAAATTCTGATAAAAGAATTAGCAAAGGAGGGGTGCCTGGGTGGCTTAGATGGTTGAGCAGCCAACTCTTGATTTCAGGTCAGGTCATGATCTCAGTGTCGTGACACTGAGCCCTGTGTTGGGCTCTGCACTGGCCGTGGAGCCTGCTTGAGATTCTCTCTCTCCCTCTGCCCCTCCCTCCTTGCCTGCACGATGTCTCTCAAAAGAAAAAAAAAAAAAGAATAGAGGAATTAACTGAAATACATATGTCTAAAAATTACTAGAGATAAAAAGAAGGAATTAAAAACATAATACACTCTGAATAAAAAAACAGGCAGGTATAAAAAAGATAACCAAATACAACCGGTAAAAACTCAGTGGGTGGCTGAACCACAGATGAGTCTCAGCAGAACACAGACCAATTTCATGAAAGATCAACTTGAGGAGATTACCTAAAAGAAGTAGAGAGCAAGATATCCATTAAAATAACAAAACAAAGAAAGGGTGAGGGGGTAAGAGACTGAGGGGGTCTAACACACACACAACAGAAATTCTGAAGGAAGAGGGGAGAACAAGGGAAAGGCAAAATTTAAGTAACGACTAAGGATCAAAACGATGGAGCACAAAAACTCTCAAATTTAGGAAGTAAAGACGCCAAAACAAGAGACATGAAGGAAACCTACACCCGCACAGATGAATGTGGGGAAGAGGCCAGGAAGGCGCAGTAGGTGGGCCTCCAGACGCAGACACTGTGCCTGGAAAGCGCGGCAGGAAGCAGAGAAGTGGCCACTCAAGAGCGAGGATGAAATGAAACAGACGAGGAGAGGGGACCCTGGTCTGGGAGGGAGATGGGAGCAGCCGTGGGCAGGTGAGCAGGCAGGCGGGCGGGCCGCCTAGTTCTATCCGGATTGTTTAGCGAGTGTGGCTGGCTGCTTTCTAGTTTTTATTTGGAAGAGTGAAGGGGCGTGATTAGTCAAGATAATTTTGAGAAAGAAAAATAAGGGGGTATGTGCCCCATCAGAAGCCACAGCTTCACAGGTAAAATAATTAAATAATTGCAACTTGGTAAATTCCTTGGGGTTTAGGCACAAGGGGAGACAGGAGCAGTGGCACAGAACAGAACTGACCCCAGCACGGACAGAAGGCTCTTATCAGATAGGTGAGGAGGGCCTATTAGCCAATGCTGATGAGCCAACTACTCAACCTGGAGGAAAAGAGACTTAACCTCCTCTCCAGCTGCACTCAAATCACCTGCTGGTGGCTTATAACCTCACTGAAAAAGTAAAACTTTAAAATATTTTACAAGAAAATGTAGGAGAACATATTTATGACCTTGGGGTAGGGAAATTTCCTGAGATAACAGAAAGAAACACTAATGAATTTCATTACTTTGAAAAAGCAAAGCTTTTTTATTACTGCAAAGCTCTTAATACTGATGAGTCCATGCCAGAGCCTGAAGGCCAAGCACAGTTACCGGGGGCAAGCAGGCCTCAGACAATGCGAGGAGGCATGTCAGACTGCCCAGAATACACAGTCTATGACAGAATAAGTAATTTGATAAAAAGTGGAGGCCCCGAGAGAACCAGGAGACATTTGAAAAGACGCTCAACACCACTGGTACATACACGGAGACAGCAGTGAGGACGACAACCAGGCGTCATGTCTGGGAGCAGCGAGTACAGTCTGGAAGGGTGCAAGGAGACCTCGCTGGCCATGCCAGTCGGCCCCTCAGGTGTCTGAGCACCAGAGGGACCAGGACACTGGACAGAAAGGTCAGTGAGCAATGATACAGCGTCACCCTGCACTCCATGGCTGTGCACAGAGCACACAGCAACACTATGTGGTGACATCATGCATCCCCAAATTCTCGGAAATATAATTGCAACTGAAAGAAGTCAGCTGTAGAAAGACACACGTTCTGTTTCCTATGGTTTACGGCTACACACACAGATGTACGCACAAACCTAGTGACCCAGCCCAGCACACAATTCTCTGTTCACTGGGCACAGGAGCCCCAAGCCTTGCGTCCTCCTCCCTAGTTGACCAGCGTGTCCCACAGGCTCCCTTTCTCAAGTGTCCTGAGCCATCCCACTGCCCAAGCCACAGATGCTGCCTGGTCGCCTTCCCATCTGGCCCCCTGGCCTCCCCGAGCCTTCTGCTCCACTGAGGGTTCCACACTCACTGACTCCTCCCTCCTCAGCCAGCCCTGCTGCAAGGCCCTGCTCCACCCCACCCTCCCTCCCTCTTAACACCCCTGCCCTGACCTGCACATCTTCCCTCGCAGATGCTGCCTGCCTCCCCCTGCTCACCAGCTGGGAGCAGGGTAGGGCCCAGACAGGGTGGGTGCTCAGGGCTTGTGGGGTGGTACCCCCCCTCACTGTCCCACAGGGCTGAGGCCAGCCCCTTGGCCACCAGCACAGCACAGGCACACACTGTGCCCGGCATCCCCCAAACCTGGTAGGGGTAGGCATCTCCAGATTGGCCCTGGCTCCTCCTCTCTGGGGCCTGGACATCACAGCCAGCCATGCTGGGCTCATCGCGTGCTTCCCAAGTGAGCAGGGAGTGGGGCTGTGGCCATGCTGCCTGACGGTTCAAAGCTCTCACAACCCTCCTGTGGCTGTTTGTGCAGGGACCCCACAGGTCAACGGCACCTCTGGGGAGAGACAGCCCATTTACTCAAAAGCAGGCAGAATGGGGGCCTTATACAGGGCCAAATTCTTCCTGAAAGTAGGTGTATATTCTAATTTTCTTATGTTTTACTCTAGTGACTCTCCAGTGCACCAGAATCTGTGCTTTCCTCCAGGCCCACCTGGGAGCAGCCCAGGGTGGGCGCTGTCCTGTCCCATGGGCAGGGAGAAACATGCTCTGGATAAGGGTGGGAACAGGGACAAAGGCAGAGGGCAGAGAAGGCAGCGAGAGGGTTAGGGTGCTGAGCCATCAAGGTGTCTGAGCAACACTTCCAGTGGACAGAAACACCACAGGTGCTCTATAAGGAATGAATTCAGAATCGCGCCAGGCATTAAGATTCTCTTCTGAACAAATACCTAGGACTGCAGCCCAGCCACGGTTCAAGAACAGTAACCCCTGAGAGCTTCGAGTGTCAGCGCTGGGCCTGAGGACTCCAGCCTGCTAGCATCTCGGACTTGGGGGCTCGTACTTCTCTTAGCTGTTTCTCTTTTTCTTTTGCTCATGCTTAGTGTGAAAGGTGCACAATTCAGTCAAGTCATCTGAGCGTCAGAAGAAGGAAGTGTTTGTCTTCAAAGTTATTCCGAATTTAGAATCTGACACCCAGTATCATGCAGCCCCATATGGGAAACAGGGGGAGACTCAGAGTTCATTATGCACATACCCTCTCTGAAAAGATGTGAAGAGGGATGCTTGTCCCCCACAGAAGAAACACAGACTCCACAAAACAGGAAGATGGGATAAACCCAACAGTATGAGCAAAAGCCCACATAAACCCATACTACCTTTTGTTAAATCTAAATTATTGGGGCGCCTGGTGGCTCAGTCACTGAGCATCCGACTCTTGGTTTCAGCTCAGGTTGTGAGAAGCACAGAGGGGAGTCTGCCTGAGCTTCTCCCTGTTCCTCCGGCCTTCCCTGCACCCCCGCAGGCGCTCTCTCTCCAGTACATAAATAAATGTTTCTAAAATAACGTAACACCTGATTATTCAGGTTTTTTTCTTATGTTCTTCCATAACGTTTCAGTGGCTTCATTTAGCCTCACACAATTTCTTACTAGAATATTCTTAAGTTTTTCTCAGTCCTGTGATGAGGCCCCCCCCCACACCTGCTGAGACTGAGATGACCTCATCCCCTGACAAGTGACGACAAGTTCTACCACTGCCCCTGCTGACAGTCTTAGGTTATGTGAGACAACGGGGTGACGTGAGAGGGACAGCGTTCTGCTGTGTCACACACATCTCGGTCTGTCTCAGTGAGTGCCCGGACTCCTCTGAGCCATGCTGAGTAACAGCTGAGACTGTGCACTTTCCTGTCTTTCATGTTAACGAGATGATTCTAATTTCGGTATGATGACTGTGAGAGCTTTCCAGGTCGGGTATCCTATGGAAAGGTCCAGTACCGTGGGTATGAGATTGGATCACAAGCTTTAACAGCATCTCTGTGACTGTTTCCTTCTCCTTTTTGCATGGCGGATGCAGAGATCCCTCAATGCTGCGTTGTTTCCTTTCCTCTAACACAGGCGGGACTGCAGCTCTTTGATACTGTATGTGCAGGGGCACAGAATGCCTGGCATGGGATTATCCCACCTGGGCAGTAGTGTGCAGACGGTGGACTTCAACTGTGTCATATCTAAAATGTTTTGTAGTGAGCATTCATCACTTTGGCAATTAAAAAGAAAAGATAAAGAAGGAAAATCTAAGGAAACGTGTTGACATTTGAACGTGTCGACTTTCTTGGCTACTTGGCCTTTTCTCTGTAAATGGAAGAAACACCCCCTGGGGCAGTTAGGGTTTTCTGAAGCCCACCACAGTGCACACACAGCAGCAGCACCCACCTGCTCGTCACTTCTGTGGTAGTCATTGTCCTCTTCCTGCTTCTCTTCTGCTGCTTCTTTGTTTGAACTGTCATCTGCTTTGGTTTCACCTTTCAGCAATAACAGGAGATATTATATTATGAAAACCAGAATGTCAAACCATTATTTTTTTTAACTGTACACTATACTCAAAATGCTACAAAAATTCATTCAAATAAGACAGTTGCACCTTCAAAAGGATATGAAATCGGGGAGAGCTGGATAGGGCACCTGTTAAAACACGGTGTCCCTTCAAGTGTGGGGGTCCCAGGAAGCTGACATCAGCTGTACGTGGGTCTGTGAGCGTGTGTACAAGGGCACAGCAGGCAAAGGCTGGTGGGGGCAGTGAAAGGGGCAGAGAAACCCTCGCACCCAATACTACTCAGTGCTTAATACACCGACTACTGACTAGGTAGCACAGGGCCCCTACAATCTTTATCGTTCCAACACTGCTTTTACAAGTAAGTGGCTGGGACAAGACCCCTGGCTTCCCAAACAGCCCCCAACTGCCTCCCTCTGCCTCTACAGGGATGCAGCATGCAGACCCTGCTTTTCCTTGGGGCCAGACAGGACCTCTCCTTTCTTCTAACATTGTTAGACATACACAGGGTGGTCTAGAAACTTCTCAGGAACCCCTGTGGGTCACTAGAAAAACACCACGGCATAAAATACTTGAATAATTTGTTTTAATATGTACCAACTTGAAAATACCACTAATTTTACACTGAAGCAGGACAAACTGAAGGGAAGTCTCAGCAGACCCACGTGCACAGCATCCCACCTCCAGGTACTCATGGGAGCCCCCTGTCTCCCGTTTCTCAGCTGGGCCCCAGAAACTCCCAGGTTGTACCACAAACTGTGGAGGGGGCATAGGGCATCCTGAGAAAGGGGTTCCATAGCAAAGCCCGGCCTTGGCTGCAGGCACGCCGGAGCCTACTCACCGTTCCGATGGGGATCTAGGTGCTGTTTTGCAGAACAGGTCTCCCCTTTGATATCTCCAGGCACTTCCATGCCTAACTTGTGGTAGAATTCCCTCTGTTTCCTCATTTCCGCTATTGAAATGAATATATACTCTTAATTTTAAGAAGGCAGGGAATCACATGAAAATTCTGTTCACAAATGTCATGTGAAGCAAACAACTGATCCGGATCTGGGGGGTTTTGACGGCTGCCACTAACGAGAAGACAACTCTGGACTGTCACCCTCTGAACCTCCGAGCCGCGGGGCCCTGACTGGAGGACGCACGGGGCACCAGGCTGAAACTGCCAGCACTAGGGCATGGGGACACACAGACCCCTGACTGCAAGCTGCAGGCCACTCCCCACCCTCAGACCCAAGACTGCTATTCTCAGCACAGGGCATCTGCTCAACGTTCTGGGACTCCTCAGTGGCTAGCACACAGGACCCGCGGACCACTGGGTGGCTCAGTGACAGACTCGGGCTTTCTGGCACTGCCCGCATCGGAGTGCTGCTGACGCGCAGTGTCCTCTCCCAGCTACTGAGGGCCACCCGCAGTGCCAGGCGCGGGGTAAAGAGTGGCCCCTGGTGTCTGTGGCATGCCATCACAGCTCACTGAATCCTGGGGAGGCAGTGGAGCCGCCCCTCAACCGCAGGAAGGTTCCTTTGGGGGCAGAAGCCACGCCACCACACTGCCTTCCAGTCCCCTCCTCAGAAGTGATGTCAGCCAGCACCCCCACTCCCCGGGGTTAGCAGGCCAGTCGCTGCCAGGTGCACCAGAGGAAGCCTCCGTGCAGAGTGGCGGCTGGGCCAGGAGAGGGCAGGGGCAGCAGGCTGAAAGGCCGACTCTGAGCAGAAAAGTATTGTAAACCATACACCCAGACAACGAAGCAACTAGTCATTGCTCGGGGCCCCACGGCAGATAACAAAGAAACTTTAAACCCAAGTTGCTCAAACTAATAGCCTCTAAATCACTCTATGAAAAACACTTCTGCGTACTTAACCCCATGACACTCTGTTGCACTTTTTTTTTTTTTTTTTCTTATTTTTTTTATTTTTTTTTTCTTTTTTTTTTTTTTTTTTCTTTTTTTTTTTAAAGATTTATTTATTTGACAGATAGAGATTACAAGTAGGCAGAGAGGCAGGCAGAGAGAGAGAGAGGAGGAAGCAGGCTCCCAGCCAAGCAGAGAGCCTGATGCGGGGCTCGATCCCAGGACCCTGGGATCATGACCTGAGCTGAAGGCAGAGGCTTTAACCCGCTGAGCCACCCAGGCGCCCCTCTGTTGCACTTTTTATCTGCACCTGTGTCTTCCCCTATAGCATGAGCTCCATGGGGCCAGGAATACGTCTTGGTCACATCCTGGACCTGCACCAACGCTCCGCACGACCGATCCCGCAGGAGCACATGGATGCAGGGGGACAACAGGCTCAGGCACAAAGTGGCCGCCCCTCAGAACTAAAGGGACAGCTCTACTGCCTAGAGGGGACATGGGGTGCTGGCACCATATACAGCAAAGTGCCAAACCACAAGACAGGTCTGGAAAATTTGGGATTAGCTCAGAAAGAAATGAAATAGACATATCTAAGCTAGCTCAGCAATAAAGGTGTGAAGAACAGGGTTTGCTGGCGTGAGGCCACTCCCACCAGCTTCTCCAAATACAGCGAGGTCCCGCCATTCAGTGCGCAAGAGTTCTCGCCTAACGCGCAAATGACGCTGCTTCCAATACCTTGTTTTAATTGTCATTAAAAAATTTTCACCTCTCAGAGTGAAGGAAGATTGAAATTAACAATACTCCATGTCAGGAATAGATCAGCACACAAATGTCCCTTGGGGTAAATTTTCAGCAAGGTAACTTGCTATTTAAAACTATTTAAAAACTTAACTGCTGGCCCCCAAAATTCTGCCGGTAATGCGTCCTAAAGAATAACCACCCTAGTGCATAAGGAGAGGGGGAGGCACACAGTCACTGGGGCCTTATTCACAACACTGAAGGGCCAGAAACAAGTCTGAATGGGGGCTGGGCCAGCAAGAAGAATGAGGCCAAGAAAGCCTCAGAATCCTTCTCAACGCTCCGTCCGAGATGCCATCCACTATGGACAGTCAACATGTGAGATAAACCTAATTTATCTGCTACCCTGGGATAAGGACTTCTGCTCAGTAGAATACTCAGTAGCCACTAAAAATGATACAGATTGGTGGCGTCTGGGTGGGTCAGTTGGTTAAGCGACCGACTCTTGATTTCAGCTCAGGTCTTGATCTCAGGGTGTGAGTTCAAACCCCACATTGGGTTCCATGCTGGGTGTGGAGCCCACTTAAAAATAAAAAAGATACAAGTCACATATTTTTTTTAAGATTTAGTTATTTATTTTAGGGAGAGAATGAGCGTGAGAGCGAGCAAGCACATGTGTGAGTGAGAGGAGGGGCAGAGAGAGAGGGAAAGGGAAAGAATTTTAAGTAGGCTCTCCACTGAGCACAGAGCCTGGTGCAGGGTTTGATCCCACAACCCTGAGATCATGACCTGAGCCGAAGTCATGAGTCTGACGTGCAACTGAAAAAGCCACCAGGCGCCCCAAGGTCCTACCTATTATTGGTGTGGAACAAGCACAGTAGGTCATCATGGAAAAGACTGTGTAGCACGATCTCATTTTTTATAAAAATTACAATTTTATAATTTTATAAAATAATTTTATAAAATTTTATAAAAATTACAGATCCTGTAACTAGGATCTAGGAGAATCCAGGACAGTGATAAACGCAAGGCCATACTGGGCCCGAGTCCATGTCCTTCCCTCGCACTCTCAGCGCTCCTCAATGACGTGGGCACGTATGGGGTCCCATGGCCGACTTCACACTCGGGGTGAAAGCCAGCTCCCTCTGCCCCTGAATCGGGCCTGAGACGAGGACATCCACGTGCACCACTCGGACCGAACACCCCATGTGGAGCACTAGCCCGGGGGCTGGCAAGCGTCCCGTCGTCGGATGCAGCAGACACTGGGGCTGCGTGAGCTACGCAGCAACACCGAGGTACGACATAGGCAGGTCTGGAACTGGGAAGAAGACTAATGTTTTATGTAAGTATAACGAGTACATTCTGGCTCTTATTTTGAATAAGCTGTCATCTGTCAGATGAAGAAAAAAGGTTCACTTTACCTTCACGATCCCTTCTCTGATGCTCTTCCTTCCTTCGTGTGGGTCCAAGTTTCCGACCTCTGGCACCTCCTCGGCTTGGAAGAACTTCTTATGTGGTCCGACAAGCTCCCGCAACCTCTGGCTCCCAGAGAAGCTATTTCTCCTTGCCTTCTGCAGGACACACAACTCTGGCCGGTGGTTTCTTTTCTCAATACCAAACACTGTACTTTCCGGTCTCCTTGCTGGTGTGGCTATGGAGAAGCCAGGTGGATTTTTACCTTTGCTCCTCTGTAATAAGGTGTTTTCTTCCTCTGCCTCACTTAGTTTGATTACTCTGTAGATGGAAAATGATATGCATAGGTCTCGCGTTCTGGCACTGATCCTGACTGGTGTTCTCTGAGCGTCTGGGGTCCGGGGTTTGGTGTCCGATGTTAGTTTGAGGAAAATCTCAGTCATGATCAGCTCATGTGTTTCTGTTGCTCCTTCTCTTTCTCCTCTGCTTCTTGTGTTCCCGTCCCATGTATGGTACACCTTTGCGGCAGTCGCTCATCCTTGGAGACTCTGAATTTGGTTAGCTTCTGTTGACAGAACCCTACACAAGTCGTGTTACTAATTGGCCTGAGGCTTTCTTCATTTCTGCTACTGTGGTTTTATGTCTGGCATTTCTTTTTGCATCTTCCTTAGGGTTTCTGTCCTTCTGCTTACACTGCCCAGCTGTTCTGGTCCACGTTACCCAATGGAGCCTTTAGCATATTTGTTGCGTTTGTTTTAAATTCCAGTCTGACAATTCCCACATCCCTGCCATGCCTGGTTCTGGTGCTTGTTCTGTGTCCTGAAACACCACTTCTGTCTTTCAGTGAGCCTTGTCATGTTTTCTGGTAAGCCAGCTGCGATGTCCCGGGGAGAGGCCTTCAGTGACATGGTGGCGGTGGGGAAGAGGAAGGGCTCTGTGATCCTCAGCCAGGGCCTCCACTGGGGGCTTGGTCAGCGCGTCCCAGCTGTGTTCTTGTGCTGTGGGTGGGAAGACCAGCTCCCCTCGCTCAGCTAGTTTCCCCCGTGGGCAGGCCTTGGTAGAAGTGCTGCCGAATGGCTCCTCTTCTTCCCCTGCCGGAAGCACTGAGGGACTGTGGCTGAGATCCCGGGGGCGAAGCTCATGATACTGGATCCTCCTACAGGTTTCTCTCTCTGACTTGTCTGCATGGAGCCTCCAGCAATTCCTCAAGTACAGGCTTCTGGCCCTGTGCTGGTTCCCAGGGAGGGTTCCGCTCCAGAGTCTCTGCCCTGGGAAGCCGGGGCCCCCATATCCAGTTTCTCCAATCTTGGGGCAGCAGTTTCCCCTGTGTCCACCCTTCTTACAATCTAAGAAAAGTGGCTGATTTCTCAGTCTGTTCGGCTTATTTGTTAGGAAAGAGTGCTGACTTCCAAGCTCTTCATGAGAGGAACTGGAAACCAGAAGTCATGATACTTCAAAATATGGTAAAACTATAATTGAGGACGGTTTTTTGTACCATAGGCTGCTAACAAGAGAAACAGACTTCTTTTAGGGGGATGATATTTAATCGGGGTTTAAAGTTAGGGTTCCTTATCATCAAAACTGATTATACATGTTCATCTCAAATGAGATTTTACAAATTTTCATTTCTGAAAATGTCTTTTCACACAGAAATTCTGGCATCAGTCCACAAGCACACGACCTCTTGGGCTCATGCATCAGAGGGGGGTGCTCCCAGAAACCTGGGGGGCCTTTTCTCCTGGTGTCGGCCCTTGTGGCACCATCACACTGAGGGCTCGTCGCTCCTCCTGGAGGGTGGATGGAAGCACCACAGTCAGTGGACTCTGACATGTGGACTGAAGTCGAGGTCCTGGGCCTGTACCCAGAGTTCAGAAAGCAAGGCTGCTCCCAGTCCTCATGGGCTCGGAGATCTCCCGCCTCCTCTCGCTTCTGACGGCACCACGTCCAGAGAGCAGAGCCTCACCACAGGGAGTCTGTGCCCAAGTCGCACTCACTGCCTGACTTCATTAGGAGCACTGTTGAGTCTTTGGATAAAGGTACTTTCTGAAGTCCTTCAATGTTAAAGGTGCTTCTTTCCATTCTGAAAGTTTCCTCTCCCCACAGCTCCAAACCCCACCACACACACACACACACACACACACACACACACACACTTTGCCAGCCCGAAGCCTTAAAGGGCTGAATGGGAGGGAAAGTCGGGACGTTCAGCCTCCACTTTGGACAGGACCTCCAACGCCGGGGGATGGTGACATCTCAAAGAGTGAACGAAGTCTACCGTGGACACCACGGGTCCAGTGACACAGGAAAGAGTCATCTCAACAGTATTCCTGTTGGCGAATACGACGTCCCCCAGACACCTTCCATTTTCACAGGTGCAGTTTGTCCATCCAACTGAGCATCTTCCTGCCCCACACACGTTCCCGACCCTGCTGGCTGGAACACAGCTGAACAGATGCCACTTCTGGTTGTACTGGACTGGAAGTTTCTCACCCCTTGAAGATTCCTGGTGGCAGTTGCTCCGTGCGCACTGCTCGGAGAGACGTTTTCTCTGGTCACCGCAAGCTCCCCATGCGAACGGCAGAGCAGACTGGACACTCAGAACCACCAGCTTGGCTTCCTCCACGATGACTGATGCGGCTCCCAGAAGCTCCCTCCAAAGCCAGTCTGTCCTCTGGCTGCTGGTGTCAAACAACACTGGACTGAGGGTAAATGGCTCCCCTGTTTGGCTAACACACCGGCCAGTCAGAAACCTACTCCAACTGCAGCCGTATCTTCACTTTTTATTTTTGTGAAGAAATTCTGCTGTGATGAGCTACTCTATTTTAGATTTTTTTTTTCCTTCCTGCGTATTCAGTCTGGTTCTGCTCCTTTACCCCAGCACAGTGGCTCAGCATGGCGCCATTGGCTCGCAAGGACAGCTCCATCGACTCATCCCTGTGGCTTAAACAGGCAGCATCTGGAGCCCACACTTTCCTTCCTTCGGGTTCTGACGTGATGGGTAGGTGTGGACAACAGTCAGCAGTGGCACACGGCTCTCGAAAAGCTGGCGAGCTATGCCTGTGTTTCTGGATCCACGGTGTGGGAAATGGAGAGCCTCCCCACCCCAACCCCACCCCCTCTGCCACCAGTGCCTGCTCGGGACGTGACTCTAGCACAAATGATACAAAGAGGAGTAAGCACGCTGTGCTCCAGTAACACTACTTAACAGACAATGGAATTTCAATTAATGTAACTTTCACATCACAAATGTTATTCTTTTGACTTCTCCCAACCTTACGAAAGTGTAAAAAACATTCTTGGCTCATGAGCCCCGTGAAGATAGGCAGCAAGCCAGATCTGGGCTGTAGCTTGCCGACACCTACTCCAGCCAGGGCCAAGAGGCAAGAGAAAGAAATAAAAATGCAGAACCCTTGGCCTAGTGATTCTACTTCCAGAATAAAGCCCAATATGTTCACCCACTCCCATAAGAGTATGCAAAAGGGTGATTGGCACACCCCCTTCCCTTAGGTTAAAGCCAACCATGGGAACGTCCTAAGTATCTGTCAGAAGGGGTACAAGAACGGAAGCACCCATGCAGCCATCGTCAGATGGGCAGAGCCCCACATCCCGGCAAGGGCCTCTGTGGCACGCAGGCGGAAGGAGCTAACTACAGGCTGTGCAAAGCAGGGAGGGGTAGCCGACATAAAACATAGATTATTTGATTAAATTTTATAAAATATGGCCTCTTCAGGGCACCTGGGTGGCTCAGTGGGTTAAGCCTCTGCCTTCAGCTCAGGTCATGATCTCAGGGTCCTGGGATCGAGCCCCACGTCGGGCTCTCTGCTCAGCAGGGAGCCTGCTTCCCCCTCTCTCCCTGCCAGCCTGCCTCTCTGCCTACTTGATCTCTCTCTCCTCTGTCAAATAAATAAATAAAATCTTAAAAAAAAAATGTGGCCTCTTCAAAGGCAGATTTTCAAAAATTATTAAAAAAGGAAACAAAAGACAACTGAAAAACAAATTCTCCACCAAGAAGGCCTCGTCTATGGGGAACAGAGAAACAGCTGGCGAGAGGACGGCAGCAGGGGTGGAACCTGAGGAGGCGCAGCTCGGAGGCCCAGGCGGTAGCATGTGCAGCCTCCAGATCGGGGCCTCCACCTGAGAAATCAGGTGTGCAGCTATGGGCACAGCTGACAGGACAAAGGGGCTGCAGACAGACTGCAGCATGACAGTGGCCACACTGTCGAGGGTTTCAAAGCTGTGCTATTCTTGTGAAGAGCAACATGGGGCTAAAAGTCTGAGGGCCAGAGAAGCCGAGCCATCTGTCTGCCAGAAGAAAGACCCCAGCCCAAGGGGGAGAGAGGGCGACTGGCTCAGTCAGCCAGCATCATCGCACTTGCACATGGTCTCCACCAACGAGACCTCCATTACAACTGTGTCGCCGCGAATCTCACCCACGGACGGCACCTGGACTCTTTGGGGAGAGGACAGGAGGTCACCAAGAGGAGCCCAGAACCCACCTGCCGGGCAAGCAGGGCCACCCCAGACTCCTGGGGTGCTGTCGGAGGTCACGGATAGGAGCACCTGGGCTTCAGAAAGGACAAGGACCCCTAAACGCTGTGAACACATGTGTTTCCATCCACTGACGGTGGCTGGAGGGGCCCAAAGGCCCGGCCGGCTGTGTACAACTGAAAGACAAACTCAGTTCTGTCTGTTGATGTGAATGGGCCTCAGGAAGCCCGCAGTGATGCACAGCTCTGCACACGTGGTCTACCAGGTACATGGCCTGGGTTGGGCCAGAAGAGGCACATCGGGAGAGGCAGATCGGATTGCTCCTAACGAGCCCCAGACTGATACTCTGCGGGCAGGGTAGCTGCAGCAGCAGGACACACAGGCCAAACGCACCTGTTCAGGCAGAATAACTACCAGAGTGGGACTTGCCAGAAACACGAGCCAGAATCAGATCAGGCCTGCAGAGGCCAACAGTTCAGGAACCGGGGTACCCTCGGCAAGTCCAGACTTGGAGACAGGAGAGGCCGGGAGGGCACGGAGCAGTCGGCCTGGGGGCGACCTAACCCAGATCCTGACTGAAATAAGCTAAAACAAACTGGGAAAATGTGGTGTTCTCGAGGCAGTTAGAAATGCTAGCACTGACTGGCTGTTTGATACCAAGAGGTTACTATAATTTTCTTAGATTGATAAAGGTTTTGTGGTTATGTGTGTTAAGAAGAACCTTATCTTCTGGCAGAAGATGGGCAGGAACAGTGGATGAAACAGGACTCGCTGTGAGCTGGGAAACTGCGGATGTTGGGTAATAAACACATGGGATTCTGTACGTGCTTCTGCCTGCTTTTGTGTTTAAAATACTCTGTAATAATTTTTTAAGGTACTAGTGTTTTATTTTGATGTATTCTTTGCTTTAGGGCTAAAAACTTCGGGGTATCAAAAGATGACTGTCTCCATCTACATTTTACTCAGGAAACTTAAATTCTTCTGACATAAATGACCTTGTGAATGGTGAAGAAAAGACTAACAGCACTGTTAAGTCGGAAAAGCTAGATGAGTATCTTCTAAGCTTACACAGTGAGCTGTATATTCAATTACAACCCTCCTTTGAAACATTACAAGGAGAAAACAGCCAAAAGGAATCCCTAACATATTTTATCTCTGAAGGTCAGCGTACGGAGTTTCATCAGCAAGCACAGCACCCTTGGATCCTGAGTGGGACCCTGAGGCCAACGTCCTTCCCCATCGCCCCATTGCCCCCCCGAAGAGGGGCAGCAACACTCTCTGTGTTCAGGACTGCAGGAAAGTTTAAAAAAAGAACGGCTATTTCCACTTTCAGGATACTTATACTACACAGCATTTCTTTTTAATTCTCAATGAGATTGGACTTTAAATGCAGGTAAACTTTATCGACACCCCGGCTACCGGCGGTGTATCTGCGATTAGGGAGGCTGCCCCAGCGAGGCTGCATGCTCGACTCGGCCTTTCTGAACGCAGGAGCCGGCGAGGTGGACAGCGGAAGAAGCCAGCACCATGGTACTCGTGAGTTCAGCGCGGGGACAAGACAGGCAGTGCTGCTGCCACAGAGGGGGCCTCCCTCCAGGTCCAGGACCCCCATGAGGAAAGCCTCCCAGAGGCCATGCTACAGACTCCACAGTCTGAGAGAGACACTCTGACACTCACCTTCCTGAAGACCTGGAACCAGTTTGTAAACAATGTCCTGCATGGTTCTGTCATGACTGGCAAAAAGAACACAACAGGTCAGGTCAGCCAAAACACCCGGGCACATTTTCCCTTTACAACAGCAAAATTCACAATCGCAAATTCTAAATCTTGGTTGAATTTTGCTTCTAGTTTGCACTTAAAAAAATGTGCTAGCAGAAGTTATATATGATCTGAATTAATGCATCATTTAATTCAGGTTCTAGAAGCTTAAGAACATTTCAAGCAGCAGTGGCACAAAGATCCTTTAGGGGATGAGTGCCCTCTGCCTGCCAAATGCGGTGCCAACACAGAGCTGTGGCCTGGTGTGGTCTGTCCAGCCGCACACCGCCAACCCTGCCTTGTCCACTGGTGCTTCCTGGGGTCTCCACTAGACAGGAAGCTTTTCTTTAACGTTCTCAAAAATGCAGAGAAAAGGTGCTAAGATCAGGCCCTTCTGGTGGTCTTTATGATCTACCTACGAAGGTTTTCTGAAAAGATTACATGAGCACAGTATCTGAAATATAATACTCCAGTTTGTTATTTTTGAACATAAATTATTAATACATTGAAGTAACTGTTTTCAAACATCGTCCATTAAAATGAAAACCTTAAGAACACAGATAGGTACCTTGTAACCAACTGACAAACAGCTCTGCTCCACAGATCAGACATTTAGCTGCGAGAGCTAGGCCAGGACTGGGCACATGGCAGCCGCTCACCAGGCTCACAATTCTGCCAGAAACGCTGGGGGACCGGGTCCTGCAGAGACCACTGCTTGCTGCTTCCAACAACTCTAAAATTCTACTAGACACTGGGCTGACAACTCAGCCCGTGGCAGACGGATACAGGGTTTCTCAACCCTTCTGATCGTGCTGCACACTAAGAAATGCATTGCACGTCCCAACGCTCACATTCACGTGTGTGTACGGATGACAGACACATGCACATGGATAAGCATTTGGAACCACCGTGGGCCTGCAGCACACACAACTCCCTTGCTCGCTGACTCCACCCTCTCAGGCTTCATGGAAAGCTCACCCGATCCCTAAGGAGAGGATGCTGGACGGAACCTTGCCAAAGAGCTCTATCCTGGGTCCTCCGAATGACTGGGCTAGGCCCTGCCTGCATGGCCAGAGACCCACAGCGCTGAGTGGAGGGCTGGGAGGACTCTCCTCGGGGAGGGTGCCAGGAGGCACAACAGCACAAGGCCTTCTTCCTGGTGTTGGCCACATTTAGGCTCTTGCTATGGCAAGCCCTTGAAACAGAGCCAATTCCTTTGCAGTGTTCATGTTCACACTCCACGCTACAGGCCACATCCCTCTTAGCTCCTCTCTTGACATGGCCCACATGGCCAAGGTCCTTGGCTTGAAGTTGAAGCCTGGAAGGGCAGAGCTGCCTCATAGATCCTCCAGACCCTAGAAGCTCAGACTCAGCACCTGTCTGCGGCCAGCACACCATGGCATCATCTCACCTCCTAAGGCCTGAGCCACTGCCTGGGGCCCAGCATGGGGCCACCAGGCCCCGCTGCCCCACCTTAAGTGCCCTCTTCCCACTCTGTCCCAGTCCAAAGGTGAAGGCCCTTCCTTTGGGGCAACCTCACGGTCAGAGTGTAGCAGAATCAGAGCAGAAGTCTGGGCCAACACTTTGGAGAACAGTGTGGAGATTCCTCAAAAAGTTAAAAATAGAGCTTCCCTATGACCCTGCAATTGCACTGCTGGGTATTTGCCCCAGAGATACAGATGTAGTGAAAAGAAGAGCCATCTGTACCCCAATGTTTATAACAGCAATGGCCACGGTTGCCAAACTGTGGAAAGAACCAAGATGCCCTTCAATGGACGAATGGATAAGGAAGATGTGGTATATATACACGATGGAGTATTATGCCTCCATCAGAAAGGATGAATACCCAACTTTTGTAGCGACATGGACGGGACTGGAAGAGATTATGCTGAGCGGAAAGAGAGAGTCAAGTATCATACGGTTTCACTTATTTGTGGAGCATAACAAATAACATGGAGGACATGGGGAGATGGAGAGGAGAGGGAGTTGAGGGAAAATGGAAGGGGAGATGAACCATGAGAGACTATGGACTCTGAAAAAGAACCTGAGGGTTTTGAAGGGGCGGGGGGTGGGAGGTTGGGGAACCAGGTGGTGGGTAATAGAGAGGGCATGTATTGCATGGAGCACTGGGTGTGGTGCAAAAACAATGAATACTGTTACGCTGAAAATAAATTTAAAAAAAAAAAAAAAAGAAGAAGGCTGGGCCAAGTGCGTAGGACAAAGATATGTCAGGAAGAAGGCTCTGAGCCAACAGCAGAGCTGGCATTAGGATGGGTAAAACAGTATAGTTCCAGACAGAGCACAGAGGGCAAGGAGTGAGGGACAAGATTAGCAGGAAAGAGCCACCGTGGAGCGCAGAGCTCATGGCAGGCCTCAGGGCTGCGCATCTCCCCCAAGCTCTGCACCTCAACCCCCTGGTCCTGGTCACCACACGGTCACTACGCAGAGAGAAGGCAGGCCCTGGCCTGTGCACCCATGCTAGCTCCGCTCCACTGGCCCTCTTCCTTGTTACAGGTTAGGCTATGCCTAGAACACCACGGTCCGGGACTGCTAAAGTGTTTTTGTTCTCCAGAACACCCTGCCTATCCCAGAGCAGAGGAGAGGGGCCCTGGAACTCTGGGAGGGAGGGCCAGAGTCTCTACAGCTTTCCACCGGCATGAAGCTCCTACCACCACTTGCCTTCTACAGTTCGCATCAGGAAAGTCCCCGTGCTCTACAAAACTACACGCCCCAAGACAGGAAACACATACATACACACTGCCAACAATTAGTGCCCAGAATATATAAAGCATTTCTTTAAAGCAGAACAAATAAAACAAAGAACCCAGTAGAAAGATGAAATGAGATATGAAGAGACACTTCCCAGAAACCCGAACGGCCAGGTAACATTTGGGAGGAGGCTGGTGCTCACTGATAATCAGGGCCAAGAGCACACCACACGGCAAGAATGCAGTCCACAACAGCCCAGGAGAGCATGGGAAGGTATGAGAGCTCTACACCCCAACACCCAGCCCTGAGGGATGGCAAAGAAGAGACACCTATACGGCAAACCCCAGAACAGCACTGAGCGCCCACTGTGGACACCCCAATGTGCCCTGGCCACAGGGTCCCACATTAACTAACTGGTCTAGAGAACAGGCTGGGTCAAGGGCAAGGCGCACAAACACACCACTGGGTCCCCCTTGTAGTGGGCTGGACAAAGGGGACTAAGGTATGTTGTCTGGGGACACTGGGCTGTTGGGCGGGGTCTTCTGGGCCTGGTGATTTCTACCTCTTGATCTGGGAGCAGCTTCTCGCTGTGCCGACGCCAGCTGCTCACATGTTTTTAAACTTTCCTGTGCACACCCTTATGAGTGGTTCAGAACAGATCTCCAGACCTACCTCTGCTGCTCCCACATGGCAGGGGAGCGCTTTCATTTCCTTTAGGACAGCCCCTCAAATCTGGAAGCCATTTAAAACTCCGCATAAGAGCCATAAGCCAACCCTGACGCCCCCCTCACCCAAAGAGGTGGCCGTGGCCAACAGGGCCACCAGCTGCGAGAAGCAAGGTGCAGGCCACAAGCAAGGGGCTGAGGACCACTTGTTCCATAACAGAAAGGCAGGCCAAGGGCTGCTACCCGCTTTAGAGCAAACTTCAGCCAGTTCAGTGTAAAACCACTGAAATCCATGTGGGTCCTGAGGTTCCTCAGATTATTCAATTTGAGCAAATATTCCTGGAAACTTGTGGGAGCGGCCCTGGTGCTCCCTGGTCTGACTTGGCCGGCAGGGTGGCCAAGCACGCAGGCCAGGGCAAGGCCCTGACAGGGAACGAGGCCGGAAGCTGTGTCCGGGGGCCCTGGAGGCACTTACCCAATGTACTGCAGTGGGTGACTCTGGTGGATCACGATCCTACACGTGGGGCAGGTGTTGTTCTCTTCCAAGTACTTGACCAGGCAACTCCGACAGACTGTTTGCAAAAGCACACGCATGTCAGAAAGTGAGAGCAGAACGCCGGTGCCTCCTTGGGCTCGGCTCGCACATGGGCCATGTGCAGACCCACTGACCACTGTACATATGGCTTCTTTGATGGGACACCTGCCTCTCGGGTCTCACCAACCACGGTGAAGTCTCATGTACTCACTCAGCAGGTCTGAGAGATAAGGGTAGGAGGGACAAGGAACCTGAGTGAGGAGAGGGTGCCCAGAGGTCAAGAGCGGAGACATCACTAGAATGCACATCAGGGTCTCATCCCAATATTCTCACCACAGGAGCTAACACTTAAAATTTTCATGTTTGTTCAAAGAAAAATCACAAGATTTTCTGTGTACAACAAAATTCGAGAAAATTCAACAGAGGATAACAATTTAAAGCTATAATTACCTTTAAAATAAAAGTTCTATCAAAACTGTTACATATTTTATTTTCTAAAGCAGAAAATACAGGATCCAAAGTCACCTGCATTCCAGGCACTGGTCTTACGGTAAAGACCCTGTCTCCACAGGGAGTTCCTGCCTGGCCCCCTCAGTCACCATCATGGAGGCTAGCTTCGGGTAAACCGCACCTGCTAAATGTTCCCTTAAGATGGGGCTTAATGGGGCACCTGGGTGGCTCAGTGGGTTAAAGCCTCTGCCTTCGGTTCAGGTCATGGTCTCAGAGTCCGGGGATCGAGCCCCGCATCGGGCTCTCTGCTCAGCAGGGAGCCTGCTTCTACCCTCTCTCTCTGCCTTCCTCTCTGCCTACTTGTGATCTCTCTGTCAAATAAATAAATAAAATCTTAAAAAAAAAAAAAAAGATGGGGCTTAAAACACCCAAGTCCAGCACAAGCTAAGAGTCTTCTAAATAGCACAACACAAGCCCATCAGCCTCGAGGAGCCAAACCACATTTCCCCATTCAGAAAGTTTAAGGAATTCATTTGGAAATTTTAAAAGTAAGAATTTCTGTCCACTAAAAATGAATATTATCATAACACAGTTACACTGGTTTTGCCATTACATAGAAATAACTAAACTTTTCCTATTTTTAGCTTTCTTAAATGATATTTCTACTGAAACTACCCATAATATTTTTTTTTAATTTGAACTAATTTTTTTGATTTAAGATCATCTTTAATTCCTGCTTCTGTGTCTTGCTTTTTGCTTGAGCTAAAAGGTTTTGGTGAGAGAGAAGAGAAAAAAAAAGAAAGAAAAGGAAAAGAGAAGAAAAGACAAGGAAGGAAAGAAAGAAAAAAAGAAAGGAAGGAAGGAAGGAAAGCAAGCCCAAGGATCAAGAAACCCCAAGGCTAGAAGCTGTCAAAAACCACGTTCTAAGACATTCCGCCCACGAGTATGCAGACAGTCACACCCCACCACGGCTGTCAAAGACCATATTCTAGAATATTCCCCACATACATGTATACAGACCTTGGTCACATTCCCCCGCCACGGCTGTCAAAGACCATGTTCTAGAATATTTTGCACATACGCATGTGCAGATACTTGGTCACATCCGCCCCCCCCACAGCTGCCACAGCCCATGTTCTAGAATATTCCCCACATACACGTGTGCAGACACTCGGTCACCGTGGTCGCGTCGATGAGATATCCGCTGCATAGGCGGCAGGTGATGTGGGCGTTTATGTCCCAGAGTTTAATCTTTCTGGTCAACATCTTTGGCTTCTGCAAGAGAAAACCACTTATTAATTAATATCTGAAATAGTCCTATGTGTTTTCCAGATTTATTTTTAGAGAGAGAAGGAGAGAGGGAGAAAGAAAGCATGAGTGGGGGAAGGGCAGAGGGAGAGAGAAAATCTTCAGCAGACTCCCCACTGAGCAAGGAGCCCGATGCAGGGCTTGATCTCACGACCCTGAGATCATGATGTGAGCCAAAACCAAGAGTGGGACGCCCAACTGACTGTGCCCTCCAGATGCCCCCAAAATACTCCCATGTGCTCCGTCAAAGTTTCAGGCCCAATGTAAATCAAGTTCCAGCACAGAAGGGCTTAGCATGATGGAGGGCCAGGTCCACGCCAGAGAAATTCTGTGCCCCGGCTTCCCGTCTATAGAAGGGAGTGCTGTAGGTCTTCTCACAGAGGACCAGGACTGTCCCGATGGGCAGTGCTCTGCAAACATGTGACCACTTCCCCTTAACCACTGCGACACTGCCCCCCTCAGGGCTCTCCCAACCCTCTCCTGCTTGATTCTGAGCTAAGGCCACCTAGGGAGCCGTGTGGGGGGTGTGAGTCAGGAGATGCATGGAGCCACAGGAAGAGAGGCTGGGGGAGCAGGCCACCTGTGCTGGGGCAGGGACAGGAGGCTGCGGGGTCACTGCTAGAGCCTCTGGCTCCTCTGGCAAGCTCGGGGACGAATGACCCTGAGGGATGTCAGTGACACTGAGGGACACTGGCCCAACCTGAACGAGAAGCAAAGTCCCTCGGCGAGGCCTCAGTGTGGACACACAGAAACAGCTAATAAGCACATGCAAAGTGCTCAGTCCAAGGACACGTCCAAATGCAGGTTACACCATGTCATTCCAGCATCAGAAGGCAGTATTTCCAATATTCAGTTGACGTTCAGCCCTGACCAGTCCCAGGGAAGCAGACGGTCAGAAGGGCTGCCAGCCAGATGTCCCCAAATAGGACAGGAACCGTCCCATTTCTAGAGATTTATCTTAATAACGGGACAAGTTCAAAAGATGTTTGCTGCAATCGTTTAAAATGGCAAATCACAGAAAACTGCCACTGAGAACTGGCTATAAAAGCAATTTTACTTAGCAAGCAGATGCTCCAGATCCTTCTCCCCTACTCTCTGCCCTGTCCAAGGGAACTCCAACCAGCCCCTGGACCTCACCCTTCCTGGGGCCTCAGTAGCCTCTTGGCCCAGCACAACCCAGTCCCAGAACTGGGGGTTCCTAAGGCCACCTGCCAATCCCCGTCACTGTCCCATAGGACATCAGTGTTGCACATATATCATCAAAGCCCAAACATCTGTGTGCCAAAGGGCTGACGTGTTGTCTCTGTCTCAGGGTTGGGGGGGTACGCCACTGTACCCCCAGGTCACCCGTCTCCCCCCTAGATCACAGGCTCTATGAGGGTTGGTTTTGTCACTGCATCACCTGAGCTGTGCCAGGAATTACAGCAGCTCTTGGGGATGTTCACATCCTACCCCCAAACCTGTATGTCACCTCATGCAGGAGATGGTCCCAGATGACCCCATAGACCCCATGTCATCACAGAGCCCTGAAATGGGGAGGTGAGAGGGTCAGAGACAGTGAGACTGGGAAATACTAGGGTGCTGGCTTGAAGGTGCAGCCAAAGATGCAGGTGCCCCAGAAGCTGGCAAAGACAAAGCACGATTCTCTCCTGGAGCCAGAAGGAGCCAGGCCTGTGGGCACCTTGACTTCTAACCTTTGGGACTATCAGATGACACACTCGTGCCGCTGGTCCTTTGTTAGAGCAGCAGTAGGAACCCAACACGGAATGCTGCTCCGGTGGATACTCACGGAGTGAATATTCTCCAAGTGAGCGTCACTAAAAGAGCTCTGCATGAAGACCAGAAACAGACACATCGGAGTCAAGGGCATCTCTGAGGCTGGCTGGCCGCATCGTGCACATGGCTCCCGGGCCACCGGGTAAGGGCACTCACGGCTTAGTGCCGTTCGTGAAAAGGGAAAAGCAAGCATACCATGCGGAAGACTTGAGACCCACTTCCCTCTATATGAGGCCCGAGGGCAAATGCAGGCCATGCCTGCACAGTGAGTGTGACTGGGGGCCTGGCTGGGGCTTTGCGGTTGGATGAGGAGGCGAAGGCCCCGGAGGAAGCAGCAATCTGGAGGTGCACTGTTGGAACCAACAAACTACCAGAGCAAGTGACTGCCATCGGCCGGCCTGCCAGGCTAGCGTCGCCTACAGAACGGAGTGTGTCTACACCGCAGTCCTGCTCCAGGACTTGCGTGGAACATGAGACAAAAGCAGATACTTCTGGCTGTTCACCCATATCTCTCCTCCCTTCAGAAGACACGCGGTCCCCATGGGAGAGGGCCCTTCCCACCTCCCTTGCAGCCAGCTGTGTCTGTGGGTCAGGGCTCGCTGATGTTACTAGGAATCTAGTAAAGATGAAACAGAGCTTAGGGGAACATTCTCACAGGGGTTTCTACAGGCCAACCAGCCTCAGCTGGGGAAGATGGACTTGCTTTCAACCGATGTGGGTTTCTACTCTGTTCTCGGCAAGTGTGTGCACTGAGGCCCTGTCAAGTAGCTGGCCTTCGGGGAACCCAGAACTACCTTGCGGAGTAGGAAATAAAAGGAGAGAAGGAAACCCAAGCAAAGCAGAGCAGAAAACAGGGGCCTGCCTGCTGACATGGAAATCTTGCGTGAGGCCCCACGCTGGCCCCAGCTGAGCACTGTTCTCATGTCCTCAACCTTCTACTGAGCAGTTTATACGCCAGCCACTAAGGATACAGGATACACAAATATTCCTATCCCACCGTAACATGCTCAGCAATGACATATCTTCCCAAACACCAAGTAACTGAGCTGCCAAACAAAAGACAAAACAGGGCTCACTTTGGCCGCACATATACTAAAGTTAGAACAATACAGAGCAGATTAGCATGGCCCCAGCTCAAGGGCAACATGCAAACTTGTAAAGCCAAAGCAAAGTCCCAGGTCACACTGGCATAGACAGGGGCCTCTAGCCCCTTTGAGGAATGGGGTCAGTGTGAGCTCAGGTTTAGTGAGCAGGTAGGTAAGGAGATGGAGACGTGTATGTGCCTGTGCGTGTGGACTTGCACACCTACCTCCCACCTCTGTCCACTGGGAGGGCCTGGGAGTAAGTGCTCCTTGGTGGCCCAGGTCCCAGTTTGGACACACCGCCATCCGCCATGGGGTTCATGGGGGCACAGGCACACGGCTCACATAAGGCCAGGCTGGGAATATAACAGAACTGGGCCAGGGTGGACCTGGCCCCGGCTCCAAGGGCTCCACCAGCCACACTGGGAACAACTGGGGCTTTAAGATAAGCTCATCAGGCGAGCAGAATGAATCAGATCATTATCAACAGAATAACACCAAATGAAGTTCATGAGACGTTCTTCCTTCCAGAAGGTGAGCCGATCACATGGAAGTAGGAGTCACCAGCCACCACAGAAACCGCAGCGACAGTTTCCTCAAGAATCACCAATGGAGGCTTTGTTGAGGAAGGGAAGATATAGAGAGTCTCAAAGACCCCCACCGTCCCCACCGAACACTTCTCAGGCACAGACAGCAGGGCCTCCAGGTAGAAACACTGTGTAGACATCACTTCCTGAGTGACTAGCTGATACCCAGGTGGGCAACAGATGAGAGACAGATAACTGTGCCTCCTGGAGTCATGCCACGAAGGACACAGCACCCCTCACAAGACTCCTGCTAAAAGAGCACACATGAGTCTCACCTACAGCAAACCCCAAAGGAGGTGACCCCCGAGGGAGGGAAGTTGCAAGAGACAAGGGAAGACAAGAGGGGGCAGACCGCCTGAGCACAGTGCCTGGCTGAGGGGACAGTCCTGACAGCCTGGAAAAGGGACCCTCTACCTGCTGACCACCCACATTAGGAGATAAGAGGGCCCTAAGAGTCTCCCTGGCCCAGCTGCCAGCTCTGCCCAAGCTGCCCAACCATCCTCCTGTCCTCATGCCCATGAGGAGCTGCACTCAGAGGGGAAATGTCCACCATTGCCAGCAGGTGGATGTCCCGCCCACAGGCCTCCCATGCTTGGCAGCCCCTGTGTAGCCCTAAACACTGGACACCAGGTGGGCATGAGCCAGAGGAGGAAAGTGCTACAAGACTGTCAGTCCTGTACCATTTGCCCACACACCTGCCTGCAGACCCTGAGATGCCTCGATGGGTGCATCTCAGAGCCTCTCGCAGGAGAGGTCAGCAGTGAACATGAACAGTGGGCTTTTCACAGCTGTTGTTCCTCCCCACGCAACAACATAGGCTGCTGAAAGGCCACCTGGAGACCGCACCTCACCTCTTCTAGATGTCTTCGGTCCCCTCCTCCTGCCTTTGCATTGGGGGCTCAGGCTGCAGCTCTGAGGCTGTAGGTCCTCGCCAGCGGCTTCACTCTGCCCTGTGGGTCTTCACGTCGGTGCCTCCCTTCTGTCCCTTGCTCTCTGTCCATTTTCTGGCACAGAAACAGCCCTGTTATTTCACATCAGCTCATTCACACAGGACGTGCAAAGTCCTGTAATGATGTTCTTTCCAGAATTCTTGGGTGAGTCCCATGTAGTAAACAACAGAACAGAGTTGACCAGAAGGGTTAATTAAGGGACGGTTTGGGTATATGTGAGTGGTTGCTCCCTAATTGTCCCTAGAACTGTCAGAGACTACATTTTAGAGAAGTTATAGGGGATGAGTTTTTCTGTGGCTGTAGCATACTCACACAGTCTAATCCAAGGTAAATTTAAGCAATTCACATGCACTGAAAGAAGAGAAAAATCCATGTTCAAACTGCATTTACCTGTACATGGCAGCCTGGGACGCTCTGCTACATTTTGAAGCCTGTGGAGACACACAACATAGGGGCATCACCCACACACGCTATTCACATGGAGCCCACGTCCGCTGCTGGACCTGCAGCCTTGGCTTTGCCCATTTACTTGTTTCAAACAACCAAATGGGAAACAAGAATTGATGACAGTGAAGAACCAGAACCGGCCACAGAGACACGGGCAGATGTCTGTGGCAGTCTGGTGGCACCAAGACCCAGGGGCTATTGGGCTGGGAGGGCACCCGGGAGGCATGGGGGCAGGCAGGGGGCTCTGTCACATGACGTGAGGCCAGAGGAGGGAGGAGATCTTGGGGGTGACCCGATGGGAGGTCCCAGAGACTAGTGCACAGTTGTATTTAGCGTCTGTGATTTCTGTGTGTTTTGTACCCTTACATCCCTCCTCATATCCCGTAAGGTGAGCACACAGGCTGCATGCTGGATTCTGGGCCCCAGCAGCGGTCACGGAGTTCTGGGCGGAGACAGGCACAGACACCAACCAGCACAGGGCTGAGGTCAGGGCCCAGGGAGGGCTGTGTGAGTCCTCCGGGAAGATCCTGGCTCCCACTCTGGGTGACAGGGAGCCAACAGGTCGCTCTCAGATCTGCGGGGGTGGGGTCTGCACTCCAGCCTGGAGGCCCCAGGGGGGTCAGGCTGTTGGCCATGATGCCACATGGCGGCTACGTCCGAGACTCCTCTGGGACCCCCATGGGCCTCTCCCTCCTCCCCCGAGGTCTTCCCACCCTCCAAGTGGGATGGTGGACAGGCAGGGCTGGAGGAGCCGTGCCTGCTCCCTTCTGAAGCCAGGACACACCTGAGAAAGCACTGGGCCCTGGTGGTTAACAATGTGGCTAAATATAACCTTGGAACGGTGGGCCTAGTAATACTTCACATTATATGCAGTTTATGTGATTTTTACTCTTCAAGATTTCCACGCTGCAGTTTTTATTAATTAATCTTTGAAGCTCAATTAACTTCTACAGAAAAAGGAAAAGAGGGAGGGAGGGGATGGAGGAAGAGAGTTAGCTGGCTGGTTAGGAAGATTAACAGGTGTGTCTAAGGCACTGACAAGAGAACAAAGACAAAACAGAGGGTCTGGCTCTAGACCAGGGCTGACCAGAATGCTCTGGAATGGTGGGACTCCTAGGAAATCCCCTCCGCCCAGCAGGGTGGCTGCTGAGCCCCTGACATCTGGTGAGTGTGAATGAGGAAACTTCCGGTGGATTTTATTTTATTTAAGTTGTACTGTGGCTAGACACACAGTTACAGACACCTGAGCTAAGGTCTTAGACCTCGGTGAAGGAGAAAGACACAAAGAAAAGGCTCCCTGGAGCCTACCCTACTGCAGGAAGAGAGACAATAAGTAATGAACACAATACACACGTAAATTACTTAGTATGTTAAAAGGTGATAAATGCTATCAGTAACACCAGAGTAGGGGAAGTCGGGGCACCGGTGGGGGGACTGGGTGTCAATGAGTCTCTCCTTCAGAAAGTTACATTTGAGCAATAATAGAATTATGCTATTAGCATGAATTATGAACAATTTTATGCTGATAAAGTTGAAAATTTATATGAAGTTGATAAATTCCCAGAAAAATAACTTACCAGAATTGAGGTAAGTAGAAATAGAAAACCCAGAAGTTCTGTAACGATTAAGGAAGTGGACATGGTCATCAGGAAAACCCCAGGCCCACCGTCTAAAGGGTTCTACCAAGTATTCAAAGAGCCAAAACCAACCTCCTCAGACAAATCCACTCTGAGAATCAAAAAGACGGTATTTTCCAACTCATTTTATGAAGGCAACACACACATCACACCAGAACTGAAGGAAAATCACAGACTGAACTCACTGGTGGCCATCAGTGTCAAAGCTGTGAGCACACGGAGTCACCTGACCCAGGAATGTCTGAGTAGGAGGGGCATGCTTGACAGATGAGGGTTGTCCCTACAATACAAGGGGGCTGACTGTGAGATAAAAAAGTAACCTGACAGGGGCACCTGGGTGGCTCAGTGGATTAAGCCACTGCCTTCGGCTCAGGTCATGATCTCAGGGTCCTGGGATTGAGCCCCGCATTGGGCTCTCTGCTCCGCAGGGAGCCTGCTTCCTCCTCTCTCTCTGCCTGCCTCTCTGCCTACTTGTGATCTCTCTCTCTGTCAAATAAATAAATAAAATCTTAAAAAAAAAAAAAAGTAACCTGACAAAAGACAAAAGGAGAAAAATGGTAAGATCTTCCCAAAGATGCACAGAAATCATCTGATAAGATTCATTATCCATTCATGATTTAAAAAAAAAAAAAACTCTTAGCAAGTTTAGAAGCTAATAGAGGTTCTCTGTTTAAAAGAGACACAGGGCTGCCGGGTGGCTCTGTCAGTTGAGTGTCTGATTCTCGATAGTGGCTCAGGTCGTGATCTCAGGGTCGTGAGATCAAGCCTTACATCGGGCTCCACGCTGGACATGAAGCCTGCTTAAGATTCTCGCTCCCTCTGCCTCTGTGCTTCCCCACCCTAAAAATAAATAAAAGAGACACAAACACAAATATCCACTCAAAGGGTTACGCATGAATGTTCAAGGCAGCTTTCTTCATAGTAGTCCCACAATGGAAAAAAACCACAGTGCTTGTCAGCGGTGGTGGGGAACAGAAAGTGGTCCGTCCACACGGTGGGTACTGCTCTGCAACCAAAATGAACAAAGGACAGAAGCTAGGCACAAAAACTTTGCGATGCATGTCCCACTGGACACACAGTTCTAGAAAAGGCAGATCTGGGAGCCCGTGGGCTGGCCAGTGGCAGGGACTGGTGACTGGAGGAGATGGCGGGGTTCTGGGTCAGGACTGGGTTGTGGTCACAGATGCACCAAAAGACACCAACCACGTAGCATGAAAGCTGTGGTGAACTTCAGTGTGTGTAAACTGTACCTCCATTAAAAAGAGCATTCTAGGGGTGCCTGGGTGGCTCAGTGGGTTAAAGCCTCTGCCTTCAGCTCAGGTCATGATCCCAGGGTCCTGGGATCGAGCCCCGCATTGGGCTCTCTGCTTAGCTGGGAGCCTGCTTCCTCCTCTCTCTCTCTCTCTCTCTCTGCCTACTTGTGATCTCTATCTGTCAAATAAATAAATCTAAAAAAAAAAAAAAAAAAAAAGCATTCTAAAATTTTAAAAAACTACAACAAACATCATTCCTGGTGGTGAAATTGGAAAAACAAAATAAAAACAAACTCCTAGTTTATACCAGGCATCTCCCCTACCCTTATCCCCACATAATCAGTTCCAGGTGGATGAAGACCAAACATGAGAGCAAAATTTAAACCTTTGGAAGATACAAGGGCTAACATCCTCCTAACCTCAGGGGAGGAAAAGATTACAAACAGAATCAAAAAGCACTAACCACAAAGGGAACGACTAATAAAATCAACTACGTTAAAAATAAGTACATCAGATAATCACAAAACACAAGAGTGGAAACAGTCACACCTGAGACGATGGTCCAGACAGGGCTCCATGAGGCTGCTCCGTGAACAGAGCCTGAGCGGGACCCGCCACGCCCACCCACCTGTGTCCTATCCGTCCCTGCTTTGGGATGGAGGAGTTTTGACACCATATGGCCCCAAAAGCTACAATTGCCAACTCCTGCTCCAAGTAATAAAAGGAACCACAGGCACTTTACAGAAGAGAAAATCCAAATATGCATATTTTCAAACATTCAGCTTCATTAGTAACCCCAGAAATGCAAGTTAAAATCCCAATGAGGGTCTGCCACAGCTGCGCCTCACTGGTGTTCTCCCTTGAGTCTGCTGGCCCCCCACCCCGTCAGACTGCTCTCGGTGAGATCCCAGTGATAAGGACATTACCAACATAAACTATCTGCAGGATCTCCAGTCACTGCCCCGACCGTGGCCAGGCCGACCCCTCCCACGTGGCTCCCTGCCGTGGTTCACAGGGCTGGCTCCACCACACACTCTGCACTGGTGCTGGAGCCTTCCAGAAGGGCAGGGTGACATGTCTCTCCGCCACAAATTTCAGGCCCACCGCAGGCCCGAAGGCAGTCATCCTGTGCAAAAAGCCCAGGCTCCCTGTCCACTCCCGTGCGCACCCCTCCAGTTGGCCCCTCCACCACCCACAGTTGTGTGCCAGCGCCCCTAGCCCGGCCCCTCAGCCACAAGCGCCCGGCTGGGCCACGCCCTCCCTCTGACTCCCGCGAGTGCCCATCGGGGGATGCTTCCCCAGCCCTCCATTCCCGTGGTGCACCAGCACCTCCATCAGCCAGGACTATCTGTTAGGTAAATACACCGGGCTTTTTGCAGGGTGGACGTAATATGCACCTTTACTCAACATGATTTGGAAAGTAAAGAATAACACTAAGGAAAATCCCTACAACCCCAGTCCCCCCAAACTAATTGCTGTCCTTAACGTAATCGTGTATTTCCCTCTGTGGGTATGTCCTTAAATACTTGGAACATGTACATACACACCCTCATTTTTACTGGAAAATGGAAAGCCGCCCTCAGACAATGGATGATGCAATGCCATGGGGCTTTCAGAACCACGAAGCTACCCCAGCTGTCTTCCCACGCCAACACACGCACAGCTTGGGCTCCCCGGCCACGGCAAAGCTGTGCACCCTGGCCCAGGGATGCAGTGTGACGACGGTGCCCCTACTGGTGGGCCCCCCTGGAAGCACCCTCCTGGGGGCCAGACCCACCTGCCCTTCCCTCCGTTCCAGCAGCAGCCCAGACCCCGCCTCAGGCCCACCTGCCCAGGGACCCCGGAGAAAGAACCTGCCTCCTTCCACAAATCCAAGCCAGCGCGTGTGCTTCGTTTCCTCCACTGCGTCTCCTGAGAACCTTCCAGTCTCCTGCTCTGTTTCTAGGAAAATCTTTATCAGAATCACCAGCACCAGGGGTGCCCAACAGGCTCCGTTGCTAAGCGTCTGCCTTTGGCCCAGGTCATGATCCCGGATCCTGAGATGGAGCTCCACGTTGGGCTCCCTGCTCAGCAGGAAGCCTCCTTCTCCCCCTTCCGCTCCCCCGGCCTACGTTTCCTCTCTCACTGTGTCTCTGTCAAATAAATAAATACAATCTTCTAAAAAAAAATCATTAACACAAAGTTGATCGTAATACCTTAACCGAACAGCTTTACTGAGAAATACTTGACAAAACATAAACTGCACGTATTTTAGAGAGACAACTCAGCATCGACGTTCACCTGGGAAGGACCAGCCCAGTGGAGATACGAACCCTCACCCCAGAGAACCTGATCTGCCCAGGAACTGCACTGAGGCAGCGTGTTCCGGGGCGGTGTTCGTGGCGTCATACGACTCGGCTCCCCTCACTTGTCCTGTTCTGGGGCTCGCTCATGCGGCACCCACAGCTCGTTCTCATTCCCAGCAGCATCCACTGCCCTGTTGTTGGTCTGCTCAGCAGCAGACGGAGACCTGGGCTGTTTCCTGTGGGGCTCTCAGGGACTCATGGCCACAACATCGTGTGGACGGATGCTCTGGAGTAAACGCTGACCAGGGGGCCACATGAGGCTGCTTGACAACTTTTTAAGAAACTGTCAACCTGCTTCCCCTCCCACCCCACCACGTCCAAGCACCAGCTGCCCTGTGTGGGGGGTCATGCTTTCCTCTCCTCCCTCACCCCAGTCCTGCCTGTTCCTCCCTGAATGCCATGCCCTTTGTCCGCCTTCTGTGCCCACGGCCATCCCCTGGACACACCATGGTTCCCATACAGACGGCAGAAGCACCCAGGACAGGCCTCCCTATGCCCACTCTCACCACAAATTCAATCTTGTGGACAAGTCTCAGCAACACATAGAAAAAGCAAATCAGACATGTTCTCCCTGCATGAAAGCCTTGAAAGGATCCAGCCATGCCCTCCTGCCATGCTCCAGTCCCATAAGCCCCATCCACATCAGGACTCTATCCATGATCAGTGTCCACGTCAGGGCATGCCCATGCCCCTTGGCCTCGCCTGCCTCTGGCTGTGTGCGCACAATTTCCATCAGCCTGGCCCTCCATCCTCAGGGCATCAGGCTGGCTCCCTGAGCCCTCTGGTCGGGTGACCACAGCACCAAATCTAATGCCGCTGCTGTCCTGTCCCCACACTGTCAGCCTCTACAGGGTGCTGTGCCCAGCCCGCCCCCCGTGGCACTGTGAACCCCCACAGCAGGGCTCAGGCTGCTCCCTCACTGCTGGCCATGATGTCTGGGAGAGGACCCACCCCAGAGCTGCCCAATCAACCAGAGAGATTTCTGTCTTCATCCATTTCCACAAGAAAATCACCAAACTGCTGAACTCTGCCCCATGCCCAGTGCCATCTCCTTCCAAACCAGCCTGCTCTGATTCTGGATGCTTATGTGTCTCTGTACCTGTTGCCCCATCTGATGGGCCTTCCTCTTCCTCTCTCTCTCCCCCACCTGGAGCACCTGTGTTGGCACCCAGTGTGTGCTTAAGAAAGAGCCCTACTTTCTGGTGTCTGATCACTGCATCTTCTTCTCTATGGCCTCCCTGACCCCACGATCCTGCCTCCCAGGAATCCGGTGCCTCACTAGTCTCCCTGTGGCACCCAGCTAACCCATTCCCTGCGTGGCCCTGCTCCCCAGCAGGGCCCTGGCATGTGGCAGGGCTCACACACTTGAGGACGGAATCACCAGGTCCTCAGGCAAGGCCTGCAGGAGTGGACACTCCACATACGGGCCAAACACCCAGAATTCACTGCCGTCTCAAGATGAACAGAACCATATCATGAATGTGCCTTGCTGGGGCACTGAAGTCAGGTTAAGATGATGAAAGAAAGTGAAACTTTAGATGTTTTTCTATGTGGCTATGTACTGTCACAAAAGCTTTTTAAAAATATAATGAATAACAAAAAAGTGCTGTGAATTCAGACTCTCAAAAGTGTTGATGGCTCAAAGGACAGTGAAGTCCCTGCTCCATCTTCTCCCCTAACTTGGACCTGACACTCCACCCCCACCCCCATCCCCAGGTCACCAAGGTCTCAGCCCCGCAAAAAGCTGAGGACTGCCTCCCCAGGCCTTGTCCTCGCTTCCCCACTCAGGGATGCCACAGGTCACCACCCACAGCTGCTCTTCCCGTCAGTAGGTGCTCTGAGGACAACAGGATGCCTAACATGTGTTAAATGAGTGACTAGGAATTCACTGATATGGCAGACTGATGACCATGTCCCTTGCTGAATTTACCCCCAATCTTCACTTCTTAAATTAAGGGCTTATATACATTTGGAAGTCAGTGATCTGCGATACAGTCCCCAGGGTGGGCTCCCAGGCGCCTGTCCCTTGGGCCCAGCCCACCCACTTCCAGTCACATCCCACTGGCCTCTCACTTCCATGTTTACGCCACTCAATACTCCCTGACCCCAAACTCAGACGCTAACCACCTGTGGTCCACTTGGAAGGCTGGCATCTCCAAGTGTGTAGTCTGGATTTCCTGCCCACACCGGCTCATCCCATCTGTGGCTTCTCACTTACTTGGCACCCATGTGCAAGAGGTAAGGGCAACTATACCTCACACTTACCCTACTGGACTGTGTTCAGGCATACCAAGCCGCACTCACTCCCGACACAGCTCCCAGGAATCCCGAGGAAATGCGAGTCTGAGCAGGTGGCTCTGTGGTATGAAAATCTCCAAGGGCTCAGGGAAAGCCAGACCTTCCAGTGGCCACTGAGGCCCCAAGCCACCCCTCGCACTCCACTCTGGCCATGGTGGACTCCTTGCTTGTTCTAGAACATTCTAGGTGTACTCCCACCTCATGGCCCTTGCACCTACTGTAGCTGGAACATCGTCTCTCAGGTGGATACACGGGAACTACCCTACTACCTCCATCAAGCCTTTTATCAAATGTCATCTACCCAGCAATGCCTTTAGGGACCATCTTGTTGACAATTACATGCCCAGTGTGCACACACCACAAATTTAAGATATTACCCTCGAATTTATAATAACCTATTTGTGTTACTACCCATCTCCCTATACTACAATGCCAGCCATGTGACTGGAGCTATTAAAAATTCAATAAAAAGGTTATATGATAAAGTTGAGAAGATCTTCTCAAAGAGTAGATTAAGATAGGAAATGGAAAAGATCCAACATCCAACCGACAGGTCTTTTAGAAAAAACAGAAAACCGAGATAAGGAGCTTTCAAATATACTTTAATATTTTATTTCTTAAGCTGGGTAGTAAGTACACAGGTGTTCATTGTATCTTTCTCTATGCTCATTTGTAGGCAGTATTTCATGATTTGGGAAAAATTATTCAAGTATTTCCCCAGCTGGAAGAACCATCAGACCACAAAGGCCTGAGTGCCTGGCACAGTGAGGGAAAATCCCATCTAACCAAGTCCTGGAAGCAGAAGACATCAAGGGTACAACAAAGGGTCCTACAGGTTCTGGGAGAAAAGGAGCTCACAGTGGAGTGAGCACCAGACTTTTCATCAGCAACAGTGAATCCTACAAGTAAAAGAAGTAAATCTTTCCAAGTTCTGAGGAAAAGAGACTTTCATGTGGAATTCTACGTCCAGCCAAACTATCAACCAAGTATGGATGGGAGCCATGGTGTTTTCCGACGTCTCAGGAAAGGTGCTCAAATACTCATCCCAGGCATGCCTATGGAGACAACAAGTGTGCTCACATGTTATCACAGGCCTTGTGCTCAGGGAGCTCCCATTCCAGCTGGTGACGAAACATGACAAACTCATCAGCAAAGAGTGATGAGCACCATGAAGAAAGCAGAGGAAGGCAGCGAAGCAGAGGAAACAGGTGGAGGGGCTGCTTTAGACAGTGACCAGAGGAGAGCCGGTGCGGAGGGACGTCTGACCTTGGACCTGGAGGGAGGGGTCAGAGCAGCAGGCACCCCACTGACGGGGTAAGGGGCCCCCGAAGTGCAAGAGGATCACTTTGCGGCCGGCTGGCCTGGAGGACGAGGCATCCACACGGGACAGGGGGACGAGGACAGAGGGCCAAGGAGGGCACGAGCTCAGACACGATCCTTGAGAATTTGGAACAGGAGACAGTAATGTCAGACAATGTCAGGAAAGAGGGAAGGTGAGATTAGAACTCAACTGTAAAACAGATCATTATGTAATCATACCCATTTTAACTCCCAGATCCAACCCCTAGAGAAGATGAAAAACATGTTGTGAAAAGGGGCTGCAGGACCCCAGGACTCTTCCAGCAGCAGCCAACTGATGAGTTGGCTCCGCTGCAGACATGCAACCCCCCTTCATGAAAAAGGCCAACTCAGGGTAGAAACAAGAGCCCAGAGGGCGAAGCACAGAACCAGTGGGCTCACCCTGAGCTCAAAACCCAATCAAGAATCCCGATGGGGCATCCCCACCAGGTTTCAGAACTGCGTTGGGCCTGTGACTCCCTGCTCTGTCCACTCCTCCATTCTCAACTGGTAATCTACACCTGTCTTGCTGGGGGGTGGAGGTGGGGTGCTGGGAAGGTGATCTGTCTCACATGGTTCACAAGTGTCCAGGAGTAGCAGCCAGTGGACTGCACCAAGAGGTGATCCAGGGGATGAGATTCCAGAGCTCTGTGGTTCAGGCAAGGTCTGGGACTCTGAGCTGGTGCTACAGTGGGACGAGACCCTGGGGAACCTCAGAAGAGGGACAGGTGTATTTGACATTTGGGAGGATATGAATTTGGGGACTGCAGGATTGTGGCAGGCAGAATCCTGAGATGGCCATGAGATTCTGGGCCCTGGCATACTTCAGTCTCCCACCTTACTAACCCTAGGTACTGCTGCAAAGGGATTTTTGAGGATGTAATTAGGGTTGCAAATCAGCTGACCTTAAAATAGGGTAAGCCAAATAGCACGGTCATTCAAAGCAGAGTTTTCTCCAGCTCACAGCAGAAGAGCAGGTCAGAGGGGTGAGTCCTACCGGCCTGGCAGAAAGCAACTTGCTGTCAACTACCCGCAGTCCTTGGACGAGGAACTGTGGGGCCTCTAGGAGCTGAGGGCAGCCCCCAACTGACGGCCTGCAACAAATCAGGACCTCAGTCCGACAACCACAGGAGATGGGCGAGTGAACTCAGAAGATGACCCGAGTCCCAGATGAGAGCCGCAGCCCAGCACGTGGATTTCAGCCTCTGAGGCCCTGAGCAGAAGAGCAGCCACACTGTGCTAGACCTTCCAACCCATGGAACTGGGACTAGTAAGTCAGTGTCCTTTTAAGCCACTAATTTTGAGGCAAGTTGTAATGCAGTGTTAGAAAATGTAACTGTATTTAAAGACATAGAGTTAAATAGCCGAAGAAAGGGCCAGTTTCCCAAGCATGTAGAACAGAGTGACATAAGCCCTGGGGACATTTTCATTCAGCAACTATTATCCCAATTCTAGAGACAAGGAACAGGTTAATAAACAAGTGGCAGAAGCTGCAGCCCCTTGGTCTGGACTGAACTGTGCCCACCTCAAATTCCTGTGTTGGCGCCCTAAGCCATGTCCAAAGACAGAGCCTCTGGGGGCGACATGGTCAAATGTGTAAGGATGGGCCCGGATGCGATTAGCGTCTGTGCAAGAGGAGCTGGAAGAGGGCCTCCACTGCCAGGAGGCAGCCGGCCCGCACCCTGAGCCACATTGACTGGCACCTTGGCCTTGGGCTTCAGCCCCCAGGACAATGAGAAATAAATGCCTGCTGCTTAAACCACTCCATCTGTGATGTTCTGCTGCGGCAGCTGACTAAGACACCTCCCTTGTGGTTTCTGATTCTGTCTTTGTCGCCAGGCTGCCTTTAACGAAAGGCTGGGGGAAACCAACTGCCTCTAGCCATTCCTGTCTCTACAGTAAGAAAGGCACTTACTTTAGAGTAAAGAAATGTTACTTGTCAGCAAGGTCCTATTTCCATTAGCAATTTCAACCCCTTTCCACGCACTGAACCCCCTACAAAGTCTACTTAAAGCATTGGCACGGAGGAGCAGGGCTCGCCTATGTGCCTGTGAGGAAGGATGAAATGGCCAGAGGCTGCGTCCCCATCAGAAATGGGACAGGGAGGGCCTAGCTGACTTGCCTATGGCAGAACACTGGGAACTGTGGCCCCAGAAGCGCGGCTGGCAGGACTGACCCAAGTAATAGGACCTGACCGGATGTCCCCGATGGCGCAACATGAAGCACGCACTGGCGCCTGAGAAGGCATCTCCCAGACCTGCAGCCTGACTTGGCCTCTCCCCCATTCCTTCAGTTCAGAGTACACAGGGACAACAAAGGTGGATGACATCGTAAGTGAAGAATCGGAAAAATCCAGGTGTGACACATAGCCTGCAAAAGTCAACCCTGTGGAGGGCAAGAGGGAAACCTGAGAAGACAAAGGGGCCATGACCCCCAGTGCCACCCAGGGAACCCACCTATGCCTCGTCCAGGAGACGCAGGACGCCCTGTGCCATGCCAGGACCCTGCCTGGATCTGGTTGGGGAAAACGCCACAGAAGACATTCCTAAGACAAGTCGGGAGATTGGAAAATGAACAGAAAATTAGCTAGTATGTGAACCAAGTGCCCATTTCTCAGGCGTGAGAATGATACTGTGGTTGTGCAGAGATCATCCTGATCCCGTGACCCCTGTGCTCAGAATTATTGAAGGGATTGGGAGGTTGTCTGTAGCTACTTTCAGATAATGCAGTGACAATAAATAAGTATTTAGAAAAAAAGAGATAAAGCAAACACGCAAAGCATAAATAATTGCTAGATCAGGGTAGGGTGTAGAATCCTTTCCGTTTTCTTCCACTGTGTTTTTTTCTGAAATAAAAATGGAAAGGCTGACC
The DNA here is from genome assembly GCF_922984935.1 of Meles meles. NCBI lineage: Eukaryota > Metazoa > Chordata > Mammalia > Carnivora > Mustelidae > Meles > Meles meles. The sequence goes on from NC_060067.1 coordinate 70,022,326, forward strand.
CTTCTCTGCTCCTCACATCCCAGCCACGGCCTGCATCTGTTTCTTCCCACGCACACGGGTGATCAGAGAGCAGACGTGGGGTGGCTTTAAGAACCAGACAAACTGACACACACAGTACCTCCAAGACAGGGCCACACAAGGTGTGAATGAAGATCAGACTTCAGTTCTTTGTTGCGCATCTAACACTGGCCAGGCCCTGCTGAATATCACCACTTTCTGCCCCCATAAAACCCACAGTTAGCAGGGGCTTCAAAGAAGAATGCAGACAGCTTTTACGGTTGGCATATTTCTTGCTAAACATCTGGAATATGTTAACAACATGTTAACGTAGCAAAGTCCAGTGAATACTGATTCATTTGCAAAATAATCCAATTAACTTCCACTCTCCAAATTCACCTGAATATTCAAAAAAGCAATCAACCCCACAATTAGTTTTTAAGGATATATTTTCTAGCGCGTTTTATTTCTTATCAATGAGTTTTGCTTAATTTAACAGACAATTCTGAAGATGTGCCTAAGCAAGGCTCACACCTTAACTCTCTCATCATGTGTTAAGCGTTTCATTATTGTTGTCCTTTGGCCTTCAGAGAATTCAGTTCTGTAGGGAGGAACATGGCAGATCAGAAAAGATACACTTATTATTTTTAGAGGTCTTACTTCTTAAAACTTAATGATAAACTATCAATTGGAGAGCAGTATAGTTCCATTTTTTGAAGCACAATGAATTGGGCAGCATTTTTGTACTACAAACAGCAAATATCAGAAGGGTAGTAAGAAACTGTCCCCAAACCTCAACATATTTCAATAGTAAAATTACATTTTCAATTCCAAATTCGATTCTGACCAAAAAGCAAATGCTTCAAATGAAATAATAAATCCTGGCATTCGAGAAAGAGTAAGTATAAACCAAAATAAACCTTCCTTTATAATTCAATCTAACAACTCAAATAAGTAATTCCAATCACTGGCAAGAGGCCCCTGCCTCCCACTAGCAGGACCTGGACCCTGGCAGGTCCAGAAAGAACTGGGCAGCAGGAGGGGACACATCCCTCTGCAGAGGGCTTCCACAGTGCGCTTTACAGCCCTTGCTCCAGCCCCGCCCCAGGATGCCAGAGAGAGGCATGGCACCAGAGTCCATGAGCTCCAAGGAGCCACAGGCCCTGAGCACTGAGGCCCTTACATTCTGGCTCCTGGAGCATGACTTCCTTACAAGCGTCAAATATCTAAAATGTCTCAGGATCTTACTCCTGAAAAACTTTTTACAAAGGTCAGTTTATAATTCCTGGAGCAAAATCTCGGGCAGGACTAAAATGATGTTCTGGAAACACTGAAATCATTGAACTTGAAGCTATCCAAGAATTCTACAGCACTCAATTTAATTTGCAGGGCTGGCAGGGGAGTTGCTTATGGTTTGCTCAAGGTGTAATTCCCAAGCTTCTTCCCTATTTATAATTTCTCTTCCCTCCTGTGTAAGTTCCAGCGGCTGTGGTCATTATGGTGACATCAGAGGAACCTATACAATCAAAGAGAGCTGAGTTGTTGCAACCTTCTACTGAATGCACTGTTCTCTATCCAATTCTGCTAATTGACTTATGGGTATTTCTCAAGTACAGGCCCTATATTAGCTGAAATCTGCTAAATGACAGGCATTAAGATGGCCACAGTGACCATCACCCCCACGCCCAGTACACACACCCTAAGCCTAACCCTAACCCAATGACCAGATTCTAACAAAGAGAATATGGCAAGGGGGCGCCTGGGTGGCTCAGTGGATTAAGCCGCTGCCTTCGGCTCGGGTCATGATCTCAGGGTCCTGGGATCGAGCCCCGCATCGGGCTCTCTGCTCAGCAGGGAGCCTGCTTCCTCCTCTCTCTCTGCCTGCCTCTCTGCCTACTTGTGATCTCTCTCTCTGTCAAATAAATAAATAAAATCTTAAAAAAAAAAAAAAAAAAAGAGAGAGAGAGAATATGGCAAAAGGGATGGGATGTCCCTGCCAAGATTAGGTCTCGAAGACTGTGGCCTTCTTGCTTGCTCTCTTTTCTGCACTGGCTCCCTCTGACTTGCCCTATGAAGAGCCCCAGTGGCTGAGCAAGCAGGCCTGGAAGCACAAACACACAGTCAGACCTTCAGATGAGACCACAGCTCCAGCCAGCACTCTGAAGGTAGTCTTATGAGACTCTGAGCCAGAGGACTCAGCTAAGCAGTGCCTAGATTCCTGATCCTCAGAAACGGTGAAATAATTAACTGATGTTTTAAGGCACTAAGTTTTGGGGTAATTTGTTGGGCAGCAATATATAAATAATGCAAACATGCAGGACTATCACACCTCAAAATAGGAAATTAAAGAAACCAAAGCTGAATGCCCAATTTGACAAGTCTTTTCCAAAACTTCAGAAAACAAATTAAGTTTTAAAAAAGGTACAAAAGTACAAAAAAAAAAAAAAAAAAATCAGAAGTAAGTGTTGAGTAAGAAGGTCCCAAGTGTGGTTGTATTTGGTGAATAAAAGTTCCTAAGCTGGACTATTTGGGAACTCCATTTGCTTAAGATTTGGTCTTATAAAATGCCAATCTGAAAACCTAAACGGGTCTTCTCCCAAGTAACCAAGCAGTTGTGGCACAAAGTGAAATACTGAACTGACCAGTTCAAGTGTCTCTTTCGGGAGTTCCTAGAGCTCAGAGTGTTAGATTTTTATCTCATCCTACTGCCCAATCTCTGGATCAGTTTGCAAGCCTAACACACGCTGATCTTTCTACAAGTATTCCTGCCTTTCACTCATTCATTCACACACTCACTTCTTCATTTAATAGTTGTGTGCTACCTGCTGACCTCACACCAGGCAGCCAGTTCTGGGAGCTGAGCTGGACAATGCTCTTGCCCTCCTGGGCTTTTCATTCTCTCAAACTCCTCCAGCATTATCTTACTGGACGCATTCTGGAGCCAGTCCCCAGTCAAAGAGTAGCACATACCACACCCTACTTTTTCATCAGCACTTTCAAATTAAAGGAGAACACAGGCTAGTTTTAGATGAAAGTGTCATTCAAAGGCTTCAGAGAAGCAAAGACCCCCATTGTTAGGTCCTTTAATATTTTCCCTTCCTGGAGTGGAGAAGGTGCCTAATCCACTCACCTGATATATATGCTCATCTGCCCCAACTTTCCTGCCCTCGGTCAGTGCCCCCAAAACACTTTCCTAGGCTTCCAACACTCCTGTTTGGACCCACCCCTCCTGGACCTTCCAGGACACCTGTGAAAGGACATCCTGAGACACCAGTCTCAGGAGTCTCAGGATAGAGGGCACACGTACACAACCATATGACCTCCACCAATGGAGGGAGAGGAGGGCTGGAGTGGTTTAAGGTGATGAACACTGAACACAAGGCCAAGGCAAAAGACAGTAGCCCTGGTGTAGGGGCTGGAAGAATAGGGTAGGGGACAGATTTCTGGATCTGGGGAGTGAGCATAGTGCTGGCTTGAGGCATGGAACCAGTGTGGACTAGGAGCTCTACTTGAATCCCTAGAGGCATGAGGATGGTTCCCCACCCTGCCTCACATGTGCCCCTGGGGCCCAGACAGGCGGCATCTGCTGAATGCCAGAAGGTCTGTAGGCCTGGCCTAGGTTCTCCTAAAATCAGGGTGCTCAGGGGCCTTAGAGGGACTTGCACTGTAGGGCTCAGGTGACCAGGATCCCCGATGCTCCCAAGCCTTCACAGCAGATGGATCTGGTTGCATAGAATGGACACATTAAGGGCCCCTGCCCAAGGGGTCCAACCTTCTGGAGGGCTGGCTTGGAGTTCCAGCATCCCATATAGTCCACTCTTGGGGTCTGGGTGATTCCTATCTACTTGTTCAGGAGTTCAGGCCTTCTGAGGGACCTGTCTCCAAGTTCCAGCTCTTATCAGGGTCCTGGCCCTCCCCGAGAGCCTAGCGTCTTCACGGTCCTGTCCCAGCATCCAGATGTTCCCAAATGACCTACCTGGGGCCCTGGTCATCCCCAGAGCCTGTAGCATGGGATGAACCCTCCTTAAGGCATGGTCCCAGGGTCCTGGCCTCCCACTAGGAAGGGGCTGTATCAGGGCCTCAAAAGTGCTCATAGGACTGTTCCAGGATCCCAGCCCTCTTTGGGGCCAGTCTTGGTGTCCTGGCCCTCCTCGGTGACCCAGCCCAGGGCTCCAGCCCTCCTTGGGTCCTGCCAGATCCTGGGGTCTGGCCCTCCTCAGCGACCTGTCTCAGAGTCAGCCCTCTCTGGTTCCTGTCCGGTCTCAAGGTCCCAGTCCTCCTTGGTGACCCGTATGGGGTTGGACCCTCCTGGATGACCCCTCCCAGGGCTGGACTCTCCTCGGTGACCTATGTCAGGGTCCGGCGCTTCCTGGTCCCTGTCTAGTGGGTTTGGGGTCTAGCCCTCCTCCGTGAACCGTTTCAGGGTCTGGCCTTCCCAGCTGGCCCGTCCCGGGGTCCGGTCCTCCCTGGTCCCTCCCCGATGACCCGTCCCGGGGTCCGGCCCTTCCCCGTGACCTGTCCCGGGGTCCCGGCCCCGTGGGTCCCGCCCGTGCCCGGAGCGTGCCGAGCCGTGTCGGGGCTCCGCGGGCCGGGCCGACGAGAGGCGCAGGGGCGCGGGCCGGGGTTCCGAGTCTTCCGGGCCCGCACACCGGCCGAGGCCGCGGCCTGAGGAGCGGGCGCCGCGGGCCAGGCCAGGCGGGGCGCGGACTCACTGACCTGCCGTCTCGGCTGCGGGCGAGCAGGGCGCACGCGGGGGCAGCGTCGGGAGTGGGGGGGGCGCCGCTCCCTCCGGGTCCCCCCCAAGAGCAGGAGAAAAAAACCCGTCCGGAGTTTAAAACAAAGAGGCGGAAATGCCCGAACGGAGCCGAGCTGCAAGTCGGGGGCGCCGCGCATGGAGCATGCGCGTTGCGCTGCCCGGCTCCCACCCCGCAGCCTGGAGGGGGCGGGGCCAGTAGGGGGCGGGGCCCGAAGGGCGCGGCCGGGGCGTGGTCACAAAGGCGCACGCGCCTTTGGGCAAGTCTAGGCCCAGGGAGCTGGAGCTGGGAAGGTGCCGGGGGCGGGGCCCGCAGAGGAGGCGGGGGATTGCGGGGGCGGGGCCGGAGGGGGCGTGGTCCGCGGGTGCTGCGCTGGAGTTGGGGGAGCGTCCTATTGGACACAGGACCCAGTAAGCAGCCGGCGCCGAGGCCAGCGCCCGGGTCGGGGCGTTCTTGTGGCAGAGTCGGTCTTGTTCTTGCGATCCAGCCCTGTCTGGGACCTAGCACCGAGCGCTCACCGTGCACCAGGCAGGACAGTGGGCAGCAGGGCTGACCCCGCAACTGTGTGAGTCCACTCTTGCACCGGTTCTGCCCTGGAACTGTAAGTAGTGGCCGCGATGTCCCTCCCTCCGTGGGGTCCACACCTTGGCCTGGGAGGAGGCAATAACATAAGGAAAAATAAATCAGGTGTCATGTGGGAGCCAGATAAACTGGGTGGGGTAGGCAGTGGATGTGTGGAGTGTTACGATGGGGTGGATGGGCATGTAAGGGACATAGAAGGAGCTAGCCAGAGAGGCACAGAGTAGGAACACAGAGGGAACGAGCCCTGCAAATATCTGTAGGTGGGGTTCACAGGCAAGCTGTCCTGCCAGCACCAAGCTGCAAAGTGGGGGGACTGAAGGATGCTTGCCAGGGGCCAGCATGGAAGCCAGAGGTCATGGGGCGTGGAGAGGGGAGGAGATGAGGTCAGATGGAGAGGTCCCTGGGCATTCTGGGCAGAGCAGTGGTGGCATAGCGCTGGCACGGTAAAACCTTCCTCTCTTTGTTTGTCTTGTTTGTCTGGCAGGAGCGGCACAGAAGGCAGTGCAAGGGTGAAGCCGTGGTGCTGCCTGGGTGGTGCCCAGGAGGGGAGGAAGTGTAGACTGCTGGGGCTCAGCCTGAGAATAGGCAGGGATGGGTGAGGAACAACGGGAAGGGTGGACAGCCTCTGAGAATCTGGGGATGGTGATGGAGTGCAGGAGAGTGGGATCAGGAATCCAACTGTCATATCCATTGGACTCCCCGTGGTGCTGCTGTGAGGCTGTGGGCTTCGGGAGTATAGTCTGAGTTTGCAATGTTTGGAGAAGGATGAGTGAGTCCAAGGGGTGAGTGAGGAATGAGGGTACTGAGCCTTTGCCCACATGGAGAAATCAGCGAGTCCAGGAGGATCCAGCAAGAAAGACTCTGATTGAGCAGACTGGGGAGGAGGATCCCCAGGGGTGAGTGATGTCTGGTCAGCTGCTGAGAGGGGTATGGGGAGTGGGACTCTTCTGGGACTTTGACCAGTGCAGTGTGGGTGAATTGCCTAGGTAAAAACCAAATTATTGTGGGCTCAAGGGAGGAGAGTAAATACAGACAACTTTCCAGGTGTTTTGCTTTGGAGGGGCTTCTGGGACTAGAAGGTTGTTTTCTGTCTGGGTCAGAGCCTCAGTGGTGCTGATGGGGTACAGGGAGAGATGACCACATTGGAGAGAGGGAAGTCTGCCTAATCTGAAGTCCTCATCTGGGACTGGGGACTGGATCTGGGGTGGGGGGCTCTGGGACCCCTTTGCACTTGGGGAGGAAGGCCCTGATGCAGGGAGTGGGGCCTGAGCAGCATCTCGACCAGCTGTTTTTCTTTTCCAGTGAGATGGCAGCTAAGTTGAACTAGTCTGCAGTGGAGGTCTGGGTAGCAGAGGTGGGGATAACAGGCCAGGAACAGCCCAGGGCACAGGGCAGTGACCCCAGGAATCTGATGGCCCTCTGACACTGTAGCCATCTATCTGCAAATGGGGGAGAGCCAGGGTGTGTGCATGAGGCATGGCTACATGGCTACATGGCTACAAGGTCTCTCTCAAAGAGCGGAGATACGACATCTGCCCTGCTTGCTCTCTCCAGAGACTTCGTCAGCAACAACACCCCAGACCTGAACCCTGGGCTCCTGTATCCAACTGTCTGGCCACTTCTCTGCTGGGCTATCTTTAGAGCTCAGGCTCTGGGATCATGTGTCCACTCCTGATCTCCCCTTAAGCCTGCTACTCACTCCAGCCCCCACCACAGAGGACAGCACTCCATCCTGCCTGCTAAGCTAAGACACTGGGGTCCTTTCTTCCAAGCCCATACCTGTCATCAGCTCCTCTTCTGGCCAGTGCTCACTCTGCCCATGGTTTCAAGCCCAGTCCAGATGCTTACTATGCTCCAGTACTTATGCACCATGTGTCCCTCCAGTGAACAGCAGACATCATTCCCACCAGGTTCAGGACGCAACTCAGGGCTACACAGGTGACCTGCTTCCTTCCATCTTCCTCATCTCAACCAATAGCCATTCCATCTTTTCTGTTACTGGGGCACAAATTCTTGGACTCATTCCTGATTCCTCTCTTTCTCTGTTTTCTCACCTCCAATTCCTGGGGAAGTCCTGGGGGCTCTATCTTCAAATATTCCTTCACCCAGCCATGGCTCTTGGACTCTGCCATGCTGCCCTGACCTAAGCCCACCTGTTCTGTCTGGGTTGTTTCTGCAGCCTTTGGCCCACCCCCGGTCTATGCTGAACAGAGCAGTTAGTGAGCTGACCCTTCAACACCTAAGGCAAAGCGTGCCAGGCCTCTGCTTAGCAGCCCAGGGGCTGCTTTAGGTCTCCAAGATCCTGCTTTGACTCTGGCCTGGCCTTGGATACTCTCCCCAACTCACTTCTTCCAGCAGCATGTCTCTCCTGGACATACCTGCTCTCACGTTCAAGGCCTAGCAGAGCCGCTCCTAGACCTGGGTGGTCCGTCTTCGCTGCTCATGTGGTTCCTCCCTCCCTCAGGTCCACTGAGGCCTCTCCTGGCCAGTCTGGTGCTGGCAAAACACTGGCAAAAGTGTTTAAAAAAAAAAAAAAAAAAAAAAAGCTTGGACAAGGCTGCTAATTGAAGCATCATCTGTAACAGAAACAACTGGAGCCAGCCAGCAAGGCCTCCGGAGTGAGTGTCCTCTGTGCATCTGGCGGCAGCCAAGGCAGGAGTAGCAGACACCTGCCTGCACCACCACAGCCCACCCACCACCAGGGAGGAGAGACAGGGTGTGCTGCTGAGAGAGGCAGTGCGCAGGGGCGCCTGGGGGACTGTGTTGGTGAGGCCTCTGCCTTCCGCTGGGGCTGTGATCTGTGGGTCTTGCGATGGAGACCCTGTCAGGCTTCCTGCTTCAGGGCAGTCTGCTTCTCCCTCTGCCTCTGCGTCTCTCTCCTGCTTGCACACTCTCTTGCTCTCTCGGTCTCAGATAAATAAATAAAATATTAAAAAAAAGAAAAGGTAAGCAGGATGGAGACAAGTCTGTGCAAACTGCTGTGAGTCACCCCGTAAGTGAGGGTTACTGTGCGCTCCGTGTGCCTGCCTGGGTGAGTGTCCCTGTGGGCTGCAGCCGGCCAGCAGCAGCAGCAAGACGTATCAGAAAACACAGAGAGGTAAAAACAGCAAAACAGCAATCAGGTGAGCTGCGCTGACCTCACACACACACAAATACACGTCTGTCTACACAACAAATGGGTACCCATTTCCAAGGGACACCAGAAAAATGTGGTATGTCATTCCACACACAAAATGTCGTCCTGTACAATGCACAGAAGAATGAGATACTAATTTCAACCACACAGGGGGAAAACTTAGACACCCATCTCATACGCACAGAGAAATTAGACACTCACTTCTCCCTCTTTCTCTCACACATACACACTTACCTTCCACCTCAGAAGGCCACGCTAAAAGATCCACCAGGCCATATCCACAAACAAAAAATTAGATACCTGTTGAAGTGTTTTTATTTTTTAAGATTGATTGGTTTATTTTAGAAAGAGAGAGAGCAAGCATGGGGGGGAAGCAGAGGGAGATGGAGAGAGACTGTCCACCGTGCCCAGAGAGCCCGACACTGGACTTGATCTCACAGCCCCTGTGGAGGTGTTTTTTAAAAAGTAGATCCTGTTGAGAGGTAGTTCTCCATGAATTTCTCAAGTTTCTGCTTCTGCCTGGTCCAGGTCCTCAGAGCAAAATCACTTACAGCCTAGTTAAGGATGTTTGTCTCAGAGACATTCCGGGGGAGCCAGGAACAATGCCCATCCCTTCTTTCCCCTGGAGATGTACTCACATTCCAGCATGAAGTTTGCTCTCTCTGGAAGGCAGGGTGGTATGAGATAAGAGTGTCCTGTGTCAGGCTTCTTCTCTGGAAGTGCACCCCAGGGCACGTGCATGCCATCTGCCCGCCCATGGAGACAAGAACTGGAGGAATCAATACAAGGTGTTGCTGTAGCTGCAAGGGACAGGTGCTGCTCACCCCTGACCCAGGTCCCGGGGTTCCTGCATACACATACATGTGACCTGGGTAGGCTGACTTCTGAGCTCACAAGTAGAGCAAAATCTCAGACCCAGCACAGCTTCTGATGTAACACAATCATAACACACACACACACACACACACACAGTAGACACACTTCACAAACTACACACCAAAGAATTAGATGCCTGTTTTCCCATTTCACCCTGCTGCGCATACACAGGAGACAGAGAGCCATCTTGCACCACACATATCAAAACCCACACGGTCTTACATAACACAACATGAACACACACTAGGTACCATCTGGTATTTCTCACACACACACACACACACACACACAGGTGAACATCAGCCCATGCACAGCAACAATAGATGGCCACCTCTCTCTCTCATATGCATACTAGATACTACTCTACACCATGCATGTACAAAAAACTGTCCACCTCACTGTGAACATACAGAAAAGTGAGAACTCAGATCCTTCCTCTTTTTTAGCAGACAGAACAGGTCTGAGTAACAAGAAAAGAGTTGGACCCCAGAGTTCTTTGTGAGATGGGCCAGCCAACTGGGGCTACAGATACTCATCATGATTTTGTGATGGAATGAGCCTCCAAGGCTGGCTTCCCTCCATTGTGGGAGAGGCAGAACAGATCAGGAGGAGGCAACCCCAAGGGGCTTCTCTCTGGTGGGGACCAACTGGAGCACAGACCACAGTGACCGGAGACTTTCTTCCTCTAACTAAACAGGTTCACATTCCAGTGCAGACTCCCCGATGGGCCGCCCATATGGATAAGGATGAAGTCACAGCGTCCTTTTTGAGGCAGCCTGAGAGTCCAGACTCGGATTTGCTTGCTTGATTCCCTGCTGTGGTGCAGCATTGGTGTGTGTGTGGGCTTTCAGCAGCCGTGAACTTGGGGAAAGCAACATGGGGTAGACATGAGTAAAGATGTGGGTGGGAGGGTGTACATCTGGAATCTGAAGGCTCAGAAGCTCCTGTCCAGGATGTGCGTTGTAGGGTGGGGTGGGTAGAGTGGGCCGCCCTGTGGAGAACCTGCTGGACAGGACAGGGGCAAGGCAGAGAGGTCACCCATCCCACACACTTGTCTCTTTTTCCACTGGTGTGTGTTGGCCCCAGCCTGTTCCAGGGATTCAGGAATGGCTCCTGCCCTCAAACAGCTGACATAATCTTGAGAGGAGCAGATAAAAGCTGAGTAAAAACCAAACAAGCAGGATGGACTGTGAGCATCTCATCATCTGAGGTGAGATTTCTTCCCCAATATCCTCAGCGAAGAAGGTGTTGCCTGGGCTCCATTCTTGGCAAAGGGACTGCTCTCAGTTGCTTAATTTTGAACAAGCTATTGTTTGGGGAAGACACAGTGGCCGGAAAAAGCCTTGATTAATGCTACTTTGGGATGCTAATGGGAGTCTGTATTTGTTTAAGAAAAAAGGAGATTAAAAAATTGGAACAAAGATTTAGTCATAACTGTGTGTCAGATGTTATTTTAAACAAACCTTTATTTTTATTTTTAAAAAATTTTTAAACCTTTAAAGTTCATTTTTATTTTTTATTTTTATTTATTTATTTATTTATTTTTAAAGATTTTATTTATCTATTTGACAGAGAGAGAGAGAGCACAAACAGAGGAAATGGCAGGCAGAGGGAGAGAAAGAAGCAGTCTCCCGCCAAGCACAGAGCCTGATGCGGGGCTCCATCCCAGGACCCCAGGACCATGACCTGAGCTGAAGGCAGAGGCTCAACTCTCTGAGCCACCCAGGTGCCCCCTAAAGATCATTTTTAAAGGAAGACATTGGGTGGAGATCACTGAAGGCTTTCTTCAAGGTATGGTGGTCCCAGAGGTGTGCTGATGGATTCTGGGTGCGGAATGACCTTTCATGGATGGTGTTTTACCTCGATTCAAAACTTGAACAGCTTAAATGCTTATGCTGAAGATACTCGCCCAAATTTAAATAAAGTGTGAGAGTGGAGAAAGTTGTTTCCAAATAAGTGTGCTTTCCATGTTATGGGAGTTTTTAAAATTAAACTTATTTTGAGATAATTATAGATTCAAATGCAGTTGTAAGATGTAAAACAGAGATTCCTTGTACGCCTTGCCCAGTTTTCCCCAAAGGTAGCATCTTCAAAACACAGCTGCATGATATCACAGCCATGACACCAATACGGATGAATGGCCATCTTAGATTTCTCCAGTTTTGCTTACGCCGACGTCACAAGGCTGTGTCACACGTAGACTCCTTCCCACTGCCACAGTCAAGACAGTATTTCCATTGCCAGGAGGACCCCATCTCCCTCCCGCTCTCTTCAAACCACTGATCTACTCTCCACTTCTAAAATTTTATCTTTTCAAAAGTGTCAACAAGTGGAATTTGTGCATATTAATAAAAGGGACCCCACTAAAATGGAATAGGGAGGCTCTACAGTTGAAAAAAGAGAGGGACCTTGAAAGTAAGTTGGTGCCACTGTAGCTACTACTTTATCCCAGCAGGAGGAAAGCTTCCACCTCCCCCAGCAACAGCCTAGCCAATGAGAAGTCAGTACACTTCCACCTCCCAGTTTTACCCCAAAGGACTTTCTGTTTTTCTCCCAACTTCCTCTTTCCTCTTTCTTTTCCCAGACTAGCCTTTGGTTTTGTTGTAGGTTGCTTGCCCTGGACTGTGATTCTCTGCTATTTCCCAAATAAACCCATTTTTTGCTGGTGAAATAACTGGCAGTTTCCCTTTGAGGTTGATAGATTATGTAACTTTCTGAACTTGTTTTTTTTTTCCCCACTCAGCATAATTACCCTGAGATTCTGCAGACCAATTTGTGTCTGAACAGTGCATTCCCCCTGAGTCCCAGTCCATGCTGTGGATGCAGTACAGTGGCTTAACCATGTGCTCACTAAAAAGCAAATGGGTTGCTTTCAGTTTTGGGGTATCACAAATAAAGCTGCTGTAAATATTTGGGTATGGATTTTTGTTGAAAATAAGTTTTTAGTTTTCTGGGATAAATGCCTCAAAGTACAACTGCTGGGTTGTATGATAATTGTGTATTAGTTTTATAAGAAACTGTCAACCTGTTGTCTGCAGTGGCTGTACCATTTAAATTCTTAACAGCAGTAAATAGGTAACTGAGTTACCCATAACTTCACCAGCATGATGTCATTGATTTTTCTTTCCGCCATTCTGAAAGGTATGTAGTGGTACCTCACTGTGGTTTTAGTTTGTATTTTCATAATAGCTAGTGATGTTAGTCATTCATCATCACTTGTCATTTGTATATTCTTTTCAGTGAGATGTCTCTTCCTGTCTTTTGCTAATTGGACTTTTGTTTTTTTTTTACAGTTGGGTTTTGAGGACTTTTTATATATCCTATATACCAGTCCTTTGTTGGATATGTGGCTTGCAAATATTTTTTCCCACCCTACGTTTACAAAACCCTTTTGATAGGTGCTGTATTAGATCTATAGATCAATCTGGGGAGAACTGACATTTTTATTGTGTTGAGTCTTCCAATCCATGAACATAGTATATCTCTCCCTTTTTTTAAGGTCTTTATTGATTTCTTTCACTTATGTTGCATAATTTTTAGCATACAAGTCCTGTGTAGAGTTTGCTAAGTTTATACCTGTTGACCTTAAAAATAAGGGTCAGTTATTTTACCAGAAAAAAAAAAAAAGTTTACTCAGGAATAGCAAAGAATTGCAACGCAGGACAAGAAAGCTGCAGCCAAAATCATAGGCTAGTCCAACACACAAAGGAAAGGAATGTTTTTTGAAAGAGAAGGAGTAGGGCGCCTGGGCGGCTCAGCTGTTAAGTGTCTGCCTTCAGCTCAGGTCGTGATCCCTGGTCCCTGCTTCTGTGGGAACCCTCCTTCTCCCTCTTCTACTCCCCCTGCTTGTGTTCCCTCTCTCTATGTCTCTCTCTGTCAAATAAGTAAAATCTTTAAAAAGAGAGAGAGAGAGAAGGATGAGGAAGTTGGGAGGGGTTGTTGGGAATGAAAGTCCACTGGAGAAAGGCAAGAGCCTACCATAATGGCAGTTTCTCATGGGCTGAGCTGCAAGGGTGGTTAATTTCTTGTAGGAGATGCAATGCACATCTTTTTCTCTTCTGACATGTAACTGATGATTCTCTCCTATTAACAATTCCTCTGTTAGGGTCTGTACTGGCAATTTTTGACACTGAATGGTACAGCGTGAGAGCTCACGCATCTGGACTCCTGACTCCATTTTTTTTTTTTTTTTATAAAGTATGCTATTCTTTTTTTTTTTTTTTAGATTTTATTTATTTATTTGACACAGAGAGAGATCACAAGTAGGCAGAGAGGCAGGCAGAGAGAAAGGAGGAAGCAGGCTCCCTGCGGAGCAGAGAGCCCGATGTAGGGCTCGATCCCAGGACCCTGAGATCATGACCTGAGCCGAAGGCAGCGGCTTAATCCACTGAGCCACCCAGGCGCGCCCTGACTCCATTTTTTAAAAAAAATTATTTATTTGACAGAGACCACAAGTAGACAGAGAGGCAGTCAGAGAGAGAGAGAGAAGCAGGCTCCCTGCTGAGCAGAGAGCCCGATGCGGGACTCGATCCCAGGACCCTGAGATCATGACCTGAGCCGAAGGTAGTAGCTTAACCCACTGAGCCACCCAGACACCCCCTGACTCCATTTTTGTTGAGGTTTCCTTTTATAAACTTTTACAGACCCAAGTATTTAATTATCTGAAGTAATTGTAAATAGTATTGTGTCTTTCATTTTCATTTCCACATTTCGTTGCTGGCATGTAGACATGTAACTGTGACCTTACTGAGCTGCCTACTCCACAGAAGAGCCCTAGGGATGGGGAGAGGCCCCCAGCCCCCAGCTGAGCAGGAGAGTCAGAGGTGGAGAAGGACAAGAGTGCCAGGCCTGTATCATGTCCATTTATGTCAGCAGCATTGAGATCACAAGTGACCTTAGGGAGAATATCATTTGGAGAGTAGAAGAGATGTCTGCGGTGGACTCCTGCGTGGGGAGCAAGCTGGAGAGGAGGCTGTCCACCCACAGGGGAGTTCTTATGGAAGAAAGTCGGCTGACACTCCCTCCTCTCTGCCTTCCAGCTCTCAGTTCTTTCCCCACTGTGCCCCAGCTGTTTCCTCAGTTGTCAACTGCAACTGACAAATGCGGGAGGTTGACTGCCCCCAGGTTCACCCTTGTGACATTGCCCTTCTCCTGGACAGGACAGGCTGGCTTTGGACTCCACTTCCCCCTTGGCCAGCACCACCTCTGTCCACCACAGGGCCCAATCTAAGACTAGTCTGGACTGGAGGCTCTTTGCAAACTGACTCCAGCCTCCTCTTCCAAGCTGGCTTCCTGCTGCTCCTGGTGCCTTGTTTGGACAGCCGGAATTGGAGGAGGTGGTAGTGGAGGGGACCTTTCCACGCCCTTTCCAGGAAATGCGGAACTTTTGCGGGGTTGAATGACTTTACCGATGCCCCCCACTCCTGTATCCACCCACGTGCGCGCGTCCACCTCAACGACCACAGAGGTCGTGACCTGTTTGGCCCCTGCCAGGAGACTTTGTGCCTGTTTCTGGGGCAGAGATTTCCATCCTGGCTGGCTAATGGAGGAGGGTCCAACTTGGTAACTGGAGGCCTTTCCCTCCTGCGCTAGGGGCTGGGACTGACCCCGCGTGGCCCGCCCCGCGCGCCTGGCACCACCTCCCAGGGCGGTCCTCGCCCAGGCGCCAAGTTGCTCAATCCGGCCAAAGGAGCGGCCGGCGATGGCGGGAGAGGAGGAGGACCGGCCGGGCGCCGACATGACCTCGGCCCTGGGCGCGCTGCTGGGTTACCGCGCCTATGCGCGCCGCTGGGTCTTCCTGCTGGTGCTCAGCCTGCTGAACTTCTCCAACGCCACGGTACGGGGGTCTGGGGCTGCCTCCCGGCGCGGCCGCGAGCGCGGGCGGAGGCGGGCCGAGCGGGGACCCCGGTACGAGTCATCGCGCTCCTCCCACCTGCCGGTGTCCCAGTGCGCCCAGGGTGCTTGGTCTGCCATGACCGGGCGGCGGGACCGCTGGGAGTGCAGGAGCCGGAGACCCCAGCAGGCGCGGAGGCGCGGGGCCCCTTCTCCTGGCTGCATAGGGAGAGAAGGGGTTAGCGTCTGTCCTCGTGGTGGCAGAGCCTCTTTTCTGTGACCCATAGTGTTTTGAAACACTCCCTCTCCTGCGTCGGAGGACAGGGGAGTCACTGGCATAGCTGAAAAGGGGTCTTCCAGTAACCCCACCCTCCTGGAAGACCCAACACCTGGCTGCAGATCCGGCTCCTGCTCTCCCTCTCCAGACTCCCCACCCCCATCCACTCCCACAAGGCAGGGCAGGGCCCAGGCTCCTTTGCTCACCTGTGCCCTGGAGGTCCTCACTGCATTTCTGACTCGGCATGTGGGGCTTCCTTATCTGTATGTCCAGTCTCTCTATAGCTCCCCAACTGGGGTCTCCAGTGACCGGTTACCTGTTCTAGAATGGTTCCTACTGCTGGCAGCCACTCAGCCCCTGAGACCAGTTGATCAGCCACTGAGAACAGGACCTGCCAGTTATCAGGGACCAGCTCTCCAACCTGCTTGTCCCCAACTCACTCCGAGCCCCCAGGTTGTTCTGCCCAGGGCCTTGGGCCCCTCTTTCCCCAGCCCATTGCAAACAGTGGGCTCAGTGGGGTGAGCTTTTTGCTGCCCTAGCCCCTTGCCCCTTGGACAGATACCCATCTGAACGTGAATGGACAGGGGGGTTTGGGGCCAGCCTTGCCGCACCTGACCCTCACATGGCCACCTGCTCATGGGGTCAGACTGCAGTGCTGCCCCACACCACGCTCCGTGGGGCCACTCTCTTACTTCCCTGGTGCTGCCTGCTCTGCCTCCTGTGTGTGCCTGAAGGAACCTGTCCATGACCACTCAGCTTATCACAGAACCCAGGGACTTGTCAGGCACATTTGGCCACCAGGTAATCATGTAACGAACAGCTACCTTGGCAGCAGGCTCCACACCTGGAGGAGGTTGTGAGTGGCCGAGGGACCATCGGGAAGTGCAGACTCATGAGCAGGGATGGGCAGGCAGGTGTGGACATTCTGGGCAGATACTGCCTTGGGGGTTCTTGAGCAGCAAGTACTCCTGGATGTTATTCCACACTGATCAGGGCCTTTTCCCTCCTTTCCTTATTGGCCTGGGTATGAAGAGCCGGACCTGTGCTGGGACAGGTGGCAACCATGGCCTGGCCTGAAGTCTCCTATGACTCTGGAAACCTCTTTTTTTTCCTGTGGCTTCTCACCAGGTCCCTGTGTAGCTGGCTAGAAGGCCAGATTTGGTTTTTGGTGCAGTGGTCTAAGGACACAGAGCAGGGCTCTCCTTCAGCCCCTAAAATGGCTTTGATGAGTCTGAGAGTGCATGGGTGTGGTTGAGTGGCTTCCAGAACTTCTTTGGACACTGAGACAGCATTCTGCCTTCTCCCCTTTGGTCCATGAGTTACTATGGAGCAGACGGAACTCTCACCAGGAACGGTGATCCCTGCTGTGGTCACCACAGTGAGCACTGACCATCGGGCTCACCCCAGTCAAGTCTACTCGTGTACTTGGTCTGCAGCTGGTGGCCGCATGTCCTGTGTTCTGAGAGGACAGTGTCAGAGGCAGGTGGAGCAGTGCCTGGAGTGAGGTCTAGGTGGCCCCAAAGTGGAGCAAGGAGACTGCCCAGTAGTCTGGGCAGGAACCAGCATGTGGAGCAACTATCAACGCGCTCAAAGGAAAGTGAGGGGGTTACCTGGCAGGGCTGGAGAAGGTTGAAGGGAATTCTTATGCGCTGGGGACATACTGTTGTCTCGTGTTACCTGGCACAGTCCAGATCCCTCTCTGCTCTGCTGGCCACAGACTTGGGGAGGAACAAGGAACGGGCTTGGCTCGGCAGGGCAGGGTTAGAGAACAGATACCGAGCCCTCTCTGCTGGTCAGGCTAGGTAGGAAGCAGCGGGACCTGCATGGGGTCTCCTTCTGCACCTGGAAGAGCTGTCCTCTGCTTTGCCCTAAAAAAGAAAAAGGAAGAAAAGGCAGCTGTTGCTCAAGTTCTTTGTCATGTGAGGCCTGCAGTCAGTATCTGCTTCGGTCAGCAAGCCTCACGGCAGAGGGTGTGGTCCTGGGGCCAGCTCCTGCATTCCTGTGTCTCGCAGAGTTGCAGTGATGGTGGACTTTGATTTGTGGTACCCTTGTCTTTGGACCCTCCCTGACCCTCTTTGCATCTCTCTCCTTATAAGCCTTGGAGAGCCCATCTTCTCACCCGTCATCCTTCAGGGAGGAGACAGTGTCTCACCTCCACCAGGAAGTCTCCCCCACTGACCTAATTGAATGTACTGTTTGCTGAAGGTCTGTGGGGTTAAAAGTCCCAGTGTTTGACAGCACTTGAGGCTGGGAAATGTCACCTGTTACATTGTCAGGGAGGGTCTACCTCCCAAACGCTTGGGTCTCCTGTAGGATAGGTGGGCTGGCCTTGGGCAGGGCCAACACACAATCCAGGGGTTTCCACCTGGGACTCTGAGTTTCAGACAAGCTGGAGGTATCTTTTGGGCCTCTTTCTATCCTCCTTCCCCGTCATGGAAACATCCCTTCAATGGCTCCAGGCCCACCCTTCTTCCTCCCCTTATCTACCTGGATGTTCACCACAGACACTGAGTGTCCCCCTCCCCCCAAATGTGCTCCTCTGCCCAGCCATTTGGGCAATCTACACGTCTGTGTGACTGGAGTGGCTGGGCCACTGGCTCCCCTCATCAGGATCTCCTTTTCTAGCCTCCCAGGCCCCAATGCCATCCAGCACTTGGCCTTCATGCCCACTCACCACATAGAGCTTCCCTTCCCCCTGTAGTCCTCTGCCTCTCACTGACATCCCTCTGGGCCTTTTCCTTAGAGGTTCAATCTTGGCAGGACTCCCGGTCCTTTAGGCTCTGGTCGGGTCTTCGGCCTCTGTCTACCCCCCAAGACCATGTCTGTGGGATGATCTGCTCCACATTCCAGGTGCACACTCTGTCTGACCCCCGCATCCCTGCTGCCTGGTACACTCCCTCAGAGGTGACTAGGTGAAGAGCCTGGCCCTTATGGGACTGCTGGACATTCTCTGCCTCAGGCTGGCTGGCCAAGTCTGGGACAGCGGGTGGCTGTGTTCTCTGTGGTACCCGGCCCTGGGACTGACACCAGTGTGTATCCACAGCTGTGGCTCAGCTTCGCTCCCGTGGCCGACACGATTGCCCACCACTTCTTCCTCTCCACCAAGCAGATCAACTGGCTTTCGCTAATCTACCTTGTGGCATCCATCCCGTCCGGCGTGGTGGCCATCTGGGTTCTGGACTCTGTTGGGCTCCGCTGGGCAGTGAGTTGGAAACCAAGCCAGGGCTGTCTCTTAGATGGAGCAGGGTCCTTGAGTAAGGAAAGGCTCAAGAGCCACTGCTTCCTCCCTGGGGGGTCTCCAGGCAGAGTCATTTGGGTGGCAGGGCAGTGGTCAGCGTGCTGGTGGGGTGTCTGGGCTGGCCAGGCAGTGCTCTGTCCCTGTCCCTGCAGACCATCGTGGGTGCGTGGCTGAACTTTGCTGGGAGTGTGTTCAGAACCCTGCCCTTCCTGTTCATCGAGATCCAGGACCCATTTGCCTTCCTCATGGCTGGGCAGAGCCTCTGTGCTCTGGCACAGACCCTGGTCATCTTCTCTCCAGCCAAGCTGGCTGCCTTGTGGTTCCCGGAGCACCAGCGAGCCACAGCCAACATGATCGGCACCATGTGTGAGTGGCAGGGGTGAGGCTGATGGTCTTCTGGGGGTTGTGACACCTCTGCACTCCCAGCTCTTGGAGGGCAAATGGTCCTGGCTGTGGAGACCGGGCCTGGCCATGGCTGAGCAGACATGTGTCTCCGTCTGTCCATCCAGCAAATCCCTTGGGCATCCTGGCGGCCAACCTGCTGTCACCTGCCCTGGTGAAGAAGGAGAAGGATATCCCTATGATGGTGAGGGAGCTCATGAGGTACATGCACACATGTGTGTGCATTTGTGTGTGGTGCATGTGTGCATGGTGGGCTCACATGTGCATACATGTGTGGTGCATGTGTATGCATGATGGGCTCATATATACATACATGTGTGTATGTGTGTGGTGCACGTGTTTGCGTGGTGGGCTCGTATATACATACACGTGTGCATGTGTGTGGGGCATGTGTGTGCATGGTGGGCTTGCATGTGCATAGGTGTGAGTGTGTGCATGGGTGTGCATGGTGGGCTTACGTATGCATAGGTGTGTTTGGGTGTGTGTGGTGCTTGTGTGTGCACGGTGGGCTCACATGTGCATAGGTGTGTGTGTGCATGAGTGTGCATGGTGGGCTTACATATGCATAGGTGTGTTTGGGTGTGTGCATGTGTGTGCACGGTGGGCTCACATGTGCATAGGTGTGTGTGTGCATGTGTGTGCATGGTGGGCTTGCATGTGCATACGTGTGTGTTTATGTGGTATGTGCATGCGCGCGTACAAGTGTGCCCACACCTGTCTGAGAGTGTGCCCCTGCCCCTCCCTGTGACCACATTGACAAGTACACTTGGTGCCCACAGGATTTTTCCACATGCCTGAGATGGATGTGAGGTTGAGGGGTACAGGCTGTAGCCAGAGGCCAGTGTGTCTGCTGAGCAAGGGAAGGGTGGAGGGAAGGGTCAGTGCAGGTGGCAGGTGGTTGGCATTGAGTGATGGAAGCTCTGGGACTGTCTAAGGGGAGGGTGATTTGACCTGGTCCAGAGATTCAGGGAGCCAAAGATGTGGCTGCAGTGTGCAGGTAGGGAGCTAGGATTTTGGCTGGGTTGGGAAGTGGAGGCAGGCTCAGGCCAGGTTTGGGGGGTGCAGCTCGGTATGTGTTGGGGTCATTCACAAAGACAGGCAGAAAGGGTCAGTCAGTGGTTGGATGGGTGAGTCTGGGGCTCAGGGAGAGGGTCGGGCTAAGGGTGTCACTGTGGGAGTCATCTGTGGGGGATATTTTGAAAGCCTGGGTTCTAGAGGAAGCAGGGCAAAGCAGGCCCTGGGGCTTGCCTTTGTCTGCCTAGGGATGGCTGGCAAGGGAGGCAGTGTGCCCAGAACAGTGGGTGTGAAGCCCTGATGTGCATGTGTGAGTGCACACACACTCGCGTATGCCCTCTCCGCAGCTGGGCATCTATATCATCCCTGCTGGCCTCGCCTGTCTCCTGGCCACTGCCTGCCTCTGGGAGAGTGTGCCTCCCAGCCCACCCTCTGCAGGGGCCGCCCACTCCACCTCAGAGAAGTTCCTGGATGGGTTGAAGCTGGTTAGTGCTGTGGGATCCAGGGCTGGGGTGACCTGGTGTGGGGAGAAGGCCGAGGAGGGAGGGGGATTAGGACAGGCCCTGCCGGGGTATCCCCAGTATCCCACTCGCTCCTGGGCTGAGCGGCGCCTTCCCCTCCAGCTCTTGCGGAACAGAGCCTATGTCATCCTGGCCGTGTGTTTCGGAGGTGGCATCGGCATCTTCTCCAGCTTCTCGGTTCTCCTGGAGCAGGTCCTTTGTGTGAAGGGCTACTCCAATGTGAGTGCTGGCCCCACCCAGCCCCCTCTCCTGTGCAAGGATGGGGCTTGGGGGCCATTGCTAGTACCCTGAAGACTGCCCCAAACACTGGGTTTCCATTCCTGGACAGGGTAACCTCCTCTTGTGGGTGGTATTGAGAGGTTGTGTGTGAAACGTTGTGTTGGGTGCCAGATGCAGTCTGATCGTGGGGTCATGGCCTTGGGGAGGGGTGGTGGCGGTGCCCAGAGATGTGCTGGGATTTTGTGTGGCGCTTTTCACTATCTTTCCCACTGACCCTCCCACGTTGGCCCCAGCCCTGCGGGTCTCCATGGAAGGGTCGTCTTCTGATATTTGGATATTGGGAGGGCCTTGCTCTGCTCATAGCATCGCTGGCCTTGCCCTCTGCTGCCTGGCATCAGCCCTGGGTGTGGGATTCAGGCCTGGTATGTTCCAAACTCATGAGCAGCACACGGGCACCCCTCAGTGCCCTTTCCTTTAGCAACCGTTGGGTTCCTGGTGTGGGGTGCCACAGGAAAGAGGCAGCTGGGGGGGACGTGCCATCCCTCACTCATGGCTAACCAAGCAGCTGAGCCTTCCATGTCACCCTGGCGCGGGCTTCTCGGCGATGGCATACGCCCTGAGGATGGGGTCCTTCTCCTGGGGCCCTGGTAACACAGTGACCCAATGATGGGGCACCCCTGACCTCCTCTCCTCCAGGAATTTGCAGGCCTTTGCGGGGCTCTCTTCATTGTGTTTGGAGTCCTGGGGGCACTGATTCTCAGCCTGTATGTGGACCGGACCAAACAGTTCACTGAAGCTGTCAAGATTGGCTTCTGTCTGACCTCCATAGTCTGCGTGGCCTTTGCACTGGTGAGAGTCCCCTTGAACCAAGACCACCCTATAGGGTTGTGAGTGGGATGCTCTGGGACAGGGCAGCTGACAGATGGGTCAAAGCAGAAATTCAGACCTTGTCAGGCTTAGGCACTGCCCACTGGGGTGGTCCCGGACCCTGGCCACTGGCCCATCCCTGCTCCCTGTTCAGTTGAGAGGGGGTGCTGGTGCAGGGCCGGGCTGGGGCTGGGTGTCCATGCTGCGTACTCTGACTGGTGCCCCATCTCTCCATGTGGCTCACCATCCCCCAGGTGTCTCAGCTGCAGGGACAGACCTTGGCACTGGCTGCCATCTCCTCACTGCTGGGGCTCTTTGGCTTCTCAGTGGCTCCCATCGCCATGGAGCTGGTGGTCGAGTGTTCCTTCCCTGTAGGTGAGGGTGCAGCCGCAGGCCTGGTCATCGTGCTGGGGTGAGTGTCTGTCCCTCCACCGCTTCCCTGGGGACCCCGGAGTCCTCGTCCTCACCCCACCCCTGGCTACACAGTGGGTAACCAGCCTGCTCGGGCGAAGGCCACCGTGTTCTGAGCTGTGCAGTCCTGGGTTAGCTGCTGTGCCCCACGCTGAGCAGAAATAGGACACTGGCCTCAGAAAGCCCAGTGGCACTGTGAGTACTGAGCAGTGCCCAGGGCAGGGCTGAGGGCCTTGTGTCTGTCCAGGCAAGCTGAGGGTGTGCTCATCATGGTCCTGCTGACCTCCCTGACCGTGCGTCGTGCGGAACCATCCGTCTCCACCTGCCAGGATGGCCAGGGCCCATTGGACTGGACGGGTGAGTGCCCCTGCCTGCATAGAGACTCCAGAGCACAAGCGAGGAGGTCGGTGCCTGGGCCTTCCTCACCCCCCTCCCAGCGCTAGAACCTCCCCGCCACGGGCCCCTTTCTCTTGGCACCTTTCACTCTCCTTTGTATGCACCGGGCACTCACAGGGCAGGGGTCTGGGGGGTCGGAGGGCAATGAGGCTGACCTTTCTCCTCCAAGTCTCACTGTGCTGGTAGTAGGCCTGAGGTCCTGGTGAAAGGCCAATGTCTGAAACCCATGTGAGTTGTTTTAAAATGAGACCAGGGGGGCGCCTGGGTGGCTCAGTGGGTTAAAGCCTCTGCCTTCAGCTCAGATGATGGTCCCAAGGTCCTGGGATCGAGCCCCGCATCGGGCTCTCTGCTCAGCAGGGAGCCTGCTTCCCTTCCTCTCTCACTGCCTGCCTCTCTGCCTACTTGTGATCTCTATCTGTCAAATAAATAAATAAAATATATTAAAAAAAAAATGAGACCAGGGAAAGAGACAGGGAGGCAGAGAGAGACGGGGGTGAGGTGGCCACATCTGGAGACCCCATATTGCTGACCTTGGAGCTCACCACACCTGGGTCTGTGAATGCCCTCAGGGCCTGTTGGGAGCTGGGACAGATGTTTCCAGGTCCCTCTCTGCTCATGGTTAGTGGGGTCAGCTGGAGCTCTGCCAGATCTGTGGGTACTCTGCATTAGGGGTGGGGAGCTCTGGCTGCTTGAGTGAGCCTCAGAACATCGCTGGGCTGTGTCTCCCCAGTGTCCATGCTGCTGATGGCTGGCCTGTGTGCCCTCTTCAGCTGTTTCCTGGTGGTGTTCTTCCACACTCAGTACCGGCGCCTACAGGCTGAGGCCCACGTGAGCCACTCCATCCAGGAGGACACATCCCCAGAGGCTGCGGATCACGAGCCCCGCCCGGCAGCTACTCCCTGAAGCTCCACGTGGGCATGCCCCCACCACCTCCAGCGTGGACTGTAGGAAGCTCAGGCAGGGGCCACTCATTCCCAGCGCCATTCTCCTGGCCCTACCTGCTTGTTTGGGGGAGCCCTGAGCTGCTGGAGGCCCCGGGACCTGCAGAGAGGTCACAGGGGTCCCTGCAGAGTTCTGGAAGCCAAAAGAGCTATCAGTGCATCAAGAAGTGGTCCTGAGGACATGAAGGGGAGGCCAGGAGGGGTGGGCTCTGGTCCCAGGGTGACAGCATCCAGCAGGTGCCAGAGGAATTTGGAGTCCTTGGCACACCCAGAGCACGGCAGGATGGCCTAGGGGAGACCCTGTGGCTAGAGCAAGAACTGCTGGTGCAGCCACCGGGCAGGCAGGTGCCCCAGTGGCCAGGCTAGACCCAGGGTGGCTGGCGCAGGAGCAGTGTATGCGGGATGGACCTGGCTTGAGGAGCAAGGGCTGAAGGGAAGCCTCATGGATTGGGAGTCCTGAGGGCCCCTGGTATGACTGAGGCTGGAGTGTACAGTTGTGAGAAATGGCTTCCTCGAGGAATCCCAACCCATAGCTTTTCTCAACCTCTGCCGACTGCAGAGTGACTGACTCCCCGCCTGAGTGCGAGGACAGCAGGTGGGGTCAGGCTGCTCTGGGAGGGGGAAGCAGAGGGAGGGCCCTACAGGGAGATCCTCCCACTCCAGGCAGATGCTCCCACCCCTACTAGACCCTTCCCCTCCAGCCTCTCCCAGTTCCAAGCACACACTTCTACCCACCATGGGCCCTCCCCCAAACTCTCCCCAACAAGGCAGACACTTCTCCCAGCCCTAGGCAGAAGTCCCGCACCTGCAGACCCTCCCACCCCCAGGCGGACACCTTCTCCTCTTCCCCTGCAGACACTGGCAGGCAGGTTTATGGGTTCATGTTTATTGAACTGGCTGCAGCCCAGGTGGGAGGTGCCCCTCACTCCTCCTTCTCCTCCCCGTGGGTGAGCACGTAGCTCAATGCCTTATAGTCCAGGTTGCCTGCAGCATCGATGGTAGCAAACTGGAACATCTGGTCCACCTGCAAGCCGGTCCGGTTGGAGGAGTCAGGCCCAGGAAGGAGGGGAAGGAAAAAATGGTCTGGCGAATTACAGGCACTGAACTCCAGCCAGGTCCAGGGTTGTTTTTGCTTGTGGGGGTGGGGGAAAGGGAGGTTGGGGGGGGCACACAGCAGAGCCAGGGGTGGGGCCAGGGTATCCTCCCCACCCTGATGCTGCAGCCTCGGGGGGCCCAGGGTGAGTCCCCCTAGCTAAACCCCCTATTCTTGAGCTTCACAGAGGCACATGGGGTAAGGAAGTGGGGTGAGGGCAGAGTGGGCCAAACCTCTTCAGCGGTCATCTTGTCTGCCTGGGACATCAACAGCCGCTTGATGCTGAGAAAAAGGAGGGAGGAGCCAAATTAGGCTGCACTGAAGAAAGGGATTGGCACTGGAAGAACTGGAGGGGGGCCCCAGGGGAGCCCCATGACTTGGGTCAATGCACACTGTTGGCTCTTCCACCGTGGGATACCCCAAGGCGGGGGTCTGATCACCCTACAATCCGACCCACTCACAGCACAGGCACCTCTCAGAAGTCTGGCTAAAGGGTGAGCCCTGGGCACCAGGGAGTGGTTGTCAGGGAGTCTTTCCTGACTCGCATGCTCTGGGGTCACCACCCCTGGGGGGGCTTCATCTGCAGGGGGAGCCTGGGGGGGTTAGGGGCAAGTGCCTGGTATACCACATAGGCTCATTTCCCCAAAAGGGCTTAAAGACCCAGTGATGGTCCAAGTGGCAATGACCTCCCAGGCCACTGGCTGGGCAAGACTGGTTTTGCCCTCAGTTAGGGACTCAAGATCTTGGGGACAGGCAGCCCAAGGCCTGGAGACTGGGGTGGGGTGAGGGGAGATGGGCTTGGCATCCTTCAGAGGTGATGCCTAGGTGCCCGTAGCCACACTCACTAGTCCTTGTTGATGCTGCCTTTGCCATCAGGATCCAGCATCTTGAAGGCATTTAAGATGGTCTCCTCAGCATCCGTACCTGCCCACAAAAGGCCTTCAACTGTTTAGGGCTCCAGTCCTGCTCTGGGCCATCCCAGGGCTTGGCCTGTATGTCCCTCCAGCTCTTGAGCACTGCGGAGACCCTGCAGCTCCCGCTCTGAGGGGCCTGGGGGTCCCCAGAATCCTGCCTAGGCCCAAAAGTGAAGTGAATGCTCAGTGAGTGAAAGACAGGTTACCACCACTAGGCAGACGGGAGGAAGGATGAGCTCACATGCCCGCTGGTCACATGTGTGACCCACAAATGTGGGTATCAGAATGTCAAGTCCTAGGGCTTTTCAACAAATCTGAAAATCTGGATTTTTATGTCAAATATCTGAACTTCTGAGTGTTAGGAGCTAACAAAACACACAGTGCCTTGGCAGACTGGCCTGGGGGCTTGCCCCTGGCCAGGAAGGAGCCTGGACCCATGGCTCTCACCTGTCAGCTTTGCCCCAAACATATTCAGGAACATGGTGAAGTTGATGGGCCCCGACGCCTCCTTGAGCATGGCATCCAGCTCGTCATCCTTGATGTTGGTTTTGCCTATCACCAACACAAGACGGGGCAGGAATGTCACACCTCCCGGCTGTCCTGCTGTTGATGCATCCGCTGTCCCCATTGGTCTCCCACCTCTATCACTCAAACTGGGAAGGCCAGAAGGAGGGAGGTGAGCCCGTGGCGGGGGTGGGGGGGGTTGTCATGTGGCCCAGGTGTGGTGGCCCAGGTCTGCATGTCAGCAGAACCCCAAACCCTGAGCCCTGGGGAGATGGGCAGCTGGGGAGGAGGAAGAGGCCATGCATGTAGCCCAGGAAGACCTGTGATCTGCTTACCTGAGTGTAAGGGGACCCAGAGGAAAGAAACCTACCCATTCTCCCCTGGGATTACCTCAGGCTGAGAACGTGCCCCCAGATGGGAAGTTGAAGAAGAAAGCACCAGCCTTTGGCTCTTCAGAGGACCACGAGCCGCCCTCCGCGTCTTCTCCCAAGTCTGTTTCTGGGCTTCCTTGCTAGGCTTGGGGGAAGGAGGACAAGCCTCCCCATGTAGTGGTGTCCCTCTGGGGTCTTAGTGCTTCCCTGGAGCTTTGGTCCCAGCCTCCCATCCAGGGTGCCCATGCTTCAGCTCTGCCACCCACCCTGGGATGCCCTGATCGAGCCAGAGGGATCTCTCCCCTAGGGGAGGCCCAGCCTGTCACGTGGCAGCCCATGGGACATGGGGTGTCAGGTCAGTAAGGCCCAGGTGCAGAGCAAGTCTCTCCAGGACTGAAGGACAGCCCAAAGTGGGCTGTGGCGGAGTTCTGTTTCATGGCACCTACCCAGTGAGGCGTAGGTGTCCTTTAGGTCCTCCTTGTCGATAAAGCCATCTCGGTTCTGATCCATTAGTGTGAATGCCTGAAACCCAGGCCAGTCGCACCGTGTTAGGATAGGCATCTACTCTCACTGGCTCCAGAGTGAGGCTCACGCAGGGTCTTTCGGTCAACTGCATTACGATTCACAGGGGACCCCTTGGGCAGGAGTTACTGGGTGGAGTGATCCTGGGACAAAAGCAAAGCCTCACCTCTTTGAACTCCTGGATCTGGGTCTGCTCGAAGTTGGAGAAGACGTTGGATGATGCCCTCTGGGCCCGTAGGCCCCCCCCTTCCTTCTTCTTAGTCTTCCTGCTGGCCTAATGTGAGAACACCAAGGCTGAGGGGCCTGCAGGCTGGTGTTTTGGAAGACAACACAGAGGATGGGTGGACCATGGCACTAGGGGTTCCAGGGGGACACCAAGCCTGGGCCGGGGCAGCCCTGACCAGGTCCTGACAGCACGGCACCCAGGGCTCATCTTGAGCTTGGCCAGGAGCCAGCTGGGCCTGGACGTCCAAGGAGCAAATGGACCATGCAGGCGGCCAGCAAGTGGGCAGGCCTGGTCTAGGGACCCTTCCAGTGTGAAGACCAGGACCCTCATCTTCCAACCGCGGATGTCCCTGAGGCAGCCATGGAGCACAGATCTTCCCCACTGAACACCCTCACACACAGAAACAAACTCAACTCGTGTGCACACACACACTCCCACAAATCACACTCATGTAGGCAACACGTGCGTACACACCGTTGCAAAGACAAATGCAGGCATGTTCAAATCTGCTCCTGCCCCAGTGGCCTGCTGGCCACACTCACCATGCCTGGATGTGCCTGAGGCGATGGTCTGTGCCCTCCCTGCCCAGGTCGCCTGTCTTAAGCTCCTGCCCAGTCCCCCAGGACAGCTCGGACTCTGGCTTCCGCTCCCTACAAGGACAGGCCAGGGCCACCCTGGGGACTGCACAAGTGCAGAGTGAGCTCTGGCACCTGGCGGGTGACTCAGATGCCCCCATCTTGCCCTGCTCAGCAGGGCCCCCAGCTTCCCAGGCACCTCACCAAGAACCTTGTTCTCCTGTTTTCTGTGCCTCTCCAGGGCCACCTGCATGCGGACCCAGGAGGCTGCAGGAGGCAGAGGAAGGGGGACCTTTCCTAGATTTGCCCAAAGTCACTGTGAGTGGCCTTGGAGGCTGGTGACCAGGCATTCTCTGAGCACGCTGTGTGTGCCCTCACCTCCCCGCTTCACTGGGGCCCCATCTCTCCCCTTGGCAGGTGGCCCCTTGCCTGGCACAGAGTGGGGATAACATGTCTGGGATGGAGGATCATCCAGATGGGTTGGGCCCTGGGCCAGCATTCAGCCAGGTTTCCCCACTACATCATGGCCCAGCAGGCAGAGTCTGGGGAGGGGAGCTGGCCTAGATGCATGTTGGGGGGGGGGGCAGATAGATATTAGCCATCAGCACAGGGTCAGGGGCTGGGTGCCCTAGTCCTGGGCTGCGGGGAATACAGGTTAGGGACACAAAAGGGTGAGAGTTAGGAGAAGGCCTGGGGACAGGATGAAGTGGGCAGTCAGGACTGTAGTTTCACACCCAGAGAACAAGCCCTCAGAGCCCTTTGTACCTGCACCTTGGGGGAAGCATCAGCAGCAGGGGTCCCTTAGGGCACACCTGGGAACCACATCACATGTGAGTGCCACCGTGGCAGGGGTCCTGCCCCAGGGGGCGTACTCCTTCAGTCACATGACACCTCTGTGATCCCAGGGGCAGCCCACCATTTATTTGCCTGCACTGAGTATGGGACAACAGACACCTGTGGACCTTAGAGAGGCATGACCCACTGGGGAGAATTGGGGGCTCCCTGGGGTTCTGCCTGGAGGATTCCCAGAGGCAGAACACATGACTAAGGTGGGAAACCTGGGCTGGGCTGCACTCCCAGTTGGGCAGGGTTTGACTGTGGTGCTTGGAGAGACCCTAGGAAGGCTGGAGGATTGGGACCACCACACTGAGAAGGGAAGGCATACAGGATCTGTGCTCAGAAGGCCCCTGATGTGGGAAAGGCCAGAAGACACGGGCAGAGCCCCTGGGGAGGTTTCCTGGGCTGGCAGCACTAAAGATAGCCATGGAGCCTGGCTCCGGAGAGAATATCAGGATTCAGAGTGGACAGCTGGCCCTGACAGGTGCAGAGGTGTCAGCCAGTGGTTCCCGTGGTCTGAGCCAGATGGGAGCCCCCTTAGCCCTCAGGAAGGGCCCAGGGCTGAAGTGAGTCTCCCCCAGCTTCAGGGGTCTTCCCCATGTGCATATGGGCATGTGTACCTGTGTGTCCCCCCTACCAATCCCCCTACCTTGCCCCACTGGAAGCTACTGTTAGGTGGTCCCCTACCAACACCCTGGCCTCATCTTCAGCCCAAGAGACACTTATTTTTGATTCTGGAAGCAGGAGTTGCTGAGGAGTCTTGTTTATTTTAATATCCAGGGAAGGAAGAACATATTTGTCACCTGAGGTCATCTGCCTAGATGCTCAAGGGCAAGAATGGGGGTGGGGTGGGAGTGGGGGGTGTGCACTCAGCATCGCCACACCCATGTTGGTTGAAGAGGTTTATTTTGTGCCTTCTGGGGTCAATGTGTGCTTACAGCGCCCTCAGGGAGCAATGAGGGGCTTGGGAAGGACTTCCCTCAACCCCAGGCCTGGCAGAGGCAGCCATGGATGGTATCAGGCAGGGGTCCTCAGAGAGCTCAGACAAGAGCCTGGTGGCCCTAAAAGATGGGCCTCCCCGTTCCCACCCTCAGCCCAGGTAACAACGCAGGCGGTGTTCCAGCTTCTCAACAGGAGGCTAGAGCCAGGAATCCAGAGCAAGCTGCAGAGCAAAGGGCTCAGGACCCTGGAGGTGGCTGGAAGGGCCTCCCCTCCAGGCATATATACTGAACTGCTCCGTGCCATGCAGTTTTTTTTTTTTAAGATTTTAAAAAAAAAATTATTTATTTATTTGACAGACAGAGATCACAGGTAGGCAGAGAGGCAGCCAGAGAGAGAGGAAGGGAAGCAGGGTCCCTGCTGAGCAGAGAGCCCGATGCGGGGCTCGATCCCAGGACCCTGAGACCATGACCTGAGCTGAAGGCAGAGGCTTTAACCCACCGAGCCACCCAGGCGCCCCCATGCCATGCAGGTTTTGTCTCTGCATTCCATTCCCTTTAGATTTATAGTTAAGTTCTCTCTGGAGACAAGAGGGTTTGGAATACTGAGGAAAAGTGGGCTCCCCTCTGGCATACCAGGAGCCCTAGTGAGCCCTAAGCTCTCGTTCTCAGGGAGCTTCTTTCTGGAGCCGCGCAAGGCCCAGGGGATGAGTGGTTCTCTTGCCAGACCCTTGCCCCCTTCCCCCTAACACAAACCTGGTTGCTTTGGGAACCATGTGTCAGCACAGCCAGCACAGCTGGGAAGCTGTCTGACCACCACTGCTCCATCTTTGGGTAGCCCCACTGCACACCTGTGGCTGACTGGTCATGTCTTTGCCAGGGCTAACCTCAGAAGTGGGGGAGACCAGCAGCGACTCAGAGTGGGACATAGTAACTCACAGGTGTGGCTTCCCACCCCCGCCCACCGTGAGCAGCAGAAGTGAGAGAAGGAGGGCCCATCTGGAGGTTCAGTGGTCCCTGAGGCCCTGGTTGAGGTGGACCTTGGAGCTGGGGACGGCAGGGTCCCCGGGGCTGGAGCCAGGGAGCAGGCTCTACAAGGGTGCCCTTCCCAGGAAGACCCCAGGCCCCTGTGCTGGAGACACTCCTGCAGTGAGGAAGCTCTACTCCACCGGGGGACTGGGACTGGGGGTGGCGGTAGCCATAAGGGACACCGAAGGCAGTACCGTTCCAGGAATGGGTCCTGAGGCCACCATGATTAGCCTAGCCTGAGTCCAGAGGGGTTGGCCACAACAGCACCCGCCACCCCAACCGGGTGAGAGGCCTGGGGCAAGGGGGCCTGCACTCAGCTCACATCAGTCCGAAGACCCCGGATTCCCAGCCCAAAACCTCTAACCGGACCACGGGCTCTTCCTGGGCAGTCCTTGTGGCTGACCTGGGGTCGTCATGGGCCTGGACGTTGCTGAAGGCTGCACTCCAGCCGCGGGGTGGGAATGCGGGGGCTCCTTCCCCGACTCGCCGGCCCTGACTGGAGAGCCCACACACTACAGGAGAATAGAGAACAATCTATTTTACACTTTGTGTGCCTGACTGATATTTTTCAAATATATGGACTTATAATGGGCGCGCTCCATTGGTGTCATCCTGGCCTGACGACATCAGGGGCTGCAGGGAACATGAGGGTAGGCCGACGTTCCACATCCCTGGCAAAAGCCGCCCCCACCGCCCAACCTACCCCTGCTGCTCCCGCAGTCGCGCATGCGCAGCTGCTCGCGAGCCGCGAGCCTCGTTTGATCCCCTCCCCGAGCGGGAAGGCGCGTTCCACCTCCGTCCACCGGGGGGCGCAGTCCATGTCCTGGTCATCCCTGACGGCGCATGCGTTTGTCCTTGTAAGCTTTTATGCTTCCGCAGCTTTCCAGGCCTTGCAGCGTCCTCCGCGGATTGTGCTTCCGGCGTGAAGGTTACGGACAAGATGGTGCCGCCGGTGCAAGTCTCCCCGCTCATCAAGGTGAGTCAGGGTTTGTGGCCGTCGCCGGGTGCTCGGCTCCATGTGCGCGACCCCAAGGAACCCGGGACGCGCGCCACCGCGGGTGCGACACCCCCACTCCCCGCGCCCCCGGTCCCCGCGAGCTGGGAACCCCACCCCCGGCACCCGCGCTCCCGGGACTTTCTCCCTGCCCCCCGATCTCTTGGGCTTGGAACCAGCATCACGACTACCCCCCTCCGGGTCCCTACACTCCCGGGGCCCCCGCCCTGCGCCTCCGACCCCGCGGGCTGGGAACCCCCTCCCCGGGACCCGCGCCCTGCACCCCCCCGTCCCCGCGCTCCAGGGACTTCCGTCCTGCGCCCCGACCCCGCGGGATGGGAACCCCACCCCCGGGACCCGCGCCGCCGGGACCCGCGCCCTGCGTCCCGGCCCCGCCTTTGACCGACTTCTCTCCCCAGCTGGGCCGCTACTCCGCCCTGTTTCTCGGCGTGGCGTACGGAGCCAAGCGCTACAGTGAGTGACCGCGGCTGGCCATGCCGCTATCTCGGCGGACGGCAGGGGAAACCCTGGGGCTTCTCACAGCCGGGGGGTGGGGAGTGGGGGGGGGCTCTCCAGAGCGGTTTCCTAAACCCCAGCGAAGGGCAAGAAAGGGGGCAGGGTTGGGAGGCACTAGCCCCAGGAACCCGAGCGAGTTTGACCACGGAGCACTGCCGAGGCAGGTGTGTAGGTCGCTTTGCGATTAGCGCAGGGGGTCAGGACCCATAGTGCATTCTTATGTTGGGTACCTCGGGGAGCTGGAAAACAGCTAGTTCTTGTTGAAAACTGGGGTGCCAGGTGAGTGCTGGAGGAGTGTTGTGGTCAGATGCGAGTAGCCTCTGGTGGCCCAGATTGCTGAGCAGAGAAGGTCTGGTAAGGTGGCACGGCCCCTGCAGTTGCCCTCCTGGTTATGCACTCTGCTGAGCTCTAGTCAGGCCTTGACCCACGCCAGGAGAGAGGAGTGGGAAGCACACGGGTCAGGCATTCACAGGGCACTAAATTCCTTTAACGGGTTTCTGTGAAGACACTGAAAGTACCTCCCAATATTCACGCTTTCCTTACACAGGTTATCTGAAACCTCGGGCAGAAGAGGAGAGGAGGATAGCCGCTGAGGAGAAAAAGAAGGAGGATGAACGGAAACGGATTGAGAGAGAACTGGCAGAAGGTACTGCACTGAGTGTATCTCAAAGCTTGGTCCTTTGCCCGGGCTTTAGACACATACAGGTGCTGCTTCAGGCGAGCCCTGCAGTAGGGGTAGGAGCTGCTTCCTTTCTCCCAGCCCTGGCCAGCGGGTCCTCTGGGGGAGGGAGAGATGCAGCAGGGCTGTGGATGTGGGGGGACATGGTGACACCTTGCCTTGGGCGAGGCCCAGTTCTCTGGGCATTGGAGGGGAGTTGTTTGGGAATGTGCCACCCTCGGAGGCCCATAGAACTGGAACCAGGCATCGTCCCCCACTGACTGCCATGGCAGACTGCAGTCAGAGCGTGCAGGGACAAGAGTTGAGGCAGCACACGGCTGGGCTTCCACTGTAGCCAGATCCTGGCTTGTTGAGCACTGAACGTGCGAAGTGGTCCTTTTGGATCGCTTGAGTGTGTAATAACATTAATATTTTCCTTTGAACCTTTCAGCCCAAGATGACAGCATACTAAAGTGAGCCTGCCTTTCTCTGGAACGGTGTGGATGAATAAAGCTTTCTGTGTTGTTTGATGCTCTCCTGTACTGTTGCCAGTTGTCTGGTTTCCGGATTCAAGCTCGGCAGTTGTGCTTTGTGCTCCGTTTATGTTGGGGGTGGGGTGGGCTGGGGAGTGAGTTTCAGAAGAACTGACCTTCACAGACCCAGGGTGCAGTGCACAAACGGGGAGGGAACACAGAAATTCCCATCACCTGTTCTCTGAGGTGTCTGACAGGGGAGCCCCAAAGGGAGCAGTTTATCCCAGACACAGGCAGCGTGGGTGTTGCGGCTGCTGCTTGGTCTTCAGTGAGCTCTGGCTCAGACCCTTTGATGGACAGTACAAATGTGGGGTGGGAGGTGGCCTGATGCCCTTACTGATGGGACCTGGATCTCTCTCCCCTTGTCGGGAACCCTCCCCTTGACCCTAAGGAAGGCCTGTGACCTTTTGAGGACCAGGCTGGGGTGCTGCATAAAGCTCTGCAGGGGCCTTGGGCTCTTGCTGAACTGACGGCCAGGTTCTGCCCCTCTGACTCCTCGTGTTGGAATGGGGCCACTTCCCAGCCACAGGCCTGGCACAAATTTCGTTGGTAAAAAGAATTCTTTTGCAAATGGGGTGGGGGGTGGATGAGAAGCAGTGGATAAGCACTTGAAAGCCTTGGTTTTAGTTAAGTTGAAGGCTGAGTGAGCCCAGCTCAGTTCCTTCTGGAGTTGTTGGCTGGTGCCCTAATCATGGACTGTCATTGGGTGTCCCTGCTGAGATGGAAATTGTCTCCTTGCTGTGACTGCATGGCTGTTGGCGGGGGTGGGTGTCCCCCCTCTCCTTCCCGCCCAGGAGCTCAGGGCCTCGGGGTGGGCTTGCGTGGCACCCGAACTGGCTTTTCCACAGTCCGTCTAATCAGGCAGCTGAGAGGAGTTTACTGTGGGGTAAGGTGTCCAGTGTTGGGAATGAATGATTTGGAGCTCATGCGGTCAGGACCTGAAAAGTCCTTAACTTCTACCAGGTAAGTAGTACCCATTTCACATTGGAGTCATGCGTTTGGGTCTGGCTCTGCTGGTGCACAAACACTAAGGGAAACCTCACTAGTGTAGAACTTGGGCAGACCCCAGCTGTGGGAGGGTGCCCCCTTGACCTCAGTGCAGAGGGCTGTTTCAGGTGTTTTGCTCAGGTCACTCATGGCCTTGACCTTTGTGGCAGAACTTTCTCATGGGTTAGACTTGATGTGCCCTCCACCACAATTGCTGCTGTATTAAAGAAAAGGGCAAATTTTTTTTTTTTTAAATTCTAAATTTCTGGCCCTATTTGCCCCGGAACCATATAGGTAACAACATCTGTGTATCTTGTCTACCCATATACACATTACATGTGTGCCTGTGGACCCCCCCCCCCCCCAGTGCTTTCAGACACGCAGGTCACAGACCCTTTCCAAATGTCTGTCCGTGGTATTGCTGTATACCTAAAAGATGGATGAGTGTAAAGGATGCTAAAGTGTATTTATAGTTGACTTTATAAAAAAAATACTTTTTTTTAAAAGATTTTTTTTATTTAACAGAGAGAGAGAGGGGTCACAAGAGGTAGAGAGGCAGGCAGAGAGAGAGGGGAAAGCAGGCTTCCTGCTGAGCAGAGAGCCTAATGTTGGGCTCGATCCCATGATGCTGAGATCATGACCTGAGCCGAAGGCAGAGGCTTAACCCACTGAGCCACCCAGGTGCCCCCAAAAATCTTTTTTTTTTTTTTCAAAGATTTCATTTATTTGACATCACAAGTAGGCAGAGGCAGGCAGAGAGAAAGGGGGAGGCAGGCTCCCTGCTGAGCAGTCCCAGGACACTGAGATCATGACCTGAGCCGAAGGCAGAGGCTTAATCCACTGAGCCACCCAGGTGCCCCAATATAAAAACATAAATCTTAAAAAAATTAAAAATACCAAAAATGGTCATTTTCTTGGGCTTCCTAACCTCCTGTAGCAAATGGTTGGAGGTGGGGTCCCAGTGGGTGAACGGATTGGGTACCATTAGAACCCATGGACTAGCTCACAGGATGCAGCAGGTCGAAGACTTGGGTGCTGGGCCACCGTTGCAAATCTCTGTGCCTGCTGCAAGAGAGAGGAGGGTGAGGACTGTGTGCTGGCCCTGCCTCTCCTGCCCTGTGTCCTCTGCCAGCCCCCAGAGAGGGAGAGCAGAGTGTGGGACCTGTGGGCAGCCTGAGCCGATTAGCCTAGTCCGGGCTTAGCCTTTCTTAGCTCTCATGACACTTTCATTCCGGCGCCCCCACAGCCCCCAAAACTTGAAATGGGTTTCTTCCCGCAGGCAGGAAATAGCAAAAGTCCCAGGGCCACAGTGGCCACGCACAGGCAAATACCAAGGCAACAATGTCAGGGATTCTGTCTAGGCCCCGTGGTAACTCCTTATGATGAAGCCGCGTGAGCCACATTACCAAAACAGCAGGCAGGGTGGGGTTGAGTAGGGAAGGAAAGGCTCTGACACAGTACAGGGGGAGATGTCATGTACGCTTGACTCTTAGCTCCCGTGTTGTCTTTTTTAGGTCTTTTTTTTTTTTTTTTAAAGATTTTATTCATTTGAGAGTATGCGCGTGTGCGCACAAGCAAAGGGAGGCGCAGAGGAGCAAGCAGGCTCCCCGCTGAGTGCGGAGCCCACTGGGGAGGCTCCAGCCGGGACCCAGAGATCATGACCTGAGCTGGAGTCAGATGTGCGCCCTTAGGTCTTCTGTTTTCATGTCTGAGGGTAGTTGGAAGTGGAGGTAAATTTTCCTAAGTTAATTAGGAGGGAACTGCTGCCTGGAAGAAATAGCTGTTGAGAGTTCCCAATGTTTCACCTGGGCTTTCCTCCCTTTATAAAGGAAATAACATTCAAATAGTTACTTCTTTAGAGAAAATGAGAGTCCCTGGCAAGGAACAAGGAGATCCTGCAGTCAGGCCCAATCCTGAGGGATGGCTCCCTCTGCAGGGAGGAGCCTGAGCACACCAGCCCCAGCGCCATCTGCCACCTGCCCTTCTTGTTTAACCTCGTCCCTTCACACACTTCCATGTGGGAACTAACCAAACACCCGCCCTGTAGCCCAGACCTTTCTTGGCTGTTGTCTTTTCCTCCTGTTGCTGCTTCTGCTCTTCCAGGGCCTTGACTTTGGCTTCATACTCGTCAGCCAGGGCCTTCCACTCTTTCCTGTTGTTCTGCAGTCGGTCAAACATGGGCAGGATCTCTTCATGGAAACGGGAAAACTCCTGGACAGGAAGACAGGGAATCAAGTAGTTGGGTCACACCTCCTGAGTGTTCCTAAGCCGCTGGGGCAGGTGACCTCCCCATGTCTTGGCCCTTGATGGCACCAGCCTGTCCCCCACCACCCTGCTCTGCTCACCCAAGAGGAGAACTTGGGAGGGGACCTGTCTGAGGGAGAAGGGAAGGCCATTGAGATGTCACTTTCCCAGCAAAGCCCTGGAAACGGAGAAGAGAGGATTGGAAGGGCACAGGCGGTCTTAGTGGGGCGAGGACCCCAGGAATAGAGAATATCAATGGCAGAAGGGGAGTCCTTTGGCAGAGGGGGTGGGAAGACTCGAGCAGACATGCTGGTCTTGCAGCAGCCCCTTCTCTGGGCTCTTCTACACACATCACACACACACACACACACACACACACACACACACACACGGGCATGGAGTGTGTGGATGGACTTGGGGAAGGCAGTGGGAGGGGAGTGCTGCGGTGGGGCTGTGACCTGTGACTTTCAGGACTGGGATGTTCATCCTGATCCTGCCTTCCTTTGCAGCACTTAGAGTCCTGCTGAGGCGGCACCAAAGGGAGCTGAGCTTTCAGTAAGGGGAAGCCCAGGTGCTGTGGTGCGGCGTGGACTGGCCCAAGTAGGGCTGACTTCACTCAGAAGCAGACAACCTCCTCCTCACAGCCCCCAGGACCAGATGGAATGGAGCCCATGGACATGTCAGGCATCACTTGGGAGGGGTTCTGCAGTCAGACCCCCCCAACACACTCCCTGACCTCTGGGAGTCCTCTGGGCTGTGAGGTCACAGCACATGTCCTTGGCACAGTGTTCCCCGGTCACACAAGTGCAACATGTGTTTGCTGGGTGAGGCATTCCCAGCTGGGAGAGGTGGACCCATTGCTGTCCTCCTGGGTTCATAGGTACTGAACAGATGCACCCACAGATACGCTGCAGGCCACGATTGGGGGTGGCTAGATGGGGTCTGGGGAAGGGACATGAGAGGTGAGAACTTATGGTGAGAGGAGGATCTCCCGGAGAGTGGAGACTTGTGGGAAAACATGAAGAGCTTCTGAGGAACTGGTGAGGGGAAGGTGGGAAGGGACTCCTTGGGATGACACTGAGGATTTCAGATTTTAAGTGCAAGGATGAGGCGATAGGGGCTATGGCAGGCCAGGCCATCATGTGAACCCACACCAGTCCCCCCATTCTTGTGAACCCAGCCAGGCCCCACACCATCCTGCTCACCTTGTACACAAATGTGCACACAAAGTCGATGAAGCCAACCTGTAATTTGGGGAGCTCGGCTGCCTTGTTCCGGTCCATCATTGGCTGGTGGGGGGAGCAGAAAGACCTCTTCTGAGCCTGCAGGTCTCACTCAGCCCCACCCGGCTCAGATCAACATGTCCACAGAGACACAGATGAAGCAGTTTTCATGGAATGAGTGGAGCCTCTGGTCTTGGGGCTTAGCCTGCCTTGATAGATGCTGGCTCTTATAGGGGGACAGTCAGAATGCCCCTCCCCTTCTCTGAGTCATCTGGTAGTTCTACCATGAGTCCACCATGATGATCCCAGTTTCAGTTCCCTGGAGCCCCTTCCTCTCACTTTCTTGGGAGCTATCCATGGTGCTAACTGAAGACCTGGTTTGAGAGCCCTGCAGGGCGAAATCCAGAGGCCCTTGGACGGCTATCCTTGGTGTCCACATACTCCAGACCCCCTGGGCTGTCCCCTGCTAGTCTGTCCTTCATAGCTACCTACTGTCTGGAGCTCCATGTAGCAAGGGTGAGCCACACAGGAACTAGAGGCCTGCCTGGTCCCCAAGCAACTTGGCTGGTTGGTTAGGACACCCTTTCCTGCAGCCTGTCTCTGGCCCCAAAGCCTTCTTCACCCCACGATCAGGCAGCTCCACTGACTGGAATTGACTTGTAAGACAAACCCTCTTTCCATCTCTTCCAACTTCTGTTGGACAATGCTATGCTGTCCTCATCCCCTTGGATACTATGCAGGTTCCACTGTAGTCTAGCAGCATATTCCTAGCCCCACATTGCTGACCCAAAGATCTCAGCATCATCCATCTATCACGGTGAGGGCACCTGGACTCCTGCCACTGGACTTTTCTGGCACTGCACTCTCCCCACTTGAAGGCCTTCCTGGAGCAGCTCTCAGCCTGGCTGAGGCTCACTGTGGAGCTGCCTGGGCCGTTGAGGCCCTGGGTGATGGGCCATGTCCTGCCTTGACCACTTTTGACAATGACTTTCCATTTCTGCATGGGCATCACAGTTTTACCGAAACCCTATTTTTTTCTACTACTTTACCCAGATCCTGAGCCACCTAATTTATACTCAGCTCATGTCACATGACTGACCCCACAAAGTGAGACTGAGGTCCCAGCACCTCAGATCCCCAGGGGTTCCCTGTTTGCACCAAGCAAGACCTGAGGTTCCCAAAGACCACAGTGGGGTTAGAAGATTCTGGAAGTAACACTCACAATGGGCTGCTGATCCAGAACTGTCCTTTCCAAGTCACCCTGTTCCCAGAACTCAGCCGCCACCAGCAGAGCAACCTGGTGGGCAGGGGGTACATAAAAGGCAGTGATCTTGTGGAGTTCAACGCTTTGTCAGAAACTGACAAAGGGTCCTCAGTCTTCTTTGCCTCAGGCCCTCTGGGATCCTCAGTCCTCAGGCTGGGCCTACCGCCCAGTGAGCATGTTGGTGTGTGCCCACATGGCGGCCGTGAGTCCAGCCCCAGAGCAGGGGGGGCAGCCCTCAGTGCTACTTGCAAACAGAGGTTCTGTCCCCCCTCTCGGGCTTCCCCTAGATGCAATTGCAAGAGGCAATGACAAGAGGCTGGGGCTCTGCCTGAATTCTGACCTTGCTCTGGACTTCCCATGGCTTGGTGATGGCAGACAGGTCACATGCGGTCATCATCATGGCCCTGCAGGCAGATGAAGCTCCAGGTGTGCCCAGGCTGGCCTCCCTCCCTCCCTCCCTCCCTTCCGCCTCCGCCTCTGGGCACTCCTTCCATTAGTAGACCTCCTACTGTACACACACCCACTCCAACCCTAACCCTCATTCGTCACCTCCCCCTCCCCTTGCCTCCATAAACTAAAACCAACATGTCTTCACTGTGCAGCTCCCAGTGCCCATGATTTACACATTTCCTTGTTGGATCTCTGGGACGGGCCTGGAGGAGGACCATAGTTCTGAATCTCCACTTTGTAGATGCATCAGTGAAGGTTCATGAATAAGAATTATTGCCAAATGCACAAACTAAGGAAATGGACTGTCTGACCCCAATCCTGTACTGTCTCCCCTGAAAACGAGGAACAAGTAAGAGGCTTCATTTTGATGCTTCATCAAAGCTGTTTAGAGAAGAGCTGTTCTTGTGTATTATTCAGGGGCCTGGGGACTTCTCCTTTGGGGAGGGGGGGAAACGTGAGGGTTAGCCAGCATGGAGACGTCTCCTGCTGCCCCCACAGCTCACATGACTATCTCCTTCCGGGTCGTCTCCAGGGACAGGTACTCCACCCAGCTCTTCCTGTCCTCATAGTTCTTAGACTCATCCACAATCTTCTGGAACATCGTCCTCTTCCTGAGCACCAAGAACAGAGAGAGACAGTCGACCCCCACTGACTCACCCTATGCAGGACACCCCTCTCCTTCTTGATCCTAACCCCACCACCCTTCTAGGAGAGAAACTGAGGTAGACAGCTTAGGCCTTGTGGGGCCACTGTGCTGGCAAGGGTGTTCTAGGAGCTCCAGGTCCCTACCCTACCACCCCCACGACCCCCTAGGTTCTCATCCTGCCTCCCACAGGGCAGCTGCACCCACTTGAAATAGAGTGCCAAGTCCGTGGCGATGATGGCTATGTCCATGAGATGGATCACGTGCTCGTGCTGCCGCCGGTTCAGGTTCTGGTAGATGTTCAGGGACTGCAGGAAGGGTTAGGGTTCCCAGTCTGTCCCCTCCCCTCCCAGGAACCATCTATCTGACCCTACCCTCAGGTCGCAGATCCTGGGTACCAGACCTGCACCAGACCCACCACTGCCAGACACCTGAGCTTACCTCACCCTGCGGTGGGTGCATTTCCACGTTCAAACCCCACCCATCACTGCCAACCCTCCTCTAGCCCCTGGACAGAAGGCCCTGTGGAATCGTGGGCGCTGGGCCAGGGAGGGCCAGGGGTGCAGGTGACGGTCAGGCATAAATACGGAGAAATTCTGAGTGAGGAATGGGACACGAACCTCCTCGGAGAGCAGGAACTTCCCAAACTCCAGGTGATGCCTTTCCAAAATCGAGGAGCCATGGAGCTTGGCTAAGGGGTTCTGGGATCTGTTACAGAGGTTTTGTTAGAATCAGTTTGGCCAGAAGCCCCCACAGAGGCTGGTTGTGGCCTCTGGGCGCCCCTGCAGTTCCCTGCTGCCAGGGAAGGGGAACCCCCAACCCTCAGTGAGCTCCGGGCCAGCCCCTCCCTGGGCCACTGGACACATGCTCCCCCAGAGCACCCCGGGCGCCCAGCATGCTGCCTACTTCATCTGGTACAAGTTGTTGGTGCCGCGGTGGTCGATGTCGTGGCACAGGCCCGCGGTCACCATGGCGAAGGCCTCCAGGTCCGTGTAGTAACTCTTCAGCTTCCCAGTCTGAGGGTACAGGGCCCTACAGCTGCGCAGCTCCAGTGGCCTCCCCCGCCCTGCCCCGCTCTGCCCTCCCCTCCCCTCCCCTCTTCTCCCTGCTGCGGGGGACTGGGTGCAGGCAGGGTGGGGAGGAGTCAGGGCCTCATGCTGCTGCCTGCCTCAACCCAGGGGCCCTCCTGCACTCCTGGGGTGGGAGGTGCACCCCACCTCCTCCTTTCCTCTGCCTGCGAAGGCCCCCACCTTGCTCGCAGAGGAGCACCCCCCTCCAGCGCCTGCCCCTCACAGGCCTGACCCAATGGGATGGGGGCAAGGGCGGCCCCTGTCATGCCCATGCTGGACACGCACCATGAGTAGCGTGAACATGGTCTGGGCCACGTTGAAGCCGTGGCGCCAGTTGTGGTAGGTGATCCTCCGGTAACCTTTGCTCACGGAAAACAGAAACCGCACCAGGACCTAAGGGGAATCAGAGGAGCATGGGCTCTGAGCACGGTGCGGGAGTCCCCCCAACAGCCTGGTGTGAGAGTCCTTCCTGTCCCAGCCATTCGGTGCTGGCCCCTGACCACTCTCCTGGGTGGGACATCTGTGGGGTAGATGAGGGGTGGCGGGCAGCCTGAGGGGGGGGCGCCAGGAGGGGACAGGTGTCAAAGCTAAGAAGAGCTCCAGCTTGCAGGGGGCCTCCAACCTATTGCCCAGCCCCAAATTGGGAGACCCCAGGCCAGGGGTATGGAATGTTTTAGAAGAAAAGGTCTGTTTCAGGAGTGGTGTTTGAATGGCCCATGTGTGGGCTCATGGCATGGACATTGGAGAAATAAAATGGAGGCTAAGGGTCCAGAGATGAAGGGGCAGGCCCTGGGCATGTGAGCTTTCTCCTACAGGGCAGTTACCCCTGGACAACAGGATGCAGGCCAAAGGGGCCTCTTACTCAACCGCTGTGATTTTTGGTGCCAGAAAATCATTCTGAAATTTTAAAAAATTCTAGTAATCATTTCTCTGCTTTTTGCTTCTGCGTTTTCCTTTAGTATGTAGTAAAATTTCTTTTGAAAATGCCAGCGTGCTGCACCTTTTCTCAGGGGAGGCACGAGGAGGGACGGTTCCCTCACTTGCATGGTGGGGAAGCAGACACTCCCTGAGGTGTGAAGGTGGAGGCAGGACAGCGGTCAGGAAACTATCAGAAAGCAGCAGGACTCAGAGCAGAGCTGGAAGGGCCACCCCTCCACCCTGGGATGACCTTTGAGGGGTTCTCT
This sequence comes from Meles meles, assembly GCF_922984935.1. NCBI lineage: Eukaryota > Metazoa > Chordata > Mammalia > Carnivora > Mustelidae > Meles > Meles meles. Next base: position 70,064,564 of record NC_060067.1, read on the forward strand.
ACCTTCAAACTGTGCAGATGGCCTTTGCTTTCTGTAGCTCATGGGCTCCTGTTTCCTCTACATCCCATGCCCAAATCCCACTATTGCCTAATGATGCACTTAATGGTCAAATTGTTTGGAACAACCATTTACCAAACATTCCCTCCACCCATCTAACCGTTGATACATCCATTCAGTCATTTATGCTAGGCACAATTTCTGTAATGAACATGGCTTTCCCCAAACTCTCTATAGGACCTAAGACTTCTGACCACATCTCTCCCACCTCTTCGGGGATTTGGGACCCCTCAACCATGTCCGAATTCTGTCTCCCAGTGGATCTGGGACCCTTTGCCACAACCCCCCATATCCCAGTGGATCTGGGACCCTTTGCCACAACCCCCCATATCCCAGTGGATCTGGGACCCTCGCCACAACCCCCCACGTCCCAGTGGATCTGGACTCCTTTCCATGGCCTCCATGCCCACCTCCTGAGGGATCTGGAACTTTCGGACCACGCCCAGCTCGTAGTACATCTGGATGCCACATTTGACCAGCTCCAGCTCTGTGCACTCCAGATCAGAGAAGTGGAACTCATAGATGTCGAACTTGGTGGGCCCTGGCAACATCTCCTTCTGTGGGAGAGATTGTGGGGCTGAGGGAGGCAGGCTTTTCTCTTCCCCTCCCAGGATCCTTTGCGCAGCCTCAGATGTCCCAGGTTTGTGGTGACATCTGCCCTTCCAGCTGCTCTGGCCGGTGGCTGGCCACTCACAGGCCCCACCATGAGAACAGAGGTGTTGTCGGGGAAACAGGTGCAAAGACAGGCACATTAGGAGATCTCTCTCTCTCTCTCTCTCTCTCACACACACACACACACACACACACACACACACACACGGACCCAGGCATAGAGACATGCAGACAGCAGCAAACATCAGGTGACATGCTCAGGTCTCCTAGGAATAAGGAAGTCTTCTCCGACCCTCAGGCCCCTCCAGTCTCCACCTGAGGGGTGGGAGTCAGATTCTGACCAGGATTGTCCCCAGCTCATCCTCCTCACAGTCGGCAGGCTCCTTCCCCAGGCGTTCCCTTGTTGGCTAAGAGAGAAGACAGCTGTGTTGAGACAGAGTGAGTGTCAGCTATACCCCTCATAAGTATGGGACAGGGTGACAGCGTTGCCTACACCCCTCATGAGTGTGGGACAAGGTGACATCAGGCACAAGACAGGAGTCCCAGCTGGAGCTTCTAGCTTCGGAGAGAAGTGACAGTGGTTCCCATTTCCTGTGTGTCCCTCCTTGCCTCTGGCACTGTTCTAAGCTCTCCACATGGACAACAGGGGGAGTCCTCACACAGTCTGACCAATCTCTGCTCGCAGCTGAGGACGCAGGGGAGGGACTGGCCCTGGTTGTGCAGAGCACGTAGGACTCCAGGGCTAGCCTGGCCCTCTGACCACGGGATATGCCCCGACCGCAGGGATGCCCTGCCTCCCCCCTGGGCAGGAAAGGGGACCAGGGCCCGACAGGAATGGTACCAGGATCAGCTGGATTTCATCCTTGTCACATCTCACGTGGTACAGAACCATGTCCTGGGCGATGTCCTTGCGGTTCTCCAGCTTGTTCATCTTGTCGTAGGTGTCTGTGTTCAGCACCGACCAGCCCAGGAACTGCGTGAGGGACTGCGGACACGGCAGCTGTGTCACCACCCTGTGTCCTGGCACGTAGAGTGCCGCCCCAGTGCCCTGAGTGCTTTCAAGCATTCTCCAGGGCCCTCACAGCTCCTCTGGTCCCACTCTCCTCGGGCCTCATGCCTGCCAAAGCAGGTGATAGGAAGGGTCTCCACACGGCTGGGTCCCATGCCATCACACAGGCGTCCCTCCATGAGCTGCCCCTGTGACACGTGTTTACCTCCATGAGGACTTCATCCTGCTCGTCAAAAGGCTTCCCGTCTTTCCTGTTGTAGAATGTTGCAACCCCCACAATCTCCTCCTTTTTGTTGACGATGGGCATGGAGAGGACATTCTTGATGACCCACCCCGAGTCGTCCAGAGGACCTTCCTGCAGGGAGAGGTGTCCAGAGATGCCCGCTCCTCTGGGTCTGGCCCTGACTCAGGCCTGTCACCCAGCAAGCACCCATCTCATGTCTTCTGCCCTCAAACTGTGGTGACTGGGTTGCTCCTCCTGTCTGCTAACTCCCCCCATGTGTGAGAGCTCTATGTCCCTGGGTTTGTGTTGTGACTTCTCCCGCTAGACAGAACTGGGGCTCTATGCCCCCCCCAGGGCGGCTTCATGGTATGAATTCTGCGGGCATGGTATGAATCCTCTGCGGGCCCCCAGGATCCCCTGTCTTAGAAGGCTCCCACGCTCGATTGTCTTTGCCGCCATGATCTTAATGTTGATAATAATTGTTGAATTATTGCATTCCAGTCTTCTCGGCCCCACAAAATATGCTGCTGTTCCCATGTCACATTCCACTGACACCTGGCCAGTGAAAGGTGGGCAGTGGCCAGTTCCTGGAAGAGTCTTGGAAACCACTTGACTCTTGGCCTCCTCCAGAAAAGAGCCTGCTCTGGTCATGTCCCCAGAGGAGGACCCAAGGGGCAGACTTGAAAAGCCTGCCTACTCACAGACCTGTGCCTGGAAGTGTGTGTCTGCTGCAGTTAGCCCCCGAGATTGTGAGGTTGCTTCTTAAGGAGCAAAAACTAATTTGGTTCATTGTTTCTGAGCCACAATATGTTCTTCCCTAAATAGGCATACTTTCTCTAATAAATGAATAGATACCTGAAATTTGAACATTTCGTCGGCGGGGGCATTCATAATGTTACAAATCTGGAAGAGGATCAGGAAAACAATTTCACCTGAAGCAGCCCAATGTACGATAGGGTTCTAAAGACGACTATCCAGCCCGATGAGCTCTACGTAGGTGAGGCAGGGCAGCTGGGAGCTGGCAGGGGTGCACAGGCTGGCAGGAAGGGCCGGGGCGCCAGGCAAGGGCAGGGCCTCAGCAGACTCACAAAGCCACTTTCTGCCACGTAGGTTGGAAGACCACTGGCCAGGGCCCAGTGATCAGCTGGGGGTGTGCTGGGGGAGAGAGCAGAGGGTCAGACGGTGGGTGGGTTATTAGATGTGCATGTAGATTTTAGCAGAGTGTGTGTGTGTTAATGTTGATTCCCTTTTCTGAGCTCTGGGTGGGATGGGAAGGCTAGCAGGTTGTGGACTCAGGGGGAATAAGAGGAGGCCAGGGGTGTGGTTCGGGGGTGTCTGTACTGTTTTATCCTTCCTCTGCCTACGCTGAGACCCCTCACCCTGGAGGAGCCCTTTCCCCACTGGGGGCCCCACTCTTCAGTCCAGCCCCTGGAGCTCAGTGTCAGTTACCCGTCCTGCAGGCTTAGCGCCTGGATCCCAGTCCCTCGGTGGAACTTGCAGGATGGGGTTCTGACAGGCTTATGGGTCACATGGCCATGCAGCTATAGAGCGAAGAATGGCCAGCTCCTGTCCCCAGTGTCTCCAGTTTGGAGCCCTAACCTGCCCTCAGCCTAGCTGTGCTTCCCTGGAGTGGGCATCCCCTCCTACCTGCCCTATGGGGTGCCTTCTGGGGGCTCCACCTGCATGGGTGGGGTTCTGGATGAGCTAAGATGAGACCCTGAGGGACTCAAAGATCAGTTACTTCTGGCAGGACCACCTGGATAGCTCACCTGGGCCTCTGGAAGTCCACTCTGGATGTCCATGGTGCCTCCCTCCCCATCCCATTCTGCCTCGCCCTCCAGTATAAGGAGTAGCCCTGTGTGAGGGACCAGCCTGAGGCTGCTGAGCCACTGTGACAAATCTCCAAAGCCCACCCGGCCTGGGTCTGAGGGTGCTCTGCCTTCAGGTGATGCTTCTCCTAAGACCCTGGCACTTACGGGATGACCTTGATGTCTTCCTTGCCATGGAGGATATAGTCGATGACTTTGTAGAAGACGATTTCCTGCAAAATGGACCACAGCAGTCGTGAAGGGCTCCCTGGGACAGCTCCCCTGTGGGAACCTCCCTGAGGGTGAGAGGAGCTACCCAGGTGTCGTACTGGACGTGCATTTGCACACAGAGCACACACCACACCCCCAGAGTTACACACAACCTCAAGGCATACGTGGATTTGCACACATGTGCCCACACAATTATACACAACCACACATGGACATGCAATCATGTACCCACAATTACACACCTCACATGCACACATTTTGGATGCCACACGTGTCCACACGCTTACACACAACCTCACATGTACACATGGATGTGCACACATGCACCCACATAGTTACACACAACCTCACATAACACATGGACACGCGCACATGCGCTCACACCCACAGTGACATGCCACCTCACATGCAAACATGGACATGTACATGTACACCCACACAGTTACACACAACCTCACGTGCACACATGGACGTGCACACCTGCACCCACACAGTTACACACAATCTCACGTGCACTTTATGTACACACACACACAGACCATCACTGACACTCATGGGACACACAATTCACATTTGGTTTGCATTTGTCCTCATTCTGTCTGTGTTCCACGAAGCCCACACACAAATTGGGTCCAGGACTCCTTCAAATGTATGCACACAACCCGCCCAGGCCAGTACACACATATACAGACACAAAAACACTCAACTGTGGCAAGTCATGGTCACAGCCGAGCCATGAACAGGGACTCTTCTACACACTTGGCTCACAATCCTGTGAGGAAGGCCCAGTTATCAGCCCCATGTGACTGGTGGGCAGACTGAAGCATGGCCAGGCGTGGTAGTGTGTGCCAGATTGGGTGTACAATAGTGACAGAGGTATCTGCCCCTGCTCCCATGCCCTTTTCACACTGCCTTTCTCATGCCCATGCACACAGGTGTGCACCCACATGTGCACACACACGTATACATGGTTCCACATGGGAGGTGCTCCAGTGATTTAAGGGTGGGGCAGCAGGAGGACAGATGCTGGTCATTCTCACTGGGCTGATAACCCTCTCAGGAGATCTGCACCCACCCCAACCTGGCCCCAGAACATGGGCTGGAGTCACTGGGGACAGCAGACAAGCACTCAGAGACTGCCCTCCTGAGCAGTCAGGTAACCAGCTGGCCCACAACCATCTGTCCCCACAGCCCCACATCCTCTCTGTAGCCCTCCCTCTCCCACCCTTGGTCAGGTTGGCACAGGCCCCTTCCCCACTCTGGAGTTGTAGTTGGAGCCAGGGAAACCGAGGCACATGGGCTTGGTCTGTCCCCCTCCACCATGACTCACACGGCCGTCGGGTGTGCGTGGGCCTGAGTATGGCTGGGCTTCTCCCATTAGCACAGGCCACACGTCAAAGAATTCCTGAGCAGAGAAGAGAAGGGACAGAGTTAGTGAGTCCTCACAGGAGCAGGACAAGGCTGGCCAGGAGTCCCGTGGAGAACTGAGGCCTTACCTTCTCCTTGGTCATGTCCAGGAGGCCCACTGAGTACCGGTCACAGTTCAGATACGCACGCACGGTGTAGAAGGCCTTGTGGAATTGCCTCTCGATGTCTGTCAGTTCCTCAAACACCTTGTTAGCTGACCACAGCAGCACCTGCGGTGGGGGGGGGGCACAGCTGTGAGCCTGTGGCCACACACACACACACCTGGGTGACAACGGCAGCAACTGGGGGGGGAACGCCTGTGAACCTGCGGCCCTCCACACCTGGGTGACTACAGTAGCAGCTGGGGGAGGCACACCTGTGAGCTTGTGGCCACTCCTCACCATCCACACCTATATGACCACAGCAGCACCTGGGGGGGGGGACACCTGTGAGTCTGTGGCCACACACACACACACACACACACACATCTGGGTGTGTCCCCCCACTGTAGTAGCTGGGGGGACACACCTGTGAGCCTGTGGCCACCCCTTCTCCCCACATGTGTGACCACAGCAACACACGAGGGGGGGATACCTTTGGGCCTATAGTCACACACACACACACACACCCCTATGTGACCACAGCAGCAGCTGGGGACACAGCTGTGAGCCTGTGACCATACACACCCCCAACACCTGTGTGACACCCAACACACATGTACGCATGCATCTGACCACAGGGACACTGGTGATGGTACCCTCCCGATAGCATCTCCACAGAGTCCCATCGCCCATGGTTTCATCCACGCACACGACTACCTGCTCCTTGACCCAGGTGCCCTGAAACCTCTTGGAAGGTAAAGCCTCCAAGATTTGGCTGCATCATTGCCACTCACTGTCTGGTGCCGGCCTTAGGCTGGGTTAGTGAGTGAAAGAGTGAATGCATTAAAATTTAAAGGCAAAACTCTGACCAACCTGCCTTCCCTAATCAGCCTTGAGAAGCTGGGTTTTGAGAGCACGGATGCATTGCATTTTGCATGCCACAGAATGAGTTGAGAGTGATAGTTCATTGACATGCTCCATGAGGCCCTGGCCAGACCCTTCCCAGGACATTGACCCACAACTGAACACCAGGCTGCTGTTCGGGCTTACTGGCCAAGCTCAGAGGAACTCCGTGAGGCTCTCCCCTCACCTGCCTGGTTCGAGTTTCTCAGTTTCCTCAGCCACTGCCCAAAGATAGGTGCCTTCAGGCTGCACCACTCACAACCTCCTGTATCTTCTGGCCTGTATCAAGTGTTGCCTGGTACCAAGCCTTTCCTGCCACCATGATTCTTCTTTGCATGGTTCCCCTCCAGCCAGCCCCTCTCAGGCCCTCTGCAGCTGCCCGCCCTTTGCTGTCACAGGCAGGAATGGGCTCTGGAGACCCCACTTGCCCTGGAGTACTCTCACCAGCAGGCAGCTTAATCCTAATGCTCTCCATTAGAGCACAAGGCTCATGGAGACCTCTTCCCAGTCACCACTCTCCATTGGTGGAGGATTTCCTGGTAGCCTGGCCCTGCCCTCTTTGTCCATTGGTCTCCAAGGCACTCCCATGTGCCATAAGCACTCACTCTGACTGACTACAGGGCCTTTGTACAAGGTCTGTCCTCTGCCTTCACAGCACTCATTCCAGGGCTTCCTCATCTTTGAGTCTTAGTCCAAAGTCATCTTTGGAATGCCTGTCCTGAACACTTGCCAAACCTGATCGTTACAACACCCTATTTCACTCTGACCTCATAGAGGCACAATCTCGTCTCCCCACTCCGCCACAAGCTCCATGAGGTGGAGCTTTTCCATGGTTAGCAGAGTACCTCACACCTGTGTGTTTGCTGATTGCAGGGAAGGCTGTGAGGTGTGAAGCTTTAAGGCAGACAGTCTGAATTCCAGGTCCTGGAGCCAGATGCCACTTGGACGTCTGGACATGCACAGCAGGGGAGGGCAGAAGTCTGTGTTCAGTCATGCTCTGCCCTGTGTCTCCTTCACTTTTGAGCTGCTGGCTTTGTGCCCCAGTCCTCCCTGCCTAATGGCCCGGATACAGAACTCTTTACTCTTTTTCTTCACACCTAGTGAGTAAGGGTGCTGGTCTGCTTCTCTTCAGCTCTGTGACCTTAGGGAGGTCAGCTAACTTCCAGGCCTCAGTCTCCCCACCTGTAAAATGGGTATAATGATGTTTTTCTCTCAGGATGCTGGGAAGAATGGTGGAACAGGAGTCAGGCTGTCAGAAGAGTGTGTGGCTTTTAGGAGTCCCATGTGTGAGTATGCATACGAGTGTGCCATGAATGTGTTAATCATCTGTGTGTCTAACTCACAGATACTCCCTGAGCTCCCCCTGTGTACAAAGCCCTGGTTAGGACCAGAAAACACACCAGAGCGGTAAGAATGAGGGGAGGCCAGCTGCGTAGAGCTATCTGGGACAGCTGGGGATCTCATGATCCTGCTGAGCGCAGGGAGGGGGTGTGTCTGGGCAGCACATCTACTTTTTGAGCTGCCTGAATACTTTGGTGTCCAAAGCCTGTCCCCAAGAGGAAGACAATGGGGAGGAGGAGGCCTTGTACCTCATAGCACAGCACCTAAGGAAGACCCTTCCTGACCCTCCACCTCGTCCCATCCTTCCCTCCTGGCAGAGCACCTCTTGTCACACCCTAAGCCTCCCCTACTCCCATCAGACCAGGGACTAGTCATCACGTGCTCGTCTTTGCTCCAAAACAGGTTCTCATTTGGCCCTGAGGAAATAGGAGAGCTCAGTGGGTCTGAAGTCAGGGAGCCTGGCTCACCGGGGGCCTCATCCCCTCCTCTATCTTCCTGTTTCCTTTTTAGCTTTCTGAGTTGAGTCTGGCGCACACAGTGAGCAAGTGAGGTGGAACACAGCTGGATGAATTTTCATGCCAGCACGCACCTGTGTCGTCAGGATTTAGAGCACCCCGTCAGCACAACCCCCTCCCCGTCCCTGCCAGGCTCTTCTGAGCTCCGGCTCTGGAGTGTTCTGGGGCTTCATCTGGGCATCTTCATGCAGTGCCTCTCCTGCGTCACTCTGGGGTGCTTCTTCCTGAATCTCCAGTTCTTTGGGCCTCCTAGACACCCTTGCAACCTGGGACATTCTGAGTCTGCTCCTACTCATCCCATTCCTAGGACAGCCTCCTCCTGCCCCGGACTCCAGACCAAGGAGGTCCCTGACCCTGGCTGACATCCTCCATGTTGCTTGCTAGAGATTAGCAGGCCAGGACCCTCAGGGAGCAGCCATAAGGGTCAGGGGATGGGCCTCAATCTTCCCTTCCTCTTTCCTTCCTTCCATACTTTCTTCTTTCCTTCCTTCTTCCCTCCCTCTCTTCCTTCCTTCATTTTTTCTTTTTTTTAAAAAATATTTTATTTATTTATTGGACAGAAAGAGAGAGATCACAAGTAGGCAGAGAGGCAGGCAGAGAGAGAGAGAGAAGGAAGGGAAGCAGGCTCCCCGCCGAGCAGAGAGCCTGACGCGGGGCTTGATCCTCGGACTGTGAGATCATGACCTGAGCGAAGGCAGAGACTCAACACGCTGAGCCACCCAGGTGCCCCATCCTTCCTTTTTTCTTAAGCAGACTCCACACCCAATGTGGAGCCCGATGTGGGGCTTGAACTCACGACCCTGAGATTAAGACCTGAGCTGAAACTAAGAGCTTGCTACTCAGGTACCCCTGGCCTCAGTCTTTCAAGAGAAGTTAGAAACTCAGATTCTTAAGTGAAATCTCTTCTTTAAAATATAGGAAATTTGTTGAGTCCTACTAGGACCTTGTGTGGCTCAGCAAGGGCCTCTGCCCTTCCCTGTCCCCTCTTTCAGGGTACAACTCACATCTCATCTTCTGGACCTTGACCTCTCCCTGGGGAGTGGTTACCCCTTCCTGACCTTAAGCCTGTGTCTGCTGTCCTCAGCACACAGCACACCAGTGCCAGCCCTTGTGATGTGAACCAAACCGTAGGTGCTTGAGTGACCAGGAGCCATGGTCAGCTGGGTGCTGAGGTGTTGCCCTTCACAGAGTCATGCTTCAAAATGGGAAACCTGGGATAAAGGTGAGGGGTCCCCTGGTGACTTTAGAAATAAGGGGCATCCCATTGCATTTGGGGACAGACAACACAGAGGCCTGCAAAGCCTCTGGAAGGGAAGGCTGGCCTTGCGAGGCCCAACCTGACACTCACACTCCAGGCGGGCGGTGTCAGGTTGCCTGGGGTGTGGGGGGCAGACAGGAAAGGTGGCCTGGTGAACTGTAGTCGGCCTCGGGTCCCAGAGCTCTTACTGAGTGGTGAGCTCCTGAGAACTGGTTGTCCAACCATCAGGAATTTTGAGGGCCAGTCATTAAACCCAGCCATTATTAAAGTTAAATGATGTGAGTTTAAAAATTAAGAAAATTATATTAGGACAAGGGCATAAGTATGCAACTTCATTGTTTCCTTGTTATTTCACTGTAGTTCACTGTTATCCATGCTCCTGGGTTATTTATGGTGGAAAGATGATCTGCACCCTGGTGCGTCTCTTCCCGACTCTGTGTTCAGCAACACCACAGTGGGGGCTTCACGACAAAGCCAGCTGGTACTGCCCAGGGTCGAGAGGCCTGCCAGCCCCTCCTTGTTGTTTTCTGACCCACATGCTTTGACTTCTGAGTGTCTTCACCTGTCCACATGACAAGAATATGAGGCCAGCAGTTGAGCATGTGTGCTGTCTATATGGCCTTCAGAAACTGTCCTGCCCTGGGAGGGGACAGGACTCTGGTCTTCACACTGAGCCAGCAGGCCATGGTCACACAGACAGCCTAGAAGGTCAGAGAGGCCGGAGTCCTCACCAATGGGGTCCTTCATCTAGCTTTTGGTGCAATCTGGACTGTTGGGCAGTGGGAATCATTCAGCTAAAACTGGTCAGTTTGACGCAGTAGATCAGGGAGAAATTCCAACATCCCTGGCCAAACCTGATGTTTACCTTGTAGCTTCTGTTGCCTCTGACCAAAGCGGCTTAGCCTCTTTCAGGAAGGGATTGACAGGAGCCCCTGCGTGGAGCCTGCAAGAAGGGTGGTCAGTAGTTCTTGCCTGGAGGATGGAGGGCTGGTTTGAGGGACTATAGCCCTGCTGAGGGGTTGTTAGGACCTTGGAAAGCTGCTGAGGTTTGAGGAGGGCGGGGACAAGCTGTGCAGGAGAACTGCTTTAATTCCCAGGTGCCTGCTTTCCTGCAGCACAAGGAGGAGAGAAAGAAAGGACCAGGGGCCAGGCTTAACTGGAAGCAGTTTGGGTGCCAGTCTCTAGTGACTGGCTGAAGTTCGGTCTCTTTGGAGAGAAATGTAGATCTACCTCTCTACAAAAAGGGGTTATGAAGTAGAGCCCCATGCTTTGTGCAAATTAATTAGGGTTCTTAAAAATGTTGCTGATAGTACGAGGTATCAGAAACAGTTTTCTAACTGGACTAGGTGATGTCTGAGCAGGAAATCAAAGCAACAACTACACATGGACGTCCATGGTGGAGCTTTCACTTCAAGTACGTCTGTATACTTGTGTGGTCTGAGCAACCGGAAACAATGCATTTCCAGACAGTCCGTGTTCCCTAAGCTTTGGCAGTTCACTTCCTGGATGATACTTATTACCTGGTTTAGATCTGGGATAGCTAGACAACAGAACAGATAAAAATCCCTGAGTCTTAGAATTCACTTCTAGGTGAGGGCAGGGGGATCTAAAACATGAGCATCATGAACCACCATATGGCTTGTTACGAGGAGATGTAGGGAATACAGAGGAAATATAGGAGGCAGGGTTAGGTAGGGAATGTGGGGCTTGAACAGGGATACTCAGGGCGGGGGAGATCTCTTTGCAGAGGAGCCACAGGTGTGTGGAAACAGTGTTCTTGGCAGAGGGACCTGCAGGTATAAAAGGGGACAATGGCTATGGGGGACAAAAGCTGGGATGGAGCAGGGGGTGGGGAGAGACAGAAGCAGGGGAAGAGGACTGCAGGGGAGTCCCTGAGGCCACTCAGTGACATGACCTAAGTTTTCAAAGTACGGCTCTGACTGTTGAGTGGGGGTGGGCTTGACAAGGTGCAGAAGGAGAAGGATCCTGAGATGTGTCCATGATCTTGGCAGACTGGGCCCTGATTTGTATCTATAAAGGGGAGCAGTCAAGCAGGGGTAGTTGGAGAGGAAAGTGGAGGCTGTCATGAGACACGACAGGCAGAGAATTAAAAATCTGGCTTCCCCTGAGATGTGACTTTCCTGGACAGAACTGCATTCCCTTTCCCCCCACCTCTGGGCAATACCACATGGAGGGAAGTGTGTGTGGTGGGACAGGGCCAAGAAAACGCTCCAGACTTGCCTCTCTAAGGCCCGCACCTGGGATGCATGGGATGGGCTTTGAATCCTGGCCTGAAGTCACTGTTTTGGAGATGCTGCTGATAAGAAGTGGGGAAATGTTCTCACAGCAACTAAATTAAGGGGCCTGACTGAGAGGAAGCTGCATTATCCATTCCCGGGAGAAGAGGGACCTACAGAGCAGGGACAGACAAAACAAGAGAAACTCAGAACATCTGCCCCAAGGGAAGTGGGCTAGACCCTGCCACGTCAGAGGGATACATAGAGAGGGTGTTTGAAGAAAAATGGCAGGAAACTCCCTGAATTTGATGAAATACATAAATATCAACACCCAAGAAGCTCAACACACACCAAGACACATTATAATCAAACTGTTGAAAGCCAAGACAAAGAAAACCTTGAAAACAGCGAGAAAAGTGACTTGTCATATATGAGAGATCCTCACTAAGGCTGTCTGCAGATTTCTCATTAGGAATCTTGTTTGGTGGTCAGAAGGCAATGCGTTGACATAACCAAAATGCTAAAATTAAAAAAAAACCTGTTCAAAATTAATTGAGAGAGAAATGAAGACATTCCCAGGTAAATAGAAGCTGAGTGCATTGGTCAGGACCTGCCCTGCAAGAAATGTGAAAGGGAGTCCTCAGTGGAAATGATGGACACAAGAAAGGGACTCACAGATGCATGAGGAAATAAAGATTTCAATAAAAGTAAATACATGGGCAATTATAAAAGCTAGCATTATTGTAACAACAAAAGCTAGAAAACATTGCTGAAATAAATTAAAGAAGGCATAATTAAATAGAAAGACAGGCCTTAGTCATGCATTGGAAGACTTAATATTGTTACAATATCAGTATCACCCAAAGGGACCTAGAGATTCAATGTAATCCCTATCAAAATCTCAATGGTTTTTGCAGAATAAAAAAAAAATCCTAAAATGCGTATGGAATCTCAAGGGCCCTGAATAGCCAATCTTGGAAAAGAAGAACAAAGAGGAGGACTCATACTTCCTGAACTCAAGACTGGTTACAAAGCTACCTTAATCAAAACAATGTGATTCTGGCATCAAGACAGACAAATAGATCAGTGGAATAGAATAGAGAGTCTTAAAATAAACCCTCACATAAAGGGTCAAATGATTTTCAACAAGGGCTCCGAGATCATTCAGCGGGGGGAAAGTTAGTTTTTGAACAAATGGTGTTGGGAAAACTGGATATCCGTGCAAAAGAATTGAAGTGGATCCTTAGCTCACATCATTTACAAAAATTAACTAAAAACGAATGAAGGACCTATAAGACCTACAACTATAAAACTCTTAAAAGAAAACATAGGGCAAGAGCTTCTTGACACTGGGTTTGGCAATGGTTTCTTGGGTGGGGCAAGAAAGACCCAGTGAACAAAAGAAAGAAAATAGATAAATTGGGCTTTCTGAAAATTCAAAACTTCTGTGCATCAAAGGTAAAAGGGGAACCCACAGAATGGGAGAAAATATTTTTAAATCATATATCTCGTAAAGGGTGAATACGCAGACTATGTAAAGAATCCCTAAAACTCAACAACAAAAAACCAAATAACCAGATTAAAAAATGGGCAAAGGACTATAATAGACATTCCAAAGAAGATACACAGATGGCCAATATTCGCATGAAAGGATGATCAATATTACGAATCACTGGGGCAATGTAAACCAGAACTACAATAAAGCACCACATCATACCCATTAGTATGGCTACAATAAAAACACCTAGGAAATAACAAGTGTTGGAGAGAATGTGGAGAAATTGGAACGTTGGGCACTGTTGGCGAAAACAGCAAATGGTGCAGTCACTGTGGAAAACAGTATGAAAGTTCCTCAAAAAATTAAAAATAGAACTACCCTATGACCCAGCAATTCCACATTTGGGTATGTACTCAAAAGACCTGAAAGCGGGGTCTCAAAGAGATGTTTGTGCACTCATATTCATAACAGTGTTATTCACAATAGTTAAAATGTGGAAGCAGCCCAAGTGTACATTGATGGATAAAAGGAGAGCAAAATGTGGTCTATCCAGATAACAGAATATTATTCAGTCTTAAAAGAAAGAAATTTGGACACGTGCTACAAAATGGATGAAACTTGAGGACTTTATGTTAAATGAAACAAGCCAGTCACAAAAAGACGAGTACTGTATGATTCCCTTTATATGAGGTACTTCGAGTAATCAGAATCACAGAGGCAGAAAGTAGAATGATGGGTGCCAGGAGCTGCGGACAAGGGGACTGGGGAATTAGTATTTAATGAGGCTAGAGTTTCAGCTTGGGAATATGTAAAGAGTTCTAGAGATGGATGGTGTGATGGTTACACAATATGAATGCACTTAAAGCACTGAACTGTAGACTTAAAAGTGGTTAAGATAGTAAATTTTATGTTAGGTGTATTTTACCACAATAAAAATAATGAGGAAAACAGTAAAGAGAAGGAGAAATATATACTATGCTAACACCAATCAAAAGAAACCTGCAATGACTGTTACCAGTTGTAGACAAAGCAGACTTCAGAAGAAGGAACATTATCGGGGTAAAAAGGGACATTACATAACGATACAGAGGGTCATTTCTCCAAGGAGATAACATCTTTAGTGTGTATAGACCTAACTATAGAGCATCAAATTACATGAAGCAAACACTGATAGAACTTGAGGAAGCAAGAGATAAACCCACTAGTTGGCTGACTTCCATGCTCTTCTTTCAGTATCTGGTAGATCCAGCAGGCAGGAAATCAGTACGACCTCTGCATCCAACAACAGCAGACTATATGTTCTTTCAAGGTCACATGGAGCACTCACCAAAACAGACCATATTCTGGGCCATAAAACATATCTTTGTATTATTATACTGCAGTAGAATTAAACTAGAGATCAGAAATTAAACAGAAAGTAGTTGGAAAATTCCAAAATACATGAAACAGAACTCTTCTAAATAATACATGGGTCAAAGAAGAAGTCTCCAAGGAAATTTATAAAGAGTTTGAAGTACATGAAAACAAAAATACAGCTTGTTGAGGTTTGTGGAATGCTGTGAAAGTGGTGCTTACAGGCATGCTGACAACATCGAGTGAACATAGTAGAGGAAAAGCAAGATCCAAAATCAATAGTCTAATTTCAGGAAACTAGAAAAGGAAAATCAATTTAAGCCTAAAGTAAGCAGAAGGAAAAAAATAAACACTGAGAACAACACTAAGCCCCAAAAGGTAACAACTTAGATAAAATGAAGTTTTCAATGCCTTCAAAGACACAAACTACCATCACCCATATAAGGTGAAATAGAATCATCTGAACAGAACTGTGTGTTAAAGATATTGGAATAATAATTAATAATCCTCCAAGAAGAAAGCGCCCTTCCTTGATGAACTCATTGGTGAATTCTACTTAACATAGGTAGAAGAAATTATGCCAAATTCACTACAATCTTTTTTAAAAAATAGAAGCAGAGGGAACTCTTCTTAACCCATTCTATGAGGCCAGCATTACCTAATACCAAAACCAGATAAAGACATCACAGGAAAGAAAAACTACAGACCAAAATCTCTTATGAACATAGATGCAAAAATTCTTTTTTTTTTTTAAAGATTTTATTTATTTATTTGACAGAGAGAGCGATCACAAGTAGCCAGAGAGGCAGGCAGAGAGAGGGGAAGGGGAGAAGCAGGCTCCCTGCTGAGCAGAGAGCCCCATGCGGAGCTCCATCCCAGGGTCCTGGGTGGCTCAGTGGGTTAAGCCTCTGCCTTCAGCTAGGGTCATGATCCCAGGATCCTGGGATCAAGCCCCGCATCGGACTCTCTGCTCAGCGGGGAGCCTACTTCCTCCTGTCTCTCTCTGTGCCTGCCTCTCTACCTACTTGTGATCTCTGTCAAATAAATAAATACAATCTTTAAAAAAATATATTACCAAAACCAATCCAATAAAGTATAAAAATAAGTATAATCCATGAGTAAGTATGACTTATTCCAGGTCTACATGGCTGGCTCAACATCTGAAAATCAGTATAATCCACCATGTTAATAGGCTAAAGAAGAAAAATAACATGTTAATATCAATTGATGGAGAAAAGTATTTTATAAAAATCCAAAAATCATTCAGAATAAAAACTCTGCCAAATAGAAATAAGCTTCCTTAGCTAGATGAAAATTCTACAAAACCCTTCAGCAAGCATCAAACTTAATGGTGAGAAACTAGATGTTTCCCTCCTAATATTGGAAATATGTCAAGCATGTCCCCTCTCACCAGTCCTATTCACATTGTACTGGAATTCTGAGCAAGTACAATAACATAAGAAGAAATACTACGTAGATAGATTGAGAAGAAAGGAATAAAACTGTCTTTGCTTGCAGATGACATGATTGTCTATGTGAAAATACCAAGGAATCAATTTAAAAAACCTTCCTGGAACTAATAAATAATTGTTTTAAGGTCACAGGATACAAGGGTAACATACAAGTCAGTCACTTTTCTTCATATCAGCAATACATAACTGGAACTTGAACTTAAGAACACAAAACTACTTATATTAGCATAAAAATAAAATGCTTAGGTACAAATTAACAAATGCAGTCCCAGTTAAAATACCAGCAATCTATTTCGTGCGTATGGCAAACTGATTTTAAAGTTTATACTGAAAGGCACCTCCCCCGACCCATGGAATAACCAGCATAATACTGCAGAAAAAAAGTTGGAGAATTGATATTTCTGATTTCAAGACTACAAAGCTATAATGATCAAGACACTATGGTATTAGTGAAAAAATAGATGCATAGATCAATAAAGCAGAATCGAGAACACAGAAACAGAACCGCACAACTGCAGTGTGAAGGAATAAAGGCAATTTGATGGAGAAAGGATAGTTTTGCAAATTTGATATCCATATGCAAGCAAGTGTATCTAAATCCAGACCCTACAGCTTTCATAAATACTGACTCATAGACCTAACTATGAAACTCCTAGAAGATGACATGAAAGAAAATTTGGTTGACCTTGAGTTAGTTTGGTGATGAGATTTATTTTTTTTTAAGATTTTATTTATTTGAGGGGCGCCTGGGTGGCTCAGTGGGTTAAAGCCTCTGCCTTCGGCTCAGGTCATGATCCCAGTGTCCTGGGATCGAGCCCCGCATTGGGGTCTCTGCTCAGAGGGGAGCCTGCTTCCTCCTCTCTCTCTGCCTGCCTCTCTGCCTGCTTGTGATCTCTGTCTATCAAATAAATAAATAAAATCTTTAAAAAAAAGATTTTATTTATTTGATATATATAGAGAGATCACAAGTAGATAGAGAGGCAAGTAGAGAGAGAGGGGGAAGCAGGCTCCCTGCTGAGCAGAGAGCCCGATGTGGGGCTCGATCCCAGGACCCTGAGATCATGACCTGAGCCGAAGGCAGAGGCTTTAACCCACTGAGCCACCCAGGCGCCCCGGTGATGAGGTTTTTAAAAGAAGTTATTATTGTGATTCCAGTTAGTGAAACCCAGTGCTGTACTAGTTTCTGGTGCACAATACAGTAACCCAGAACTTCTGAACAACACCGGGAGCTCGTCACCACAAGCGCTCTCCTTAGTCCCCATCACCTGTTTCACCGCACCCGACCCCGCAACAGTCAGTGCGTTCTCTATTGTTTTTCTTGGTTTTTCCCCTTTGCTTGTTTGTTTGCTTCTTAAATTCCACATACGAGTGAAATCTTATGGTGTTTGTCTTTCTCTGACTGATTTTGTTTAGGGTTATACTCTCTAGCTCCACACATGTTGCTGCAAGTGGCAAGATTTCATTCTTTTTAAGGGCTGAATCCTATTCTATTCTATTTGTCTCACATCTACTTTATCCACTCGTCCACCTTTTGATGGTCATGGTAATGAGTTTGAAGATGCAACTATACTTTGTGAAGGAAAAGTTAGTAAGGTGGACTTCATTAAAATTTAAAACTTTTGTTTTCCCAAGTGCAGTGTTAAGAGAATGAGGAAACAAGTTATATCCTTGGAGAAAATATTTACAAAACACACATCCAATAAAGGGCTTGTATTCAAAATTTATGAGAACTGTAAACAATAAGGAAACAGAAAACTAATTTAAAAATGGGTAAAGATCTGAACAGACACCTCACCAAAGAATAAGATACAGATGGGAGATAAGTATATGAAAAAATGTGCAATAATATGCATCATTAGGGAATTGTAAATTAAAACAAAAATCAGATCCATCAATTAGAATGACTAAAACCTAAGTAGCTGACAGTACCAAAAACTGACGAAGTTGAGGTGGCGGAGCCATCGGACTTCTCATTCATTATCAATGGAATGCAAAATGACACAGTTGCTTTTTGGCAGTTTTTCAGAAAGTTAGATACAGTTATACCGTATCATCCAGCAGCTGCACATCTTGCAGATGACATGATATATATATCTGGTATATACTTGACTGAACTGAAAACTCACACACAAACCTGCACACAAATGTTTATAGCAATTTTATTCATAAATGCCCCAAACCGGAAGCAATCAAGATGTCCTTTCACAGGTGAATGTGATACATCCGGACAATGGAGTATTATTCAGCTCAAAAAAGAAATGAGCTATCAAGTCAAAAAAGGCATGGAGGAGTCGTAAATGCATCTTACTAAGGGGAAGAAGTCGATCTGAAACAGCTACACACTGCATGGTTCTCACTCTATGACATTCCGGAAAAGGCAAACCGGTGGAGGCCGCAGAAGGATCAGTGGCTCCCAGCGGCTCTGTGGCGCTGGGGACGAGAGACGAGCGGGTGGGGCACAGGGGAGTTTTAGGGTGGCGAAATTATTCTGCAGGGTACTGTAACAGTGTAGACCTGTCGTGATGCATTTGTTAGGTCTGTAGAGGTTTACTGCACGAACAACAGCCCCTACAGTGCTGCAAGGAGACCGTCCTCTAGCAGGCTGGGGGATTCCATGAAAGAATGCAGACTCTGACTAGAGAACCAAACTGTACACTTGGAACCACCTCACTGAAGGAGGTGGGGGAAAGGGGCTGACTGAAGCATTTTTGGAAATGAGCAGGGTCTTTAAGACTAACGAGAAAAGGGGTTGCCCGTAAACACTGTCCTCTGCTTGATAAAACTGTCTCCAATGGGGGATGGGGTAGCGGTTCTGTGCTTGCTGTGCCCACACTGGGACTGAACAGTAACGTGGATGAGTGGTGGAGGAGGGGAGCCAGGGGTCTCGCTGTCAGAATGGAGACCTGCATCCCAGCAAGTGGGGAAGCCAGAATGATCCGTGTGGTGACAGGTCATGTTGGAAACACCAGCAAGAAGGCAAGTCTAACTTTTGTGGATTTGTGCTTATGTGTAGAACTATTTGCAGATGTGTCCATGCACAGGCTTGTATGTACACCCCAGTAGCCAAGAGCACACCCAGTGCCCAGATCTCTGCTTCTAAGACCTCTCCCCAGTTAGAGCAGCGGGCTCCTTGGGGAACTGCTGATTCCAGGGCCAGATGGGAAATATACAAATGAGTCTGGAGTGTCTGGTTGTGCCAGAACATACAGGGTGTTTAACACCCTCCACCCTGGAAACTAGCAAATTCACCCATCCGCCAATGAAACACACAGAAAACACCCCAGAGTGACGGGGTTGACGGGTTTTGTTAGGTGGCCTGGGAATGGCTACAGTCAGAACACACTGAACAACAAAATCAATCAAGTTGACCAGGGTTATAACCTAAACACCCATGACGCCAGAGGGATGTAAACAAATGATAATATAAACTATTAGAAGTGTGAAAGGAGACACATTTCTGGTGGAGAACCCTGTTCGTGCAGTGTGGGGCTCACAGTGACTTCCCCCTAAAGAGAACAGTGCAGCTGGGGTCCTTTCTAGAAACCAGTCTCATGTGTCAGGCCAGCCTCACAGCCCTTCACTGCTCCCTACTTGGCCCCGAGCCCTGCCTGACCAAGCCCCAGCTGTGCCAGCACTTCCTCCAAGGCCTCAGGCCATATTCTTCCCTCTGCTCGGGGTACCCTCTTGTCCTCCCCCAAGAGTCTTCCCACTGCCCCTGCTGCACAGCCATGGCCTGTGGGAGGTATCGCTCTCAGGCTTTTGTTTTCTTTCCCAGTCAGTGGGGCTGGCCTTGGTCAAAAGATACTCTCAGGGGATCCCAGATCCCCGGCTCAGGCTGCTTCTTCCATAGCTGGTGGGTCAGGAGAAGGAACCCAAATAGCCTTTGTAGATGCTGACACAAGCAGAGGAACCTCTCATCATTTTAAGCAAGTTTACGGCCGCTGACCAGGATGCACATAGCATTTGCAGATGGAACAGAAAGTGGGGAGGGTGTGGAGTGACCAGGTCACCCTCCACATCTTCTAAGGCTCAGCCTGGAGGCCACATCTTTATAGCTTTCCCAGCTCCAGGCCCAGAGGGACAAGAGCTGCCTTTTTGTCCTCTCCCAGGGCCCACACACTGTCTTCCAGGCCTCCAGTGAGAGGGAGACTGAGGTAGGAGGACAAAGAAGGGACCTACCTCCTGTGCCCGCCAGCTCTGTATCCGCTCCCAAAACACAAGGCCCCACCTTGCTCCCATCAGGCCCCACACCCTCCTTGCTGGGAGAGAGGTGGGGGGAAGCAGATTCCAGCCGTGGAAGCAGTGGCGATCCTGTGCAGCTAGGGGCCAAACCCCCCAGGGCACTCTGCCGCCCCGTGGCGGAACCTCTGTCCCCGCTGTCCATTCGTCATTCACCCCAGCCCCTCCCGAAGAGGGTCTGCTGCAGCTTCTAAGGAGGGGTGGTGTCTGCTGCATTTGCAGGTGCCCACACCCACCTGGGTTGGGGGCGAGTCAGGGTGGGCAGATGGGATGAGAGAGCCAACCTCTCCTTGGGTCCCAGCTGCACGATGGCCCCCCGACACTGTCTCCCAGCAGTGGGCACCCTCGCAACATCACACCACAGCCATGAAAAGCCACAGGAAGCCCTGCAGCTGCGGGCCTTGAGTCCCCCAGGCTAAGCACCGCATTGTCTGTCCAGAGAGACTGGCACAGGGGTGGGGACACACTCGGATGTCCCCGAGGGCAGGCTGTGGGGGGGGCGGGTACCTGGCCGCGGCGCGTCTCACAGTTGTGCAGGTAGCTCAGGTGGTAGATCTTCAGGTTTAAGGTGCCAAAATTCAGGTATTTCAAGAAAACCTGAAACAGACATCACACCAACAGCGGTTAGAAACCCTGGTTTTTAGCAGGTGCCCAGGTGTGCAAGGCTGGAGAGGCACGCAGCTGCCTGGAACAGGACACTGCTGTCAGCACACACGGGCCCGTACACATGCGGAGACATACAGACGTGTAAAAGGGACACAGAGATGAGCTCAGCCAGCTAAGCTGAGGAGAGGTGTGCACACAGACACCGGGATAACACACACGTGCCCGCCAGGCACAGGACAGACCCGGGGACAGAGGTGGCCCACGCATAGAGGCTTGCACGCTCATGAGGCCCCCAACACTCACATCTTCGTCTTCACTTGTGAAACATGGGCCATCAAGCTTGTTCACGGCCATAATGACAGCCACAACGTCTTTGCCGTTCATGATGGGCGTGGCCAGAATGTTCTTCGTCATGTAGTCCGTCAGCTCATCCGCAAAGGGGCTGAAGTGGGGACACTGGGTAGCAAGAGGAGAGAAAAGAGAGGTCATCAGTTTGGGGAGCTCTGGCTTCCCTGTCCCCGGTGGGAGCAGGGCTAAGCTCCAGGCCACCGCCCAGGCCAGTGCTGAGCCCCAGGTGGCCCTGCCCCAGGCATCAGGAACCCAGGCAGTGTAAGAGCACATGGCCCGTGGCCTGTCCTTGCGTCTCCAAGTGGGGGGTTAGAGACCAGAGTGACTCCCCATCGGAGCCACTAACTCCAGCCCTGGATCACAGACTCTGCTGAGTCCTCACAAGGCCTGGGCTGTGGCAGGCCTGGGTCCTCCCACATCGGCTGTCCTCTGGCCAAGCCAGCCTCTTGGGTACCTCTGGAATCACCCATTTGCCTGTCCATAAGCCCCTTAGTCCAGACTACCCTCTCCTGCCTTCACTTGCCCTGGGGTCAGCCCCCACAGGCCAAAAGTGTGTTGGCTGAATAAAGGGTTAGTGTGAGTCAGGGTGGAGGGTCCTCTGCAGGTCTCCTGGGGCTGTGCTCCAATGAGCGTCTTCTCTGTGAGGCCCGTTGCCCACGTGATAAGGCATCTGTCCACTTGTGGGTTCTCAGGGCAGGTCCTGCTAGTCTCAGAGTTGCTTCCTGGGCCTCTCCTTGATGGGGGACTGGTCGAGGGGCTCTTAAGTTCCGTCTGTACAGGGAACAGGCCCAGGGGATGCAGTGTTACCACCCTTCCGGTGACTAGGACTCTGCCCTTCAGGGTGGGTGTGACTCTAGCTCCAGCCTCCTACTTCCTGCTATTTATTTACACGAGGCCAAAGTGACTCTTTGCAGAACTGTGGCGGACAGCAGAGTTGGACTGCCTGGATTAGAGGCCTGGACAGCAAGGACGGGATGGGCCTGTGCCCCTCTCCTCACTGGTCAGCTTGGCGTGAGTGAGAAAACCCCTGTAAATTCTGCCTCCATCTGTGATGATTATTTGTTGTCGAAGGAGCTCTTTTGGGTTTACTCAAGGACTGTCGGTCCTGGATGACTGACTCCATATGACCTCCCGTGTCTTCTCTGAGGCTCGGCCTCCTTGCAGCCGAAGGACGTTGCGTCCACTGTCCAGCCTCCTTTGCATGGGCAGCTGGGTCAGAGTTCAGGCCAATGGGAGGTCAGAAGAAGCCTGCTGGGGACAAGAGCAGTCCATGCTCTCGTGAAGGGGTGCATGTGTCCAGCACCCACTTGTCCCCTTTCCTCTCCTGCCTGATTACACCACCTGTAGCCACAGGGCCTCTGGCATCAAAAGGAAATCCATACGGGATTTCCGGAGGCGGCAGCGGCACCAGGTTCTGTGACACAAAGTGAGAGCTTGCGCGGGGCCCTGTCTCACTGCCTCACACGGCTGAGCGCAGGCATCTTCAGGGCTGTTTCCTTGTCCCCACGTTCCACGTTTGTGCTCTCTGGTCACCTTCCTGGCCCCTGCCACTTTGGGGTTCTTTGTCTTGGCTGTGCAGCCTGGTCTCCTGGCAGGCCCTCAGCTCTGCCCCAGACTTTCCTTCCTGCCCTTCAACTGCTTCCATCTGGGGTCCTGCACGGTGCCCCCTGCTCCCAGGTGTCCCGTGCCCTACTGCACAGCCCCTCTTGCTCCCGCCACCCTTGGGCCTTCACCCCATGGCCCATGGCTGGAGCCTCTTGGTGTGTCTGGAACAGCTCAGCAGCCCGCACACCCTAGATGCACAGTGAAGGGAACATCGGGAAGGTCCAGAGCAGGTTCTGGCCAGGAGCTGTGCTCTCTGAACAGGGTCACCCAAGGGCTGGGGTCCCCTGCATTCCACACCCTTGTCCCCTGTGCCTTTTCGCCCCCCCCCCCCCTGCATTTTTTACTCTACTGTCTCCGTATCAAGGCTCCCACCTAGCTTCTCTCCTGATTCAGACCCTGGAGTCCCAGAGCCCCACTCGGAGCCCCAACCACCTTCGGAGCAGTGGGCAACACCCCCACTCTCAGAAGCCCTGGAACCACAATGTCGGAGTAGGAACAGCCCCAGCCCATTGCATTTAAGCCTCATTCCCAAAACATCTGCGCTCTCGTTCCCCCATTCCAGGGCTTGGAACCCACCCACCACCCCATGAAAAAGGCCGTGCTGTCTGTCACCTTGGCACCTCCCTCCCCCCAGCTTCAGTAAGTCTAGGGGTCCTGTGACTGCTCTGAAGTACCCCCAGCCCTGGCCCCACTGCCTAGACCCTCATCATTGTCACCTGCAGCGACCACACGCCTGCTGGCCCATCTGTGTTCTGCAGGGTCAGCCTGGTGCTGCTGCCCTCCCCCCTCTTCTGAGCTGGCCTGAGTCCCTGAGCTTCGCCACAGAGCTGTGTCCCCAGTGACAGTCCAGCCTCCTTTGACCCCACAAGAGCTGCCTGATACAAATGGGGTCTGGATGCCTTGGAGACATGCTGGACCCTCGTGATGGGCTGTTTCTGGGCCTACAGCTCTTTGGAGGGGGCTCAGACACTACCACAGAGCCAGGACCTGGGTCTGGTCCTGCTCAGCCGCGTGGGGACCATAGCTGAGCCGTGTGTCCCCTCCCTGACCTATCAGGGCCTTCTGCCTAACTGCCTTGCCATGAGCCCTCAGGGGTCTTAAGAGCTGCGAGGTGGTGGTAGGGTGATGGGCAGCCCCCGGTGTCCTCCTCCGTGCTGCCTGCGAGGAGGCCGTGTCCCCCAGGCACATACTACTCTCCAGAAGCAGCCCCCATGCTCTTCTCATTGAGCGAGGAAGGTGCTGGAGTCTCAGACAGAGCAAGGCGCTCTGCCTCAGTTTCCCCTCTGAGGATAGCATGAGTCTGGATCCTGACACGTGCAATGCTTTGGTCTTTGTGACCCACTTAGCGGAAACTTGCTTTTTGGTTGATTTGACTCTGCTGTCAGTTCCACTGCATCTGAGATCAGCAAGACCCAGCAGAGCACCGAGGCTTGAGGCCAACACTGTGCCCCTCATCCATTGGGGAGAGATCAGAGTGGGCTGTCCTGATAGAAGTGGAAGGGTCTCGAGAGGTCAAGGCCTCAAGGAGGGGAAGGGCATAGGACCTAGAACAGCCCTGCCACCTGAACCTGACCTCACACAGCACAGGCTTGGGGGTTAGCCGGAGGATAGACCCCTGGGGGCTGAGGGGTCTGCCCAGACTCTGAGAAGGGAGGGGACAAGATTAAGGGAGAGAAGGGGCCGCGGAAGTTCCTCAGTGCACACCCCCCTACACCTCTCCCGGCTGCTGGATCCCTTCTCTTCCTGGGAGCTCAGGCTACTGATACTCAGATGCATGGGGTGACCTGTTTCTTAAAATGGAGTGAAGATGAAGCTAATCCCAGAGATTACTATATTCAGGTCGCTGGACCCAGGGTTGTTTAGAGCAGATAAATTTAAGAGGATTGCAATCACTTCCTTCCCAGGCCCCAGAGGGCCTGGGGGATGTGCACGTGTCTATTTGTCTCCAGGGACTAGGGGATGGTACTGTTTTAGGAGAAGTCCATCCTGGGGGCAATCCCTTCTGGATTCCTTCACAGAAAGTGGAAGGGACTGATCCAGCTCAGGGCTCCTGCCTCCCGCTTTCAGAGGCAGGGAAGGGAGAGGAGGGGAGAAGCCAGTGGCTCCTGTTCTCCCCCAGAAGCCACTTCCCTCGCCTTCTTATTGGAGCCCTTCATCCCCATGCTCACCTTGGGGTCCTCTGTCCCTCACACATACATCCAACAGGTATCTCCATCCCCCTAGCCCCACCCACCCTGGTGTCCACCCCAGAATTCCTGAGCTCCTAGTGCACTATCTCCACTCCTCCCTGCCTCCCCCCAACCCATCAAGACTCTGGCTTCCTGAATCTCAGCTCCATGCACTGCTGTCATTCCTTCCCACCAAGCCTGGACCAGCCCTGGTCTCCCTGCTGCTTCTCCCAAACCCCCAAACTTGCCTGCACCAGGAAGCAGCATGGCCTCATATGGGGTTGTGCGTTTTGGGTTCTGGAGTCCATTGGCCCTTCCTTTCTGGGCCTTTGCCCAGCCCCTGCTCTGACCCCTCCCTTCCCAATCCTCCATCCTGGGACCTGTGGGTCAAGGGGGCAGCAGGGCCTGCCCTGATCACCCTCCCAGCCAGCTCAAGGCTGGCTCCCTTCCTTTCTGCAAGCTCTGGCCCAGCCCACCCCTCTTCCCTGCTGCCCCAGGCTTCCCTCCTGAAAGCAGAGGTCCTAACATGTCCTGCCGGCTGACCCATTCCATGGGACCTGCAGGGACTCCTTGCCGACTCCACCAGTCGTGGCCCAGAACCCACCTCGGTCACGTCCTTGATGTTCACCATCTTCTTGGTCTGAGCCACATGACCCACGACTCCAATGTCCAGCGGGAAGACGATCTCAGAGTCAGGGGGTACCAGGCAGTCCTCCAGGACACTGTCCGGCTGCACACTGAAGAGGCGCGTGGCCAGCTCAGCCACACCATTGCGCTGGCGGTACATGAAGAGGCTGCAGCGGTCGGCGTGCAGGATTGTGCAGAGACGCCGCAGGATCTTGAAGACCACACGCTCCATGTTCACGCTCTCCTGCATGTCCTGCACCAGCTCAAACAAGGCTGCGCTCTCCTCCACCTGGCACAGCTCGCGGAAGCTGGTGCAGTCTGCTGCCTGCTCATCCTCGCAGGCGCCAGCCACATTCTCGGGGCTCAGCTTCTTCCCAAAGTACTCGTCTGTGAAGCTGGGGTTCTGGTCGAGGAACTGCTGCACCTGCTCCTCACTGAGGCTCATGGTGTCCCACTGCCTGTCTGGGAGACGTGGCTGGTCCCCAGGCGCATGCAGACTCCCAGCAAACACTGTCATCAGCAAAGCCTTTCTTAGTGACGATTACTGAGTCCTGGGAGGACACCAGCTGACTCACCCATGCCTGCCCCCCTCGGCTTAGATCCTGGACTTTGCACCACCCGCCCCTGGGAAAATCAGACCCCCTGGAATGGGAGCAGGTGGGTCACAGCTCGGGGGCTTCTGCCTGTGATAGGGGTCGTGGGCAACCAGTGGGGCACGCCCTTACACCTAATCCCACGGAGAGGGTAATCCCACAAACACCGTGACACTTTCTGCCTGGGGGATTGCCTGAGAATTCTGGATGGTCCAACAGGCAGCCCCACATCTCCTGGTGCTCAGACCTGGGCTCTGGTGTGCTGGGGAGGTGGGCACTAGCCCCACCTAGGGGAGAGGCAGGCAGCCCAGCCCTGGGAGGGAGGGGGGCCCCATGTAAGGTGCCAGAGGTCAGTGAGCGCAGCTCCCATGGCTCCCCTCTGATGGAGGGAAGTGGAAGGGGAGGAAGGTGGCTCAGCTTCCATTGTGGAGGTGGGACTACTAGATGGGTCTTGCAGAGACTTTCCCTTCTCTTTGATGGTGAGGGGGTGGCCTCATAGAGGAGGGATTTGCACGTGACAGTGGGTCACCTGAGTGCACAACAGAGCTTCTCTGTTAAGAGCTAGCACCCTTAGTTAGAATTTTTCTTAGTGAATCCCCGCCACACATCTTTTTCCTTGGCCTAATCCCTACTTACTTGGCACTCTATTCACACTGCTAGACCCTCTCCTCCCACAGAGTCCACACCACACGGCGGGCACTGTCATGTTGTATGGACAGGATTGTTCCTGAGCATCTGTGCTCAGGGACTGGCGTGCCTAGACAGCCGCTGGCGCCTCTCTCCTTATCCACCTGCCTGGGTGTTATACATATGCTAGCTTCTCTATGGGCGAAAAAGGTGTGACAAAGGGTTGTGTGTGGCAAAAAGGTTGGATTAAAGCTGTAGGATGTGCTCCATGTGTGTCTGACTCTCCAGCTGCTGGAGTGCCCTTCACTTCTCTCAAGAGACTGTGTGCACATGTATGCGCACGCACGATCATGTGTATACAGGCTGCACATGCATATACATGTGTGCAAGCGTGTGTGCACGTGGGCTGAGTGTACAAATGCATGCGTGTGGATGCGTGTGCTCCTGAACATGCATGGAGTGTGCAGGTGCATGCATGTGCATGTGGGTGGAGTGTATGAATGCATGTGTGTGCACGTGTGTGCATGTGGGTGGAGTGTATGAATGCATGCGTGTGCATGTGTGTGCACATGAACATGGGCAGAGTGTACAAGTGCATGTGTGTAGACGTGGGCGGAGTGTACAGTGCCTGCATGTGCACATGGGCTGTGTGTACGAGTGCATGTGTGGGCATGCATGTGTGTGTGCGTGTCGGTGGAGTGTATGAGTGCATATGTGTGCATGTGTGTGCACATGAGCAGAGTGTACAAGTGCATGTGTGTGCATGTGCACATCCACGGACAGCTGGAAGGCTGGGGGTAGGAGCTATGTCCATGGTGTGAGCCAGCTGTGCACATCACTCAGCAGAGCCTGGGTGGGCACCTGGCATTCTGGGCTGGCCTTTGGCAGCAGCAGCCATGGCCTTCTCCCAGAAACAGCAGCAGAACGGTGTAGCTGGGAGGACTTCGGGCCCCTCCAAGCCAAGGATCAGGAATCACAAACCAGGGGCCTGGACTGAGAGAAATGTTGAAGGTTTCCTCATGTTGCTTTTAAACCAGGATGTAGGATTTGTATGTGATTCTGAATTTTACTGCACTCAGCTGGTAAAGGTGTGTGTATGTGCATGCGTGAGTGTGCATATGCGTGCACACATGTGAGTGTGGGCATATGTGTGATGGTAGGGCCAGGGGCCTTCTTGTGGCCAGACACGTTTTCTCAGCACCAGCCTTGGTTCCGGGGGGTCTTTCCACGTGGGCTCCGGGCTGGCGCCTTGCAGCTGTGTTGGGCACAATGGGCCCAGCTGGCCGAGCGCCGGGCACAGGCCCTTGTGCTGTGACATTCCTGTCTCTGCTGAGTCACGCAGCAGACTCCTTTCAGGGACCTGCTCTGAGCATCCCACTTTTCCTAAAAATAGTGAGTTCTGCCTGGGGACCGGGGGAGAAGAGGGAGGCAGGTGCTGTGGGTGGGGTGCTGCAGTGCTTAGATTGGGGACCAGGGTTGGGCGTCCCCTTGCTCTGAATTCAGTCCCCAGACGGCTCCCAGAGCCTTCCAGTGTGTAGCAGCTCAGAGCTGCAGTCCAAGTGATGCCTGATGTGAGGGACATGCCAATGAGGTGGCTGTCCGGCTGAGGGGCCCAGGGCAGCAGGGTCTTTGGGGGGACACTTCCTAAATCCTCGGCCCACTCCACCCAGAGGCACACTCTCGGTGGCAACCACCTTCCCTGCTTCTGCTCCCCCAGTCCTGCCAGCTGGCTCCTTCCATGCAGGGCTGAGGGCATGGGGCCGAGGTGTGAAGTTCCCGTGCCTATGGAGCACGGGTGGCAGCCCTACTGGGGCGGGGAGGCCACCGGTGAGGGGTGCACCCATGTCTGGTAGCCGAAGGGCTAGGTCGCAGCCGTGGGAGTGACATGGCTGTGGGGTCAGAGGCACAACGTACTCAGGATTGGTGATGGGGGCTCCTTACAGAGTGGGTGGGGAGTGGAGGAGAGAGCTGGCTGAGGAACTCAGGGCATTATCGCACCACAGCCGGACACCTGGGGTGATGGGTGGAGCTCACGGGAGCTCAGAGCATGGGCATTCCCCCACCCGTCGCCATTACACAGTGTGCCCACCAGACCCACTCTGTGGTACCTGGGTCACTTTACCTGTAGGATTCCTTGCCCCTGAGCCTGCAGTGTCAGCAGGTGTGGGAGCCCAGAGGCATCAGGAGTTTACGTCCCTGGAGGAGTCCTTGACCTGTGGCTCATGGGCTCATGTGTAAATATCCCAGCTACTGCCCCTGTGGGACCCCAGGAGAACTGCTGAACCACACAGTGGCTGGATTGGCTCCTGCCCTCCCTCATCTCGTGTCCTGGCACACCCACTGATGGTGCACAGGGCCCTGAGCAGCCCTGAGTGGCCCTGAGGGATGGACCCTGGATGCAGTTAGGGATACACCTAGGAGATAAGCTTGTGAAATATACTTTTGAGCTACACCCATGAGGCATACTTGTGAGGTGTGCCTATGATGTGTGCCTGAGGGACGCCTCTGAGTGCACCTGTGAGATGCTCTCATGATGGATGTGTGTGAGAGACACCCATGAGGATCACCTGAGCAGGACACCTGGGAGGTGGGCCTGTGGATACATTGCTGACGTACACCCTTCCCAAAGGCCCACCAGATACAATAGGCAACGTCTCCACAAATGAATGTGGGAGATGTCTGAAGAGAAATGGGTTTTCTCCTTTGCTAGGTTCCTATTAATTTTACTTCATCATAATGTGGGATTTCAAAATTAGCAAGTACACCCTGGGAGCCATTTATAAAAAGAAATATGTCTTAAATAGCTATTACATGAAGAGAACTCCAGTTTCTTATCCCAAACTGTGGAGCGGATGCAATTGCACAAGGAGTATTATGCCTGAAATTAAAATTAACCAGGCAAGAGGGATGGCAGGGGATGGCAGGGGTGAGAAAAACCAGAGCTCACACTCAGAAATCTCATTCCATTTCCAGCACAGAGAAAGGGCATATCCATCAAGCAAGCCTCTCTACTTCCACAGGATGAGTTTTGCCAGAGGCATGACAGGAGAGGAGCTAACTGGCCATGTTGCCATTGGGAAAGAGGGGTGTTGGTGAGTGGGGAGATGTCTCAGACTCTGACACCAAGATGGGGCCTGGGGCATCGTGTGGGCTGAGGGTGAGTGTGCACCCACGACCCTGGCTCTGTTCTCTGCTCCCACCAGCTGCCTGACCTCAGGGAATTCTTTCAGCTTCTCCAGGCCCCACTTGGTTTCTGGCCAACAAGATCTTGCTGTGGGTTTTTTTTGGGGTGGTGGTGGTGGTGAGAAGTGGTGATATAAAGTGTGTGGCATGGGCACCAGCACAACATGAGGTCGTACTAACACCAGGCCACTGAGGAACCCACCCCTGCATGACCAGGGAGAGTGGAGGGGGAGGTTGGGTGTTGTGGGAGAGGACAGAGATCCAAGTGGAGGGGTATGGAAGGAGGGCTGCAGAGCTGGGGGTAGTGGGATGAGAGGCTGATGTAGCCACCTGTCTGGGCTCTGTGCTGACATGGGTGCATCGGTGGGGGTGGGGCAGGTACAGCAATTCTTGGGTAAAGAATAATGTTGGACCAAGAAGAGAAAGCAAGGCCTGTGCTCGGTGTTTGGGCAATGGTGTCCAGGAGGAACCAGCACTTTCTCATTCATTTTGTAGTTATCTTCTGGTAGGGCAGACTCATGTTTGAAGTGCCTGAGTCCCTGTCCTGGGGTGGGGGACTGCAAACCTCAGCACTGTGTGCCTCTGCTAAGGCTGTGGTGGGAGGGTCAACACCTGGTGGTCCTAGGGACTGCATCTGGAGCAGAAAGGGCAGATGTGGGGAGAGGAGGCAGAACACACATCCTTCTGATGGTCTTGGCCTCCCTAGCCCCATTCCAGCAGGATCTGGGGTCTTCCAAGGGTAATTTAGGGGGGTCCTGACTGGTTGTCCCTGGTAAGCCCACTCCCAGGGGCAGCAGGTCAGGGAGGGGAAGAGCAGGAGCCGTGGCAGTGGCTGAGTTCTCTGCTAGTCCAACAAGCCAAGGGTTAGCCCCAGCTTCCTGACTTACAAGGGAGTTCATCTTAGGACAGCTGTCAGTTGGCCACGGCTTCACTGTGACTAGGGCAAGACCTCTGGTTGCCCCTCAGGCTTGCATAGAGAAACCACACCT
Source organism: Meles meles (assembly GCF_922984935.1). Lineage (NCBI taxonomy): Eukaryota > Metazoa > Chordata > Mammalia > Carnivora > Mustelidae > Meles > Meles meles. The sequence continues at coordinate 70,095,574 of NC_060067.1, forward strand.
CGGAACAGCCACAGAAGGAGGATGGAGGGGGACTTTCCCCCGGCCAGTTTGCCCACATGAAATGAGCTCTCCACATTGCAGGGTAATCCCACCTCCTTGGGCAGCAGTTCAGAACCCAGATGCCCTACCCCATGGAGGGTATTTCATGTACAGCCAGAGGGGGCAGGAGAAGCCCCCCATGAGGGGAAAGGTGCTCTCTCTGGGCAAGACATTGGTCAGGACCAGCTGGACCAGGTGGGCTGGTCAGAAGTGGCTAAGGTGGACCAGAGGCAAGGACCTGGGACAGTTCCTGGGCCAGCATGTCACCACCAAACAAGATGCTAATTTCCCTTTGAAATAGAACTCCTGGAAGCCGCATGGGAAAACATGTATTGTTGGAGAGCTAGAGATGCAGAGAAAGATCACGCCTTCACCTGCCTGCAAGAGGGAAAGTGTCCATGGGAGGAGTGCAGACCTCACTCTCTAATGGTGTTTCCATCCCAAGAGCTTTGTGCACACTGATGGTGTCAGATCTCTGCAGACTCCCTCCTCTTGGCATGCACGGTGGTGTGAACCATTCTATGATGAAACCACAGGACACAGGATGTTTTGTAACCTGCCCATCAATATTTTTATTTTTATTTTTATTTTTTATTTATTTATTTTTTTTTTAAAAGATTTTATTTATTTATTTGACAGAGAGAGAGATCACAAGTAGGCAGAGAGGCAGGCAGAGAGAGAGGAGGAAGCAGGCTCCTTGCGGAGCAGAGAGCCCGATGTGGGGCTCGATCCCAGGACCCTGAGATCATGACCTGAGCCGAAGGCAGCGGCTTAATCCACTGAGCCACCCAGGCGCCCCCCATCAATATTTTTAGTGGCTCCACAGAATTCTACTCTGTGAAGTTTCCATAGCTTATTCAATGTCCTCTTCATGGATATTTAGGCTACTTCTGTTTGAGTTTTGAGGGAAAATAAATGATGCCCTGTTCTCTGCCAGTTCTGGAACAGGTGGGAGAGTGGATGACAACCCATGGAGGAGTGGCCTTGTGTGCAGGCCAGGTGGCCAGAACCAGGGCCGCCACATTTGCCCTGACTATTACCAGACACCCATCCAGGGGAAGAGAGCAGAAGAGATGGAGGTCTTAAGCTTACAGACCTTGAACAGTTTCACTTCACCTAACCAAAAAGAGGACCAGTAGCTGTGACTGCTGTCCAGGTAGCATTCTGCCTCCATGGGGTTGGGGCTTAGGGAGCGGGGAAGTCAGGGCAGGCATCCCCTCAGCACTGGGGTTTGCCTTGTCTTTTCTTTTCAAAACTATAATAAAGAAGCCCGTGCTGAATTAACTTGTGCCTTTTGTTTTTTAACTTGGAATTTGTGAATGTGGTCTTGTCTGGAGATCAGGTCTTTGCAGATGTAACCAATTTAAAATGAAGACACACAGGATCAGCATGGGCCCTAAACCCAACCACTGGTGTCTTTATAAGAAGAGCCACAGAGGAGAATGCCATCCAAGGACGGAGGCAGAGATTGGAGGACTGGTCTAAAAGCCAACGGACATCAAGGGTTGCCAGCACCACCAAAGGATGAAGAAAGGTCTGGAGTGGATGCCCCTCACAGCCCCCAGAGGAAACCTGCTCTTGATCCTGGACTTCTGTTCTTGGATCAGAACTGAGAGACAGTACATTTCTGTTATTGTAAGCTCCCCACTTTGTGTATTTGGTTAGGACAGCCCTAGGTGACTCACAAAGTGGTGGGCCAGATTTGGCCTATGGGCCACGTTTTGCCTGGTCTAAGCCAGCCTCAGCCTTCTGGCCAGACTTTTTGGGGACAAGGGCTGAGCCACACTGAAGGTTTTTCCTGACATCTGCTGTAGATACCGAGGGGAAATGTCCTGGCCCCCACTGAGCAATCATGATTCTTTCCTTCTCCTGGACTGACCCCAGTTGCAACCGTCTTGGGGAAAGCAAGTCTGAGGTGGAGCCAAGACCAGAGGAGGGAAGACCCAAGAACTTGCAGGGACAGAGCTGGAACCCTCCTTGCCCTGCAGTTGCTCATTCCAGCCATTTGAGCAGCTTTCTGTAACTGCAGAGGAAAGACTGTAAGATGTTTATCTGTGCATGAAAATTCAGTTATTGTACCAGTCAGAGACCCCCCAGAGAAACAGAACCAATAAAATATAGAGATGGAGAAAGAAGGAGATTTATTTCCAGGAATTGGCTTGGGCAGCTATGGAGGCTAAGAAGTCCCATAGTCTGCTGTCCACAAGTTGGAGATCCAGGGAAGCAATGTTGTGCTCTCCTGCCCCCGCTCAGCTCTCCAACAGAAGGAGGGCTCCCTTCGTTCACTACTGGTTCTCTGCACACCCGCAAAGTGTTGGATGAGGCTGCTTTACTGAGCCCACCTATTCAAGTGCTGACCTCATCTGGAAACACTCACAGACCCACCCGGAAATCACGTTTAGCCAAATATCTAGGTATCCAGTGGCCCAGCCCAGGTGACACATCAAATTCACCACTGCAGTTACTTCAGACCAGCTGCTGTACCCTACAAAGCCAGGTCGGATAACCAGGCCCTGCCAAGTGGAACCTGGTCTTCTGAGACCACACACTCCCCAGTGGGTAGCTGCACCAGACACGCCCAAGACAATGCTTGCCCCTGAGGACAGCACCCAGGGCTGAGGCAGCCTGGACCTTAGACGTGCATTATCACCCTTCTGCTTCTGGTCTGTGATCTTCTGCTCAGCTTCCGCATGGAAGCCTCCCAGCCCCATGCTGTTTCCAATCACTGAAATGAGGTTTTCCCACCCACAGACCGTTGCCAACACCACACATACGGGATGTGGATGTTACATGGGACAGCCTCAGAGATGAAGCTGGAAGTGCCCTGGGAGTAGTCCTGGGGTGGGCGGGCATGGCAAGCTGGAGCCCGGCCACCTGGATGCTCAATGCTGCTGTGAGGTCCTGCTCAGAGCAGCCAGGACAGTAGCAGAGACCAGCTTGAACTGCCTGAAACATGAAGGAAATATGTCGTCTCACACAACCCAAGTTCAGGAGGTTAGGTGACCAGGGGTCCCTGAAGATAGGCAGTGTGGACCCTATAGCTCAAGGGCTGGCTTCTCTCCTCCTGCCAGCTCTGCACCCCTCAGCAGTGACCAAGGGGCCCTCAGCTGGTGGCAGTGGCAGGCAGGGCTGACTGGCTTATCTGACTGGCCCCCAAGAAGTGACAGAGTCTAGGAAAGCCCACAGTGGAGACGGGAGGGACCCCTGAGGGGCATGACATCTAGGGAGAGGTGGCCCACTGTGGGCTTCACACATGGGTTTCTTGCAGCTGAGTGCATACAACAGAGATCAAATGGCCTTTAAAGCCTAAAATATTTACCATCTGGCCCTTGACAAAAAATGTTTGCTACCTCTTGGTTACCAGGTTAATCGTAGCCCACCCCTAGAGCTGGTGGAGGTATTGGAGGAGGACACTAAGAGGACTTGACAGCTTGTTGACCTGTGAGTTGGACCCGGGTAATTTGAGGCTCTTCATTCTCTCATCTGTCCTTGGAATGTTCGTTCTGCTTGATCTCCCCACTCCCAGAAGCTGTTCCAAAGAGCAGACTTGAGAGAGTAATGTGTTGAGATTATCTGGATTGTATATGTGACTGAACACCATTAAAACCACTATGTAAATGTTCAAGATTCTGGAAGGCAGATGTGAAGATCTTCTTGTATTGTGGCTGCCCCAGACAAGACTAATGGATAAATTTCCCTGCTTCTTAAACCTGCCATTTGCCAATCCAAAGTAGACTTCCTCTTTCTTCTGTCTCTCCCTGCCCCTTCTGTCTGGAGACCTGTTTCAGATTTCACCTGGGAAGCTCCCAAGGAGGTAAAAAACTAACAGGAGGGTCATTGTCCCTGAGCACCTGGGCTATTTGGAAGAGGATGGATGTCTGAACAAAAATTGGGCCCTACAAACACCCAATGGCACATGCTGGGCAGGCTTTGAGTAAAGGACTGCTGACAGCAATGGGGACTGGAGTATAATGTAGATTTGGTTTCCCTCTTCATCCCATTTCTCATCTAGCCAAGAGGATTGGCATGGCCGAAGTCTGGAATCCCGGTGTGGGACTTACCACAGGAAGTGAGAGTGAAGAGACAGACGGAATGCATCAGAAAATGAGTAATAAGGGAGAGGGTCCTCAGTTCAGGAGAGGTGTGTGATTGTAGTCACTGAGACAGAAAAATTCAAGTAATGATCATAGAGCCAAGGACAAAGAGGAAGACTTAAAAGCTCTGTGATAGAATAGTCTGGCTCAAAAGATTGGTCTGCCCAGAAGAAACTTGCTGCAAGGAAAGTGGCTTCAGGGCCTGGATTTGGGATAAAACACTACTGCCCAGCTGGAGTTGTAAAGCTGTGGCCAACATTCTAGTAAGAGAATTGAGATCCATCCCCTCCATCCCTGCAATTGACCTGAGGCAACTAACCTGTGGCTTTGGTTATATGGGAGGAAGTGAAAACGTTACTTCTAAACAGCCATAGGGTGCTCGCTTCGGCAGCACATATACTAAACAGCCATAGGATAGGTCCACCATTGCCTTTTATCCTTTTTCCATAAAAACACCTCATCCCCAAAGGAGCTGTTTCCCTATTTGAGGTCCCATAATGAAGAGGACATACCACCGCTGTCCAACAACCATGTGAGGGTACTTTGTTGTAAGCCACGCTCATCTGAGGCTGTTTACTACCTCAGCAGATGCAGAATTGAGTTAATCCTGTTCCCTGGTTCATGAGTCATTGACATCATTGGTCCATTCAAGGCGTCTCTTCTATCTTACTTTATCCATCCATCCAACCTATTTATCCATCCCCCATCTCTCCTTCATCCCACATCCCTCAACCATCTATCCATCCACCATCCATCTGTCCTTCCAACTCTTGTCTTTAAGTTTGAGGACTCCCATTTAGTATTTTCCATCAGGTAGCACCTTAAAAAAGTTGTGGGGGAGTATAAAGAAAAAGTGAAAATTTCTTTTATGGATTCAAGCTCAATTCACTTGTTATTTTAAGCTACTAAGCAATGTTTAAAGGAAAATTTATAGCATTAAATGATTATATAAGAAAAGAAGAAAGATCTCAAATCAGAACAAGAAAAAGAATAAACTAAAGACAAAGTAATGTATGGTGACAAACATAACACAATAAAAAATAAAGACAAAGTAAGCAGGAAAAAAGGTACAAATGAAAGAGGAGAAATCAATGAAATATGAAGCAAACAATAAGAAAATAATGAAACCGAACACTAGTTTTTTTGAAATGACCAGAAATATTGATAAACCTCTAGTCAAGTTGATCAAGAAAATCACACAAATTACTAATATCAGCAATGAAATAAGGAATTTCACTACAGATCCTATAGATGCTAAGGAATTAAAATTTTTTCAACATTTTATTCTTTAAGGTTTATTGAACTTTTTAAAATAAATTCAAGTTCAAATTAAGAGATTTGATTCACGCATTGTTATTTTAAGTCACTAAACCAGAGGTAAACAAACAAACAAACAAACAAAAACTCACAGTCTGTTGGGCTTATCACCTTGTGTGGGAATATCTTTCCTTTTCAGATTCAGTGTGTGCTCCTTTGTTCTGCTGAAGTGTGTACATCATTTGGCATCTGACCAAAGCCCACTGCTACTCCTGTCCATGTGGTGAGGGCTGGAGTTGTCCACTGCAGCATGAGAGGGGTGCATGCAGGCTAATGGCCATGCATCAGTTACTGGGAAGGACCCATTGGCCGTGGGAGACCAACACTCACCACCAACGCTCATCTTGGTCTGTGACTTCTAGTGTGAGGAGCTTGCTCCCTTCAGTGCTTGACTGTGGCGTGGTGTGTGTGTGTGTGTGTGTGTGTGTGTGTGTGTGTGTGTGTTTGGTGGCTCTAACACCAAGATGTAGAGGTCAGAAATCTTTGTTTCTCCTCCTGATAACAGGCAGAAGATGCTATGTGCTTGACAATGACTAAGTGGGATTTATATCAGGAATGCAAGGTTGGTTTAATATTGAAACTCAAGGAATGTCATGTGCCACATTAACAGACTGAAAAAGAAAAACCAACTTATAAGTTAACCACTTATATTGTGGACAACTTTATGCCAATAAATCTAAAAACATAAATGTAATGGACAAATTCCCTGAAAGACACAAACTATTAGCATTCATTAAAAATTTTTAACCCCAAAATCTCCAAAACTGTTTTCAAAATTTTTGAATATATTTGAGGTTATAGGTAAAATCATCCCAGAAAGAAATCTTTCACAATGGTTTCACAAGTGAATTCTACCAAACAATTAAGGAAGTGGTTTCCTAAGTAAGAAATAATAAGCAGGAAATAATACCAATTTTATACAAACCTTTACAGAAAAGATGAAATGAGGGAGCATTTTCCAACTCATTTATGAAATAAGCATCACTCTGACACTAAAACAAGACAAAAACATCACAAGAATGAAAACTGTAACTAATATTCCTAATTAACACAGGCCTAAAAATCTTCAATAAAATGATATGTAAAAAGGATATGTGTATCCAACTATGAGTAAAAAGGATAATAGATTATGACAACAAAAAAGACATTTGAAAAAATTCATCACCTATTCATGATAAAAACTCTCAGAACACAGAACTAGATTTTAACTGGGGAAAAGTTATCTACAAAAGCCTACGGCTTACATCAGACTGAAGGTTGAAGGACCAAATGATTTCCCATGAGATCAGGGGCAAGGCAAGGATATTACTCTTATCACCTCTGCTCTGTGTGAAGGCCAAGCAGGTGCACCCCAGCAGGAAAAAGAGATAAAAGGCATGCAAGGGAGAAGGGAAACATTGAGCCGTTTCTACTTACTTATATGTTGTCTATGTGGAAAATCTTAAGGAACCTACAAATGGATGTTAGAAGGGCGCCTAGGTGGTTCAGTTGGTTAATTGACCAACTCTTGATTTTGGCTGAGATCATGACCTCAGGGTCATGGGATTGAGCCCTACGTTGAGCCCCTTGTTGGGCTCTGCACTAAGTGTGGAGCCTACCTGAGATTCTCTCTCTCCCTCTGCCCCTCCCCCTGTCATGCTCTGTCTCTCATTCTTTCTCAAAAACAAACAAACAAACAAACAAAAAAACTAGCTGTTAGAACTAATAAGTGGACTTAGAAAGGTGGTAGGATAAAAAGGCAATTTTAAGTAACCAATTGTATCTCCGTATACTAACAAACAATTGCACAATAAAATATTATTTAAAGTAGCATTTATAAAAGCATTAAATATATGAAATACTTACAGGTAAGTTTAGCAAAATGTGTACAAGGCCTGTATACTGAAAAATTATAAAATATTCAGAGAAATTAATAAAGACATAAATGTAGAGACAAATCACATTCACGGATTAGAAAATTTAATATTGCTAGCAAATCATTTCTACCCAAAGTAATCTATAGGTTCAATATGACCCCAATCAAAAGTCTGATAGACATTTTTGGGTAGAAACTGACAAAGTGATTTTAAAATTTATATGGAAGATCAAAGGATCTAGAATGGTCAAAATGATTTTGAAAAAGAACAAATTTGGAGGACTTATTCTGTCAGATTTCAAAATTTACTAGAGGGCTATAGTAGTAAATACAGTATAGTATTAGCATAGGACAGACATATAGCTCAATGGGACAGCATTGGGAATGTAGAAATAGACCCGCATTTTTACAAACAACTGATTTTCAATAAAAGTGCCAAGGTAGTTTAATGGGAAATGTGAGTATCTTCAGCGAATGATACTGGAACAGTTGGACATCCTCTTCAACAATAACAGCCTTGGCTGTTACATCACACCATATACAAAAATTAACTCAAAGTGAATCAGACACTTATATGTAAGGCCTAAAACTGTAAAACTCTTAAAAGACATAAAAGAAAATATTTGTAACCCTGGTTTAAGCAAATGTTCCCTAGACAGGACACAAAACTCATAAAGAAAAAAGTAATAAATCAGACTCCAACAAAATGGAAAATTTTTGTTTCTTACAAGGTACTGATGAACAGATTGAAAGGCAAGTCCAAGACGGGGAGAATATTTGTACAAGTGCCTGATGAAGAATTTGTGTCTGGAATGTATAAAGAGCTCGTACATGAAAACAGCCCAATTGCTAAAAATCACAAAAAGATTTAGAAAGATACTTTACGAAAGAAGATAAACAAAAAGGCATAACTTATTAACTTCTTATAAGCTCTTAGGAGCAGATACTTTGCCAAAGATGAAATGTTGGAGGTTCAACATCATTAGTCACCAGAGTAATGCAAATTAAAACTGCAGTGAGATACCACTGCAGACCCACCAGCATGATCAACATTGGAAGGAAGATTGCAGACAGCCCCAAGGTCTGGTGAACTGTCATACAAGGCCATGGGGAGCATGCAGTGGCACAATCACTCTGGAAAAGAGTTTGTCAGTTTCTTATAAAGTTAAATACAAACTTACTGTAGAACCTAGCAATCCTACTCCTAGGTATATACCCAAGAGACATTAAAACATATGTTTAGGGGTGCCTGGGTGGCTCAATGGGTTAAAGCCTCTGCTTTCAGCTCAGGTCATGATCTCAGGGTCCTGGGATTGAGCCCCGCATTGGGCTCTCTGCTCAGCAGGGTGCCTACTTTCCCCTCTCTCTCTGCCTGTCTCTCTGCCTGCTTGTGATCTCGGTCTGTCAAATAAATAAATAAAATCTTTAAAAAAAACAAAAAAAATATGTTTACAAAAGACTTGTACATGGATCTTAATAGCAGCTTTATTCATAATAGCTTCAAGTGGAAAAAGCTGTAATATCCTCCAATTTGTGGATGGATAAACAAATTTTGGTGGAATTGGGCTCAGCAATATGTATGAATGGATAAAAACAAAGCATTATGCTAAATGCAAGAAGCAGTCATAAAAGAATATATATTTTATGATTCTAGGTATATGAAATCTTATACTTAAACTCTAGCCCAGAAGGCAGATAAGCAGGGGCGTGGGAGCTGGAGTGAGGAGAGGCAGACTGACAGGAGGGGCTTTGTGTGGAGAGGAACATCCCTGTATCACCACTGTGTGCAGTTGTATGCTTGGAAATTAGTGATTGCTAATCACCCGTCAATTGGGTGTCAGTAAAAAAGCGTGCGAAAATATGAACAGATATATTCCTCATGATCTGACAAAATGCATGCCAAAGCACATCAGTACACACACATAAAGAAGTTCACAACAGCTTTAGTCATTTAAACTATAAACCATCAAATCAAATCATTAGGAAGATGGATAAATACATGGTGGCCTATTCTTAAAATGGCTTTGTATCCAGCAATGAAAGTGAACGAGCTACACATAAATCGACAGGCATAAATTTTACAGATATCAAGTTGGATGAAGGGAAGCAGACATACAACAATCATGTTCTATAATTCCACTTATAAGAAGTTCAAAAACCACACAAAGCCAAGCTAAAATACTTAGGGGTGCATGCCAGGTGATAGAAGTCTAAGTGAACACAAGGAGGTGGTTTCAAGGGAAGTTGGCAGAGCCTTTTTGGGAGGGGTGAAGTGACTGGGGAGGGGCCTGCTATGTACTCAGGTCCTGCCATATTGGTCCTTGACTTGGCGGCAAGTATCTAGATGCTCACTTATAAGTCATTAGGCTGTTACATGTGTATTTTATGGACTTTTTCCATGAATCTATTATATCTCACAAGACAAAAGCACTTGAAATAATAATTAAGGTGCATTCTTGCATCTTGCAGAGCTCACTGGCTCTGGTTTTGTAAGAGTGATTCTTCAGATTGTCCATCCCCTATGCAGAGCTGGCATGGAAATGCACAAACCACATCGATAAGTGAAGATCCATATTGATTGCTCCTGGAAAACAGGGGCTGAGAATTAATAATAAGAGAAAATTTTGACTATTTAGCCAGGTAAAAAGATAAAGGATAAAAATACCAAAAAGTTAAATGATAAATTAGAGAAAAATAATTAGCATCAATCAAATTAACTGAAGTCAATTCTCTAGGAGACTGGATTTCAAATACTAATAAATACATAAATATTAAAGTGACATTTAAAGCTGATAGGGAAAATATTCTTCACTTGAAGTATGATAACTGTTGTAATCAGAAAAAAACCCACAACAACAACACATGAAGGTTTGAGTCACCACCTCTGGGCTCTGATTCCCTGTCTTTAGACTTAGGCAATGATGTGTCCCACTTGGAGGGGCTGCCCTGGTCCCTGTGATGGGTCTCTGGTAGGCTCTGTGAGGTTTAGAATCACTTCTTTTGCCCCAACAATGGGTCTGAAGTCATTGCTCACTGGGGTGTTGCTTCTTTCCAGAGTTTGTCCCTTGCCTGACCTCTGAGTGCCCCAAGTCACCCCACTGTAGATCACACTACTCCCTCCCAGGGGCCCCTCTGGCTATGCTGCATGGCTGGGAGGGAAGGGCTTCCCAGTTGAGTCTGGTAGGGGTTAGGGGAAAGGATTCCACCAGAAAGCAACAGAATCAGTTTTCAAAATGTACGTGGGTCATTCCAATTCACACCCCTGTTTATAGGTGTCAGAAACCACTTCAGGTGCAGAGAGGCCCTTTCCCTGAGAGAGGGATGGTTGTGGGGTCACCATTAAAGGAAGCTCTGTATAACAGAGACCACAGGGGCAACTGGGTGGCTCAGTTGGTTAAGTGTCTGCCTTCAGCTCAGGTCATGATCCCAGAGTCCTGCTCAGTGGGGAGTTTACTTATCCTCCTCCCTCTGCCCCTCCCCCTGCTTTGCTCCTGCTCCTTCTTTCAAATAAATAAATAAAATCTTAAAAAAAAAAAACACAAGGACCACAGATGGCTGGCCCTCCTTCCTACAGACAGAGGGGAAGACAGGTGACTATCTGCTCAGTGCCAGAGAGCAAATAGCAGAGCTTACAACACTTGCAATGAGCACCATGATGGGGCAGGACCCTTCCATCTGTGCCCCAAATGCTCCCACCACTCCCACATGCCTTCATCCCCTCATCCTCAACCCAGTCTTGGACTGAACCCTGGGTAGTATTCCTCCAAAACATGCACCATAGCATCCACTTGCCCGTCTAGGGTCTCCCCATCCTCAAGATGAATTCCAAACTGGCACAGCTCAAGACCCTTCATGACAGGTCACCTGCTCTCTGGCCCCAAGGTTTCTGGAGGTCCAGGAGTTTCCAGCTCCCTCCTCAGCCTTTCCTCCTGCTGCCTGCTCCCACCTCCCTCGTGGCTCTCTCCTAGAGAGCCTTCCTTAACCTCAACACAGAGGTGGATGCCTCTTCTGCCTGCTGGCCTTGCCTTTTCTCCCAGTGAGCAGAACCAAACAGATGTTTAGATTCTGTCACAGGACAGAGTGACACAAGGTTAGCAGCTGACCACTGCTCATTCATTCGCTCATTCACTCATTCCACACAGCCAGGGCAGGACTGAATCCTGATGGGGAGAAGCAGGGAGACAAGATGGACATAGACTGCCTGCACTGAGCAACCATGATGGGAAAGACAGACATTTAGACCACCAGGAGTTCCTATCTGTTATGGGGAACCCTCTGCCAGGGGCTGGGGGGCAGGGAGGTGGGGGGACAGGGAGGAGGGGAAGCAGAGAGGGAGGTTAGTGGGGCAGAGGGAGGTGAAGGTGTAGGGAGGCTGTGCACAGAGGCTGGGTTTGTACCCTGACTCCACAAGTCACTGACTTATTCATGGAAAGCCTCTATGAGAGTAACAGGGCCACTTGACTCAGGGTTTGTTGCAAGGATTAAATAAGAAAACCTGTGCAAAACACTCTACAGTGTTTGGAAGACAGCAGGCACCCAACAAAAGTTAGTGAGGTGAAGCTAAGATATAAGAAATGAGACGGTAGAAGCCAGGTGAGGATGTGGCAAGGGAAACATACAGCAGAAAGAGGGAATAGCATATGCAAAGGCCCTGTGGCAGGAAGAGGTACGATGAGTTTAAGGAGCAGAGGTGGTCAGGGGAATGAAAGTGTACAGCCAAGGGTTGATGGGTGTGGGGGGCACTCAAGGAGAGAGGAGGCCAGATCTCAAAAAAAAAAAAAAAAAATTCCAAGCCTCTGACCTTCACAGTAGCTACCACATAGCCCCTTCCAGTGCAGCCCCGCCTCCCGTGCCCCGCCCCCACTCCCGCCAGGTTCAAGGGCTCCAGCCTCCTGCCTCCTGCCTCCAGCCTCCTTCGGAGGATCAGGGCGGGGCGGAGGAAGAGCTAACGTCAGTTCACTTCCGCCCCCAAAGCCTAATCAATCTGGCTGCAGCGGCACGCACGAGGAGTGGAGAGACTGCTCCATCCTTCTCCACGGAGGTGGCTGCAAACCTCGTCTCCCTGGAAACCGGAATAATCATTGGAAGTAAGCTCATGGCAACTCCGCTCACGCGCGTGGGTGCCACGATTATTATACAAGCTGATTTACACACTGTCTTTTTAAAACCTATACACCATAAATGTGAAAGAAGGCTCACTATTCCCACTTTTCTGGCAAGTCATCCTGCATGAGGAGCAGGACAGAACGAGGAGGTTCAGCTGATGTTCTAAAATCTGCACTGCCTGCTAAAAATACAGTGAAACCTGCTCCTCCTCACAGCTATCGCATTTCGAGTCAATCCCACGCAAATGTCCAGAGAGCCGCATGAAGGGCCTTCATATTACATTTACTGGGCAGATGGTTTCCGTGAAATGTGGGCGAGGGGCTCTTGCACGCGGGCTGCCTTGAGAATGTGGGTGTGGCTTTCTCCAGACACAAGGAACCTCTGGGGGCTTGTGCCGGGGTACTCGCGGGGCACCAATGGTCACGCACTCCTCGCAGGAAGGGGCATGAAACTGTGAGCTCAGGGGGATGTTTCTGTAGGCCAGAACTGGCTAAGTAGGTGGCAGGAACAGAGGTGTGTTCCAAAGCACCCTGCATCTCCCCTGCTCCCCCAGCGCCCCCAGCTCTTTCCCTAGCTGCAGCCACGCCTGCCTCTCCTGGATGCAACGCAAAGTTATAACGCTGCAGTTAGCCAGCAGAGTGAGTCATGGGCTCCCCAGGCCTTGCTGCTGCAGCAGCGGAGACGCTGTGGAAGGAACCGCAGGCGCAGGCCCAGCCACTCGGCCTGATGGGACCTCAGAGGGCCTTCCGGAGACGTCCCATCCCAGGGCACCTTTCAGGAAGAAGATGGAGGGCCCAGAGAGACCTGGGGGAAGGCCATCTCGCTCGCCCCACACACCTTGAGTTCGGATGGTCAGAAAGAGGCTCTTTACTGCCCCCCCCCCCCCCCGCTCCCCCACCGTTGCACTCAGGCCGTGAATCGCCTTCTGATGAATTAACTCACACGCACCCGAGCCTGAGGAAAATTCTGCATGTCCAAATGAGATTCATCCAAGGTTCTGTCGGAGGCTTCACCTCCAGCTGGGCAGCACTTCTACCCACCTCTCCACTTGCGCCTACCTCGCCTGGTGTTGTGTTTACCTCGCCTGCAAAACCTTACACCCACCACCCCCATGCACAGGAGCTGGCGATTCCCAGGCTGCGCTGGAGGGTCCCAGCACCTGATCTCCTTAACCCTCCCCTCCCTGGCATCCAGACTCCCGTACCCATCCCCCTCAGCATCCAGGCTCACCCCTTCTCTGGGCTCCCATCTCCCGTCCCCCGACCCAAACCTCCTCCCCACCTGGGCTCTCCCTTCTTGGGTCCTTCTCCTTCCCCTGTCCTGCAGAGTGGTCCCCTCCCCCTCTCCTGTACCCAGGCTTTCCCTCATATCCTGACGGCACCGGGTTCCCCTCTTCCCCTCCTCCCTGCACCCCAAGCTAACTTCCTCTGGCGTCCAGGCCGCTGGCAGGCCGGTGGGCGTGGAACCTGGTCGCCTGGGAAGTGCAGACCTAGGGGCACAAGAGGTGGGAGGTACTGGGGGTTGGACCCCTAGGGGGGATCGGGGGGGGGGGGGAGGGGAGAGAGTCATGGGGTAGGTGGTAGTGTTCCCAAAGCGGCCAAGATAGTGGGAGGAAGGCGGAGAGACGGGGGGGGGCACTTCTCCTTGGGGAGGCGGCAGAGGGGCGTCCTAGGGGCTGCGGGGGTTGGGGGGGCGGAGGAGGGCGGCGCCTGGGCCAGGCTCACGGGGCCGCGGGTGGGGTGGGGGGAGTGGAGCGTCCAGGGAGGGGCGCCGCGGGTTGGGGAGGGGGCGCGCGCGCCCTGCGGTCTTCCGCGCCGCATCGGTTCCCGGCGCGGGGCCGCGGCGGCGGCGCGAGGCGGAGGATGCGGACTCCGGCGGCGGTGGCGCGGGCCAGAGAGGACGCGGGAGGATGAGGAGGAGGCCGGCGGTCCGGCCGCGCGGCGCCGGGAGGAGGCGCAGGCGGCGGGGGCGGCGGCGGGCGGCGGCGGGCGCGCGGGGTGCGGGCCGGCTCGGGCGCGGAGGATGAAGTGGAGCGTCCGCGGGGCCTGCGCCGCGCTCTCCTCCTGCCTCCTGCTCGCCTGCGCGCTCAGCGCCGCCGCCGTCGGCCTCAAGTGCTTCTCGCTGGGCTCGGAGCTGCGCGGGGAGCCGTTCCGGCTGGGGGCGGCCGCCGGCGCCTTCTACTCGGGGCTGTTGCTGGCCGCCGGCCTCTCGCTGCTCGGCGCCGCCCTGCTCTGCTGCGGGCCCCGGGACGCGCCCCTCGCGGGGCCGGGGCCGGGCCCGGGGCTTGGGGTCCCCGCGGCCCCGGCAGGGGCTCCAGAGGCCGCGCCGGGAGAGCCAGGGGCCGCAGCCGGGCCCTCAGGGCCAGTGAACAGCCAGAACCTGCTCCTGCTCGGCGTTCTCGTCTTCATGCTCGGGGTCCTTAGCGCCTTCGCGGGCGCCGTGATCGACGGCGACACCGTGTCCCTAGTGGAACGCAAGTACTCCCACTACTGTCTGCCGCCCCGCGCGCCGGCCGCGGCCCCCGGCCCGGCCCCGGGCTCCGCGGCCGCCGCCCCCGGCCCGGCCCCCGGCGCGCAGCGCTCCCGCAGCACCCTGGACAGCGCCACGTCCGCCAAGTGCCGGCAGCTGAAGGACTACCAGCGTGGCCTGGTGCTTTCCACAGTCTTCAACTCGCTCGAGTGCCTCCTGGGCCTGCTTAGCCTCCTGCTGGTCAAGAACTACAGGTCGTCGCAGGCTCGGCGTGGCCGGCGCGGCCGGCGGAGGGGAGGCCGGGCCCTGGCGCGGCCCCGCGGCGGCCCGGGGCTCCGCGCGCAGCCGCCAGCCTCCCGGGCGCGGCGGGGCCGGCGGGGCCGGCGCGGCCGGCGGCTGCAGCCGCGGCCGAGCGAGGCTTCCATCCTGTCCCCGGAGGAGTCGGACTTCACCGCCCCGGGGGACTGCGCGGGCTTCGCGGCGCACCACGCCGTCTCCTACATCAACGTGGGCGTCTTCCACGCGTTCGACGAGGCGGGTGTGGAGGTGTGCTGCGGGGGGCACCCGTCGGTGGAGCTGCCGGGGTACGCGCCCTCGGACCCCGACCTCAACGCCTCCTACCCCTACTGCTGCCGGCCACCCTGCGAGGCGGGGCGCCCGTGGGAGCCAAGCCCGGCCTGCTGAGTGCCCGGGCCCAGCCCAGATAGACAGCGCTCGAGCCCGCGCACGCCTCCCCGCCCGGCCGCCGCAGCGAGGGAGGACCAGGGCTGGCGTGGCGTGGCACCTTCAGGGGCGGACTGGCCTCGCGTCGCTGAGGGCTCCTCGCCGCGAGACTGGTCCTTCACTATCACCATTTCTGTGTCTGGGAGGTTTATCTTCTTTTCTGTGTCTGTTCGTATCCGGATTCCATTTTAAAGTTTACAATAAATGTCTTGGGGTTGCCTCGCCCCCATCGCACTTCTCTTTGGCAAGTCCGGTTCAGGGTGAGAGAGCTCAGAGAGCGAGGGTGATTTCGCGGGAGGAAGGACCCACGCTGAGAGGACAGAAAAAGCAGCGGGTACTTTAGGGGTGGCCGAAGCGAAACAGCACCCAGCGGCAACACTTTGTACACGGATGTGCCTGCTTTTGTTGATACTTTCTTACTGTAAAGCTCTCCATAAACAGTGAAAATGTTTGGTAAATTTATTGCAATTTAAAATTGGTTAGTTCCTTTATTAAATTAATTGCTATGTTATTGAGATATTCATCAAATTGGAGTTAGGGGGCGTCGACACACAAATCAGTTTGGGGCAAATGGTTGAATTTGGTCCGGTGTTAAATTTGAACAGCTGTATTCTGCTGGTGGTTGACTCCATCCAACCAACCCCTTCCTAAAGCTAACTTTCAGACTGGCAGTGGGGTTTCTACTGCAAAGCTGGGCTTACTTTTGGTTAATATATATGAACAATCTGATCCTATTTTGGAAAATCACAGTCATAGTTTTTCTGGCAAAGATTATTTTCCTGTTAATTAATTCATTAATATCTGGTAATTTTGTATATTATAGCATTTCATTTAAAATACACCCCTTAAATAGCCTTAATTGATGTGAAGGTCATACTTCTATATCCTTAGGATATATATACATGTGTGTGCATACTTACACACATTATATTGAAATGCATACTAGGTGACAGCAAAATGTGTTTCCATCCCGTCTGGAGGGCTGACTGAGAGCCAGGCTGGCTCAGAGTCTTGGGGGCAAAAGGTAGTTCTATTGCATGTGCTGGATTTGTGGAGCCAGACAGGGATGCCTGTAATTCTCAAGGTGCTTGGAGCAGAGCCCCATCCTGGCCTGAATAGTGTGTGCCTCCTGCAAAGGGAGGTGTGGGCACACCCAGTGCTCTGCCAGGGGTGAGCACCACACAAAAGCACTCTAGGTGAGAAAAAATGAATTACGTGTAACATCTTTCTAGTATAGGGGTTCACTTCTAACTGGGAATGTAGCCAGTTTTAGGGCTGGAGGTGGAGTTTCCAGGTCCAGGCTCTGGGATGAGACTTCTTAGCTCCCAGGTATCTTGCACAAACCCCAAGTTCCCTAACCTAGACAACCAAAGCCCCATCCCAGCTGCAGTGGATGCTATTAGAGAGCAGAGGTCCCATGTCCAGGCAGAGGAGAGGAGACCTGTCACCAGTTAGCACATGATCCTTGGGGTGGCAAACCCATCACACTGATGCTCGGGCAATTCCTGTGTAACATGGGGGATATGATCAGAGGCAACAGGCCAATGTTTCCTTCTTGTTATGCTGATGTTGCTTGAGGAAAGAGGATGATTCACAGCCAATTTATGGGTTCTCATCCACAGTTCTCTTCAGATATTGGCCCATATTCAGCCTCTGGATTCAGCCAGGTTGAGGGCACAACCCAACTAGTCCAACTGCTGGTCCTCATAGCCTGGTCCCTCTCATGCCTCTGCCTCACCAGCTCACTGGCCATTAACCTTACACAGAAAATATGATACATGGCAGCAAAAGTGGTTTTTAAGATACTTTCTCCAATCTACCTAAGTCAAATCAAGAAGGAATTGCCAGATGTTTCCTGCTTCCTGAGCAGGAATGCGCCCCACTCTTGTTGCAGAACTCTCATAGACAGCTGCCAGGCTGATCCCCCAGAACGTACACAGCTGAGGTTGCTAGGCCAGTGTACCCCAGATTGGTGGGCACAGGGTGGGAAGGCCACTGGGCAGGCACCACTCCAAGAAAGCAAACAGCAAGGACATAAGATGTCAGACCTCCCAGTATCCTTCTGGTTTTCTGAAATGTTCCATCTTAACATAATTTGTACAGCTTAAAACATTATATGCCTTATGAATCTTTCAGATTTGCAGTCAGAATCAGTGGCCTCTCTGAAGTTTCGGACATTTCTTGGGCTGGAACAGAAGACAGAAGGGGGGTGAGGTGGGTGGGTCCAGTGCAGGAGGTGGCCGGCGTTTCACGCCATCTGTGTGGTCATCTGGCTGGGGCAGCAGGGAGCACCTGGGGGTGCGCCGACAGCTGCATTTCCCCTGACGAGCTTCTATGTGACCAACAGACTAGACGAGAGATTTCAAGGTGCGAGTGTTTCTGACTCCACATACATTGTTAACTCCACTTTATAGAGGCCGATATAATGATGTGGGATACCAGGATTTTTTTTTTTATTAGGGGAAATAAAATCAAGTCTCCCTAAACTTATATTGTTCCAAAGATCAGTACTCAGGGAAATGGGCAGGGAATTATGAAGCTACTGAGCTTCCTTTGAATTAGAACTGACTTCCTTGGGCCACTCCCACGCCCGGGCAGGCACCTGCTTCACGGCACTCACCTCTCAGGCCCGTCTATCCTACTTCCTATAAGTTTTAGTTTTTAAAAATTGATTCCTTAATGCTCCTTAGAAAATAAAGCCAGTCCCTGGAACTTTCTTAGAATGGGTCTTTCTCTGCTTCTGAGAATAACAATGAACCGCTAGCTGGCCTATTGGCGGCCAGACCGAGTTCATGATTACGACGAAGTACCGTCATGAAACAAACACACTTAGGGTTGCTCTGCGGCTTACTGCTGAGTTTGTAAGTTATTGTCTCCAACACAAAGGTTGTTTGTCTTTAAGGGAGTACTCTAAGACAACACATGAGGAAGCTGCCAAACAAAGCGAGTTTGCCTGGATTGATCAGTTAGATTAATCAGTCGGACCTCCCAGGGTCGCAGGTGTCTTTCCTTTTTCAGAGGGGGTGGTCTGCCCTTGGCAACACAAATCTGAACCACACAATTGGATTTTTGACTGAAATTCAATTAAGCAATCATTTGATTTTAAAGAGCAGTAAGACAGTGTTTGTGATGAAGACCATGCAGCTGGCGATGAAAGATTTCAGTCCTGGTGGGTGTTATGGCACAGTGCGGCCAGAGGTCTTGAACAGGCACACACACTCACACAGCATGAACGCACACACAAGTACAGGTACACATGAGGGCACAGAAACACAAATGCATGTGTGCACCCGTGTGGATATGTGCACACACAGGACATGTGCACACGGACACACATACGCATGTGTGCACACACCTGCACAGACATGCATGCAAGGAGGCACACACTGGCACAGGGCCAGGCAGCAGCCCTGCTGGGAGTGTCCAGGGCTCCAGGTACAGCCTGTCTGAGTTGGAGAAGCCTGGCCGCAGACTCGCCCCCTTGCAGTGTGGTGGGATTTGCTCATGGGGAGCATGCCTGGGAGGGTGCCTGGTGGGTGCTGAGCTGCACAGAGCTCTGCACACTCTGTCACATGCAGGGGGAGGACAGTGCGGATGGGCCCTCACCCAGCTGCCGGCACAGCACAGCAAGCCACATGTGAGCCGCGCTGGCTTCGGTGCCAGTGGCGTGGGGCAAGCTGAGCTCCTTGCTGCTTAGGAGGGTCTGTGTTGCACAGATACCTGCCACGGCTTGTTGGTGCTGACCCCTCTGGGGTCACCTTCAGCTCAACTCCCCCTCTGAGCAGGGGCTGCCTGCTTGCCACGCTGTCCTGTGGTACCCTCCAGGTTATTGCTGCCCCAAAGCATGGCTTTCTCATCAAGAAAGAAAGTTAGTAAATGACAGAAACCTTAAGAAAAGTGAATTCTGGCATATAAATATGTATAAACTTTATATACCTGTGTACCTATTTCTTACATGAGACGGAGGCAGCAGTCTAACGCCAACTGGTTGACTTTCCAGATGATCCAGTATCTGCTTGGTTTGCCACTCTTTAATACGGTGACTGACAGGAACAAAATACCAACAAAATGGGAAAAAAATGAACTTAGGAAAAGAGTATTCATGAATCATTGTGTCCCCAATCTGAATTTTCTAAGGACTTCCTGGGGTGGCAGGAAAAAGCCTGGTGGTTCCCAGAGCTGTGTTTATAACAGTTGTCTTAAAATCTCCATGTTTCGAGGGGAATCTGTTTATACATGGGAGTTTCATCTAGGGAAGCCCTGATCTCTGTTTTGCCTTTTTACCTGCCATTTATCAAGAGAATGTCAATAAAATGTCTTATCACTTTGGGATCAATAAAATCTGTGTTAAAGCACAACACCCACCTCTAAACACACAGCAGTCCTTTCCTGCTTATCTCTGCACGGGTCTTGTCCTGGCCCTGAAGGCTGTGGCCGGATGTGGCCAGATCTACCCGCGATGTGCAGGATGGGTAGGTGGGTGGGTAGAGACTGCTCGGACCCTCTGCCCTCCCTCTGCCCTGGATTTGCTGAGGGCACCAGGAGGGGTGCCCACCTCACCTGCCTTTCTCCTCAACACCCAGGCCCCAGACGTGGCAGTGCTTACCCTTTTTCTAACCCACCAGCCTACTCCTTTCCCTTTTCTCCACTCCCATTGCAACATTTCCCTAGAACACAGGTCAGATCATGCTATCCTACTCAGAAACTACTCTTTAAGAACTCCCCTTTTCCTGAAGGAAAGCAAAATCTGGTGGACCTGGCCCAGCCTGACCCTTCGGCCCTCTCTGTGAGCTACCAGGAGCTGGGGACAACCTGAGCAGAGGCTCCTATCTGGTAGGGCTCAATGAATAAAGAGTGGGGCGCACGTCAGATCCTTGGTGTGCAGTGGTAAAGAGGAAGGAGCTGTGGTGCTGAGCAGGAGAGGAAGGAGGGTGTGTCTCTTGGGCTGGTACTCTGTAGCTTGAATCTATCGCCTGTGGCTTCTGTCACGAAGCATGGAAACTGGGTGGCTTTGCTCACAGTCTGTGGCCTGAGATCAAGGTGCTGGCAGAGTTGGCTCCTCCTGGAAGCTCTGAGGAAAAAGATTCCAGACCTTTCTCCCAGCTTCTGGAGGCTGCTAGCGATCCTTGATGTCCCAGTCTCTGCCTCCATCTGCACGCGGCCTTCTCGTCTGTCCCCGTGTGCCCTCCTCTGTGTCTTACAAGGACATTCTCATTGGATTTAGGTCCCACTCTAATCCAATGTGATCTGCAAATAAGGCCATGCTCTGGGTGGACCAAACTTTTGGGAGGACAATACTGAGCTCAGGGCAAAGCTCAGTTGAGGTTTGTGGTTTGCTCATTCTTTCCTGCAGGAAACATTTATGCCTTTCTGTGCAGGCCTAGCTGCAAAGGACCTCAGAGGACCGGCACTCCTTGCCTGGGACATGCTGTGCGCGAATGACGCTGTTGGAGCCCTCATCAGACCATGGGTATTTACAGACCTGAATAGATCATCCAGATGAATATTCTAAAAAAAGCTGAAACATTAAAATTAATAGCCCAAGAGGAAAAAACTTTCTGAAAATAAGTTATATGTGGTTTATTTGCAAATAGTTTGAGATAACAGCCATAATAACTACATTAATTTGCAAATCCAGACAGGCATATGTCATTCTTCTCTCCATGCAGGGTTGGGGCAGGAGTGGCCTCAGTGCCCGGGAGGTTGGGGGGACTGCCAGTCCAGCTGAGAGACAAAGGCTTCAGGACCCCAGGCTATTTTGGAAAGTGACCTTCTCGCTCTGACAGGGATTCCTCTAGGCCTCTCTACCTCAGGACATTTGCAGGACCTTGGGTCAGCCTCTGTCTTACTCACCTTAGGAGTTTTCTTTCTGCCTACTCTCTCAGCTCCAGCCTTGGTTCATGGTTTCTCATTCTGTGAGAATGCCTGTCCCCTGTCCCCTGACCCTCTGTCCCCTTGTCCTGGCTCAGTTGGGCCATCACCTTTGCTGGGACCTCCCTTGAATTCACCTGCAGGACAGTGTCTGCCTTGCATTCCTACCCTTGTCCCAGTGGGCATGCCAATGAGAGTCCCTCTTGTATTTTTGGTGTAACTCATGTTATTTTTCCCTATGTCATGACTTCAGTTCTCCACAGTGGAGTCATCCCCAGCCATGAGCTCACTGCCTTCCCTCACTGCTCTCCCAACACCATCTACTCCTGAGGCAGGGGAAAGAAGGCCCTACCAGCTGGCAGAGGCTTCATCCTCACTTGCCCATCCAACAAGGGTTTCTGAAGACTGCAGGCCAGCCCTTGGGGCTCCAAGTGGAACCTGGAGTATAAACCATCATCTTTGTCAGTGGTGTGGGCCTCACCTGATAAATGGCTAGCTTGTCTGGAGCACTAGGCCTGGGCCAGGGCCTTTAGGCTCTCTGCGCCTTCAATCCTGGAAACGATGACTTTACAGGTGGGAAAACTGAGACTTCAGGAACTCAGTTCTGCCCAGGATGGAGCTGGTGTGGGAGCTGTGACCTGAACTTGGTCTCTCCTGGTGCATGGGACACCTGCCTTGTTCTAGATGCAAGGCAAGACCAAGGATCTGTTTCTAAGCAGCATACTCCAGGTATGGGATGGGTAGCATGACAGTCTGTGTCCTTCCAGACTCTGGGTGCTTACAGCCAACGGCCTGTTTGTGACTCCCTTCAGGGTCCCTTAGGACCCTAAACTCAGCTTTTCCCCCAAATTCAACATTTTCCCTTCTTGGCTGAGTGGCTCCACACCTACCCCCTCACCCACCCCAGAATCTTGTCCACATGTCTGCACACATCCATCTCCCAGCTCTTCAGCTCAGCTCTCTGCTAACTCAGCTTATCAGTGTTTCCTTCAACAACTGTTGGCTGGACTGATGTCTAATTCCAGATGGTGCCGCACAATCCCTAACCTGCCACTTGCCCTGATTCAAGTGCAGGTGCTTGCTCTTGGGAGAACTAGAGGGTAAATAGGTTTTACATTCAGATTTTTCTTTTTTTTTTCCACACAAAGTCCAGAAGTCTGCTTGTATTTTACACATAGAGTACATCTTAGTTTGGACCAGCTGCATTTCAAATGCTCAGTAGCTGCATGTGGAGAGTGGCTGCCTGCTGGTCTTAGAACAGCCTCTTCTCGTACAGGCTTCTTTTATTTCAATTAGGGAAAATGTTCAACATGAAGTATTGCACAGAAATAACACACATGTATCCACCACTTGGATTCAGTTTGCATTGCCATCAAAACAAAAACCTCAAATTTTAAAATTTTAGTAGTCTAAAATGTTATTCCCCATATTTCATCCATATTTCTTTTATTTTTATTTGTTTTTTAAAGATTTTATTTATTTATCAGAGAGAGAGAGAGCGCGTGCGCACAAGCAGGGGAGGGGCAGAAGCAGAGGAGGAGAAGCAGGCTCCCCACTGAGCAAGGAGCCTGATCTGGGGCTGGATCCCAGGACTCCAGGATCATCACCGGAGGTGAAGGCACATGCTTAACGACTAAGCCACCCTGGCGGCCCCTCTTCTATTTTTAAATATATAAAGTATGGCAGGAGCAGCCAGAGCTTCCTCCTCGTCCTTTGGACCACCCCTCATCTCCCGTTGGTTTCAGGTCATTCCCAGGGATATTTCTGGGCTTCTGCCACAATGTGTGTGTCCATGCACCACCATTTATACAGTACTGTTTCTGCATATTTTTAAACTTCACATAATGGTATTATACTATGTTTAATCTTCATGCAATATGCTGTTTTGCCCTCAGCATTACATTTTTGAGATTGATTTGTGGTTCTCCCTGTACCTCTGGCGTATTTACTCAAACTGACATATTGTATTCTGTTGTGTAGATAATCCGCAGCTTCTTCAACATTCCCCTACGGAGACACTCCTGAATTACTCCCTTTTCCACTTTCATAATCCACACAGCGGCAAAAACCCTTCACCTGTCTTCTTGTTTCTGTGGGACCCACACCCAGGTGTGATCATGGGACATGTGTATTTCAGCTCTGCTGGGAGCTGCCGGGTACTCCGTATGTGCAGTGTGGAGACAGTTTCCTAGAGTCACAGGGCCCCCGGCAGGAAATGCCCTGGCCCCCATCCCTCCACAACTGCCTCACTTTGGCTTCTTGTTCTTGGGGAAATGGTATCTCGCTGTTCTCACTTGCATATCCACTATTGCTAGGGAGGCATCTGTATTTGCTTGTTCAGTCTTCGGTATTGTTCTTGGACCTTTCCACAGATGAGACTGTCACGTGGCATACAGAGTCTTGCCAGGGTGTGGGCTAAAACTGTGTTGGATCTGTATGTTAATTTAGGGGGAATGCCACCTTGACAATTGTGAGCCCAACCATCCTTCTTTGACTAGGTCTGTCCCTTCACTTATTTGGGTCTTCCTTTATGTCTGTCAATAAAATTTAATATTTTTCTCTGTGAAATCCTTTGCATGACTTTTTTCAGATCATCCCTGAGATGCATTTCAAGTTTTATGGTTATTGTCAATGCTGTCTGTTTGAAAATACATTTTCTACTTGTTTGGTTTAAAGACAATTGCTGACCTGGCATTTGGATCTTGTCCCCAGCAATGTTGCAAACATTTCTTCTCAGTTCTAATAACTCGTCTATTTCCAATATCATCTATGACTATCGATGGTTTTGCTTCTTGCTCTCCAAGCTCCCTGCATGTTTTCTGGCCCAAGTGTTCTTCCTAAAATCTCCCACATAAACTTGAGTACAGGTGGGGATGACAGGACTGAAGTCACTAAGTATGAGGCTCACCTGGATCTTGGTAGATACCCTTTAATACATTAAGTGTATCTTCTTCTATTTGTAGTCTGCTAAGAAGTTTTTTGTTGTTTTTTTTTTTGTTTGTTTTTGTGTAAAGGGGTACTGAGTTCCATCGGTGTCTTTGTCTCATGAACGTGGTCATTTTTCCCCCAAATTCATCTGTTATTGTGGTCAATTACTCTCATATATTTTTCAATTTTAGATCAAGCTAATAATGCATTCAGTCAGTTGTACTATTTTTTCACCCTCCTACTCCATATTTCCACCCCAATGAGCATCAACTCTCTTTGGTAATATGCCTCTGTATTTATAGAAAACAATGATTTACACTGAAATTCTAGTTATTTCAATTTTGGGCATGATTACTGATTTATTACTATTGAACTTACACCCCCAACTTGACACACAACCTTTTCTCCCCACACTGCCTGTAGTGTTTTGGCTTTTTTTTTTTTTCATTTTTTGCCAAATTAGTATTCTACTTTGTTAAGATCATAGACATTGTCCACAGGTAAAGTATACAGTGTTCCATGAGAACAGTGTCTTTTTTGTTTTCCTTGAAATTAACAACTGACTGATGTTTTCCATGAAACTGACAATACATCCCCAACTTTTGACAAACGTGAAAGCGTTATCTCCATGTGTCCAAACATGGCAATTAAACCAGGCTTTCTTTTCACATGGGCCTCCCTACCCAAGTTCCCATCCCCTCCCGACATAGGCTCTGTGGTCTCTGTAAGTCAATATTGGAGATCTCCCCTTGCTCCTCTCAGGTCCCCGCATGTAGCTATACACTGATTCCCAAGATCTTCATGGGCAGGAAGTGGGGCTGAATTCTTGGGTGACACTGGCCAGTCACAGATGTTTATAGCAGCTTTATTCATAATTGCCCAAACTTGGAAGAAACCAAGAGCTCTTTCAATAGGTTACTGGATAAATAAACTGTGGTGCTTCCAGACCATGGAACATTAATCAGTACTAAAAAGAAATGAGCTAGGGGCATCTGGGTTGCTCTGTCAGTTAAGCACCTGACTCTTGATTTCAGCTCAGGTCATGATCTCAGGGTTGTGAGATGGAAATCTGCACTGGGCTTTGCTCTGGGCGTGGCATCTGCTTAAGATTCTCTTTCTTCCTCTCCATCTGCCTCTCCCCCATCACTGTCTCTCAAAAATGAATGAATGAAAAGCTAAAAAGCTTTTGCACAGTGAAGGAAACCAACAACAAACAAAAAGGCAAGCTACTGAATGGGAGAAGATATTTGTAAATGATATATCTGCTAAGGGATTAGTATCCAAAATATATATAAACAACTCCTACAACTCAATACCAAAAAAGGATTCTATTTTATTATTTTTTAAAGATTTGTTATTTGGGGGCGCCTGGGTGGCTCAGTGGGTTAAAGCCTCTGCCTTTGGCTCAGGTCGGGATCCCAGGGTCCTGGGACCGAGCCCCGCATCGGGCTCTCTGCTCAGCAGGGAGCCTGCTTCCTCCTTTCTCTCCGCCTGCTTCTCTGCCTACTTGTGATCTCTGTCAAATAAATAAATAAAAAATCTTAAAAAAAAACTTGAATTTGTTTCTGGCCTATCCCATTCCATTGGTCTACAGGTCTATTTCTGTGCCAGTACCATACTCTTTTAATTATAGCTTCATAATATATCTGGAAATCTGGGATTGAGATACCTCCAGCTTTCTTCTTCTTTTTTTAACTTTATTTTTTCATTGTTCCAAGATTCATTGTTTATGCATCACACCTAGTGGTCCATGCAATACGTGCCCTCCTTAATACCCATCACCAGGCTTACCCAACCTCCCACACCCCTCCCTTAAAACTGCTTTGGTTAGGCCTAGTCTTGGATGAGTTTTGTTGTCAATCCCAACCCAGTCCAGAACGGCTACTCTGATCTTTGTCAATAAGGAAAGTGGAGAACCAGGCACTGTGGCTCCCAAGGACAGGCTGAAGCCAGGATCTAGGCCTCCAGCCAAAGCTTTAGATGGGAGATCTCATGTTTCAATACCAGGTGTAGGCAAAATGTTTGATGCTCAAGCAGCCTTAGCTAGAGTTGGCACAAAGTCTTTGGGAACTGTCAACAGAGCCACAGAAAATTCAGTAAAAACTAATGGGCCTCTCAGTCAGAAGCGGCCAAACTTCTCTGCCTAAAAGGTGACTGAGAAGACTGTCAAAGCAAAATGCTCCATTCTTGCCTAGGATGACACCTTTCCAGAAATAGAAAAATTATTTCTCTTTGATCCTTTAGATTTTGAGAGTTTTGACCTGCCTGAAGAGCACCAGATTGCACACCTACCCTTGATTGGAGTGCCTCTCATGATCCTTGATGAGGAGAGGGAACTTGAAAAGCTGTTAAAACTGGGGCTCCCTTCACCTCTGAAGATGCCCTCTCCACCATGGGAGTCTAATCTGTTGCAGTCTTCCAAGCATTCTGTGGGCCTTGGATGTTGAATTGTCACCTGTTTGCTATGCCTTACATATTTAAATTTCTTAGCACTTAATAGCTTGTATGTTTTGTATTAATAAAGCAGTTCTCTCAAAGACAAAAGAAATTGCTTTGGCTATTCAAGGTCTTTTGTGGTCCTATACAAATCTGAGGAATATTTGTTCTAGTTCTGTGAAAAATACAATTGGTATTTAAAGATTTTATTTATTTATTTGACAGAGAGAAATCACAAGAGAGGCAGGCAGAGAGAGAGGAAGGGAAGCAGGCTCTCTGCTGAGCAGAGAGCCCGATGTGGGACTCGATCCCAGGATCCCGAGATCATGACCTGAGCTGAAGGCAGTGGCTTAACCCACTGAGCCACCCAGGCGCCCTGGAATTGTTTTCTTAATTCAGCTTTTTGCTGCTGATTGTTAGTGTATAGAAATGCAAAATATATGAAGCAAAAACTAACAGATTTAGGAGAGAAACACATAAATCTACAATTATGGTTGGAAATTTTAGCTATCTTTTTGGCAATTGAAAGAATAAGTAGAAAACAAACCAGTAAGGATGTAGGTCTAGTTGACAACAAGTACTTTAACCTAATAGTTACAGGACATCACGTGACAATTGCTGAATCCCTTTTTTTGACCATTGCACATGGACTGTTCATCAAGACAAGCCAACTGCTAGGCCATAAAAGTGAAGCAGGAAATATTTCAAACTGAATGATAATAAAAAATGCAGCGTATGAAAATTTATAAATATAATGCAAATAAAAAAGGGAAATTTATAGCTTTAAATGCTTATATTGGAGAGGAAAAATGACTTAAAATGATTCTAAGTTTCTATTTTAAAAAGCTAGGGAAAAAGACACCAGTTAATAACCATATTAACTATTCGGTGGCCAGGAACGAGTTTTAAGCATTTTACTCCCTAACGTGATAGTGTGGTACTTACATGTAGACATTTTGCTATGTGTAGCTTCACTTTAGGGAACTGGCAGGGTCCTTGGTTATGACATGCATTGCAGCCTCATGGTTTTCTATTTAAAATAATGGAAAATAGATCTCCAGTTAGTGTTTCAGCATGAAACACTTTTCCAGAATGGATTATTTCAGATTTTCAGAATGGATTATTAAGTTGGAGATGTCCTATAACTAGAAAAAACAATTTTAGAAAGTGATAAAAAGATCTTAAATATTTTTAAATATTGGATATCTGTACATTAAGAAACACTCTCCCATCAAAATGACAAGAAGTAATGGTGTTGAGGATGTGGAGAAAAGGAACCCTTGTGCACTGTTGGTGGGAATGTAAATTGGTGTGGCCACTGTGGAGATGATATGGAGGTTCCTCAGAAAGTTAAAAATAGAACCGCCGTCTGATACAGCAATTGCACTTCCGGGTATTTACCTGAGGAAACAAAAACAGTAACTCAAAAAGATGTCTGCACCTCTGCATTCATAGCAGCATTATTTATAATAGCCAAGATGTGAAGACAAGCTCAGTGTCCACTGACGGATGAATGGATAGAGAAAACACAACAGAGACACACACACACTCACACACATACAATCGCTCAGACAAGAAAAAGAAGAAAATCTTGCCAAGTGTGACAACACAGATGGATCCTGAGGGGATTTTGCTAAGTGAAGTAAGTCAGACAGAGAAAGACAAATACTGTATGATCTCACATATATGTGGAATCTAAACAACAAAAAACCAAGCTCGTTGATACAGAAAACAGACTGGTGGTCACCAGAGGCAGGGGTGGAGGGTGGGTGAAATGGGTGATGGGGGTCAAAAGATACAAACTTCCAGTTAGAAACTAAGTCCTGGGAATATAACCCGCAGCACGGTGACGATAGTTCAAGATGCTGTATTATATATCTGAAAGAAAGTAGGTCTTAAAAGTCCTTATCACAAGAAAAAATGGTAACTGTGTGGTGATAGGTGTTAACTAGATTGGTCGTGGTGACCATTTGGCATACAGATATCAAATCATTGTGTCAGTGAAAGCTGTAAGCTAGAGAGTTTTGGAAAACTTGCATCTGCCTCTGTGAGTGTCCAATGACAGAAGACTTTTCTGAGGAGACTGCTGGCAATGTAACGACGGATTTCTGGTAGTGAACACTGTATGGTGTCAACGTCTGCACAGGTGTTGTTTCCACATACTACAGAATCCTATCTGGGCAACAGACCCACTCAGGAAACAGCACAGACAGTGAACTTTAACAGAGCAGAACACAAAGTACACTGACAGAGTTTCAGAGTCCACACTGCAACTATTATTTTCCTTTTTAAAATAACTTTTATTTTCCAGTAGTTTAAATCTCATAAGAAGTTGCAAAAATCATACAGAAAGATCCATGTATGGTTCATCCAGCTCCCTGCAATG
The DNA here is from genome assembly GCF_922984935.1 of Meles meles. NCBI lineage: Eukaryota > Metazoa > Chordata > Mammalia > Carnivora > Mustelidae > Meles > Meles meles. The sequence goes on from NC_060067.1 coordinate 70,124,798, forward strand.
GCATGTTAACACTGACAGAGAACCTACCAACCAGGCAGTCCTGTTACCTCAGGTGCAGGCCTTGATGGGGCTTTACCTATTTTGCCCGCAATTGCTCTTTCTCCAATTAACCATTAAGGATCCACTGTCTGTCATGTTTTAGAGTAGTGTCAAAAAGAACATCTACGGTGATTACAAAAAGGATTTAAAAATATTCCTCCCCTTCATCAGGAAGGGAGACAAACCATAAGAGACTCTTAATCACAGAAAACAAACTGAGGGCTGCTGGAGGGGAGGTGGGGGAGTAATGGGGTAACTCGGTGATGGGCATTAAGGAGGGCATGTGATGTAATGAGCATTGGGCATTATATTCAACCGATGAATCACTGAACTCTACCTCTGAAACTAATAATATACTCTTAATTAAATTTAAATAAAATAATAAGACATTCCTCTCTTTCTCAACTACACATCTGTGTGACTACTTCAACCAAACACACATATGACCACAGAAGGAATGCAAATTCTAACCCAGTCTAATTGAATAACTTAATCTTTAACTAAGACACTAAAGAGATGTGCAAAAATGTAAAACAATGCCACTCTCTTCAGTAGATATTCTTGGCTTAGAAAAGTTATTTTTCTTAAAAATATTCTATGTTAAGATGGAATGAGTTTATATCTTTATACTTGTAATGAATAGGTTTTGAAATGTCTTAATGTTGAAAGATGTAACACACACTAATGCTCCTTGAGACCTCCAGTGGTTTCTAGAGTCATTAAGGGGTCTGGGCTCTGTGAAGTAAACCCCAGCAGCAGGTAAGCCTCCTCCCAGAGTTCCCAGGCTCTCGGAAGTCCACAAACACCATAATAAGCCCGAGACCTTTTTATTCACCAATTAAAACACACATATTTGAGTGAAATCTTAACTTATCCAGAGGAAATTAAAAGTTCAGAACTTTATGGAGTGATTGTCAACAGGGGAATATGATCATATTCAAACTAAATTATTTTAAAAGTGACCCTTTAAACCACTATTTATTTAATCTATATTCAAGTACATCAGAGAAAGAAACTGAAACTATTCAACAACTTTGTAGAATTCACAATTTTCTTAGAACGTTCTTGTGTTTAGATAGATTTTTATTTCATTACCCAAATGCACGAAGTGAACAGTAGACTTTAAAAACATATTGTTTTTGCAGTGGCTAAGACTTTGTGTTGGTTTGATCCATGGCCGTGAAGAACACACAGATGGCAGCTGTGATGAGGACGTGCATTCCCTCATAAAGAAGTTTTGGAGAAAACACACTCCATATAAACAAATGGTGACGCAGGGATGTCACCAAAATGATATATGCGGAGACTGGAAAAGAACAGGCCAGTGCATAGCAGAAGCAAGCGTGACTCAGTGCAGAACCGCTGTTAATACAAAGGGAATGTGTATTAGTATACGGCACTTCTGCATCACATAAGGTATGAACACACATGTAATCAGTATTTTTATTGTGAAGATGACGTGGTAACTATTGTTCCTGGTATAGCCCCTGCCCAATCTGGTCAGTCTGGTGGGCCCATCCAAGGGGACAACAGCTGCAGGTGGCGGCCTTGTCACTTTCCAGTGACTCAACCTGCAAAATATTTGTGAAAAGTATATCCCCAAATTTTGCAATAGTTATGTTTAAGAATTATGTGCATGTACTACTATAAAATACATCACAAATGCTATGAAACATAATGAAATGAAAATCACACGGATGAGAAACATGTTTTGAGCTCTGCTTTGTGCTGCCCAGTGAGGCATCTGGTGGGTCTGGTCTGGGGACACTGGCCTGAGAGGGTGTGCTAAGCAAATTAACAGCAAAGAAGGGCATTCTCAAACATGTGCACACCCTCAAAGCATACGCCTGTCCTCCCTTCTTGTTAAACCATCACACAATCATTACAGAAATCTAACCTATTTTTTTTTTTAAAGATTTTATTTTATTTATTTGACAGAGAGAGATCACAAGTAGATAGAGAGGCAGGCAGAGAGAGAGAGAGGGAAGCAGGCTCCCTGCTGAGCAGAGAGCCCGATGCGGGACTCGATCCCAGGACCCCGAGATCATGACCCGAGCCGAAGGCAGTGGCTTAACCCACTGAGCCACCCAGACGCCCCGAAATCTAACCTATTCTTGAAGGCAACTTCCTGAGACTGCTTCTTCTAACATGAGAGTTCCATCACACACTGATCCTCACAGATCCTCAGAGGCCAGGCTTTCCCGGCTCTTGTTAAAGCCCAGTTCCAGTTCTGATGTCTCCCCTCAAACACCACGATGACTACAGGTGGCCTTTCTGGGGCTGGTAAATGCCGCACGTCACCGCTGCCCACCCCTTCCTCAAGTATGACCCCCATTACACACGCAGTCACCCTCACTGTGTAGGACTCACATCAGCACGGCCGTGTATGGGGATGGCGATGTGGGATTACTGGAGTCCCAGGTGGGGAGCAGATGGTCTTTGTGCTCTAGGGGATCTGGGGGGGGCACCATGATCACACTGGGAAGGGTCTGGGCATGAAGGGTGAGCAATGAGGAGCTCTGTGTAGGGGGAGCAAAGACCCTGAGGAGGAGAAGCAAGTGTGTACAAGTGTGCCTTGGTGTGTGTGCACATATGTGCTCCGCAAAGGGGCTCCTAGGCCTAGCGACCCAGCGCCACTACCTGGTGCCACTCAGATCCCCTCGGCAGGCTCAATGTCTGACAAAAGGTGCCAACAGCCACCCAGGGGCCAAAGGATGCCTGGCCCCTCACACTCACAGCTCTTGCCCTCCGCTGTGCCCTCACCAAACCCGACTGGCTCCCCATCTTGGGCCTTGGTGCCAATCCTTTCTTCCTGCTGGGTTCTCTAGGTGTTGCCTCGCCCCCTGGCAGGGAACAGTCTGTTTGCTTCTACTTGCCACCATCCTGTGGCCTCATCCCTGTGCATGTACTCCTCCTCGCTCCCTTGACTGGTTGTGATTACTTTTACCCATATGCTCTTCCTTGGGAGGCCATCCTGACCAAAACCAGCAGACTCAGGGGTTCAGCCATTCTGACCTCATCTCTGTGACATGTTCAGCAGATGACTGACTCATCTTTCTGCTACTGCTGGCAGACCATGAACTCCTCAGGGGAACCCTTGCGCCTGCACCTTGGGTCCCACTAAAGATCCAGTCCCTCAGGCAGAGGATCTCGAGGGAGCTGGGCCCTGTGGCATTACTTCATTAACTCCTTCGAGGGCCGCTGCACCAATACCTGCTGAGGGAAACTCTTGGGAAAAGCTTCATGGAGGAAGTCTGTGGCTCATGGCGCTGCTACCCTCTCCTGGGAAGTGTGATGGAGTCTGTGCTCAGACAAGAGCTTACTGACCAGACAGTGAGGGTGATGGGGCTCCCAGGAACCTGCCCCTCCTGGCATTTCAATGTCACACAAAGCAAACACTGACTTATTCAGAAGACTCTGCCTTCTTCCTGCCATAGCAACACTCAGTAGGGTCACCATTCACAAAACTTCAGCAAAGAACCACGTGCAGCTAAGGGTAATGGATGAAGGCCTTACAGCCTGGCTCATCACGGCTGTCCACCAGGCTCCAGACCCGAAGCCAGTTCCTGAAGCCAAGCATCACGGACCACCCAAGACCCAATTTTTGAGCCATTAGAAATATTTTTCTCTACCATTTTAATCTGGCTCTAGTTTTCTTGACTTTGAACCACTCCCACCCCAAAACCAGTGAGTAAATTTTGATGTTTTAAGCTTTTAAAAAAGGAAAAGGAAAACCCTTTTCTAAAATAAAAGGGAAAGATTCCTTAATTAGGGAAAATATCATATAATACTCCTAGGCCAATTAAAATGCTTTCAGCTTACTTATAAAAAAATGCTTTGCCTTTTTGTCTCCCCAGTATAAACAGATGAAAATGCAGGAAAGTCAAACTGTGATTTCAGCGCCAAGGAAGCTGTCCTTCATAGAAGTCCAGGCTCTCGCTGTCTGGCCCTCCTTCACCCTGGCGCACCCATCCAGCTGATCTGCACGCTGCAGGTATGGCCTGCTTCGCGGAGCCACATGTACTGTGGCAGATAAGTTCTCCAAGGCCAACTTGTGACCCCCTAAGTCCCCCACACATGATGGCACTGACGAGGATTGAGGCCTCCCAACCTGACCTAATCCTAGGCACAGAGACATCAAGGAGCCTGCTAGGGAGAGAACCAATGGCTCCGTGGTGGTCTTGCAGCCCACATGGGTTCAAAGACAGAACGAAAGCCTGAATACCCCTCTGTTCGGCCAGCAGCACCTTGGCTTGCAACTGCTGACCACCAGACCCGCAGTGTCTCTAAGAGGACTCTATCATGGATGATCCCAAAGTGCGTGCACGAGGAAGACACAGTGACTTGTAGGCATCTTCCTTGTCCTCAGGAAAACCAGCTGGAGGAAAGAGAGTCCCATATTTGGAAAAGCTGAGTGTTAACCATGGCAATTTAAAGGGGAGGCTAGAAGGTCTCTAGAACAGGAAGCCTGCTCTCTACAACTGAAGCTGTTACTAGCTTTCTTGCTCTAAACTTTGACTTGAGAGTGTCACCCCACTCACACCTACACTCCCTTTCACCCCATATGTAACTGGGCAATGGCACAAGATGGTGGCTTGTGGACAGGAACTTTGGGGCAGAAGTCAAGGGTCACCATGGTTTGGGTCCCAGGAGCCAGTCTGGGGCGAGAATGAGAGGAATCCCATGAGGTATATGGGGACCCCCAAGCGCTATCCTGAGAGGTGGGGCCTGAACATGTCCCCGGAGCTTCAAACATGGGGTTAACAGTCACCACAACAAGGGCTGCATTTTTAATAGGGGGCAGAGAAGTGGGGGCTAAAGGGATAATAGGAACAGGAAGCCTTGACTTCCCCTAGGTGACACCCCCCGGGAAGACTGGAGACAGTGGGACATTAGGCAGGAACAGTGTCCTCCTGGGGTCTCCTAACTGGCTGTAATCTACATGTCCTGTGGCCCACTCAGCACGTGGAGGCTGGTCCAGCTCCTGAGCAAGATGCTGGCATCTGGGTGCGGGGCGGTGGTGGGGCATGCCTGTGGGGTTGACTGTGTAGCTTAAGGAATGCACAGGGGCTTCTGGGAGGGGGGCACTGGGGGAGCCCTGACAGACATGGCATGGCTGCTCATGCTACCTGTAGCACCCGTGGGACTCCTCGTGTAGGCCCCACAACCCCGGAGGCAATACCATCTCCCCATTTTACAGAAGGAAAGCGCAGAAACAGACAGCCCACGTACCACTCAGCCACACTCTGCCAGGCTGGACCCAGGCACTGAGGTTATCGTGGTGCCCAAAGACCGCCAAGTCCCCGCCTTAGGAAGCCCCCTTCTGGGAGGACCAATGCATAAACAAATAATAAAGCACCAAGGAGCACGATGGGTAGGAGGGTGGGGTGGGCTGTCCCATTGGTCTGCGGGACCATGTGGAGCCTGAGGGGGCCTCTCAGGGGAAAGACAGGGCATGGCCACCGAGTGAGAAGCCCTTCAGGCCTGTGCAGGCTCCTCTTTGCAGCAGGGCCCCTGGAGGTGAGAATGAGCACGTCTTGTCTTCATGCCCCAAATGGAAGACCCCTCCCTGCCCGTGCCACCCAACCAGGCCACCAGCAAGCAGAGAAGCCAAGAAGGGATTTTCCTTCCTGTGCCCCAGGAAATCACAACTTGGTGTGACCTGGAAGAGAGCAGCTGAAGCTGGATACTCCCATAGTCTCCCAGCCATCCTGCCACAGGGTGGCCACAGACCTGCTCTTGCACCGGCCTCTGGCCCACATGCTGTGGATTGTTCACTCTTACGTAAGGAAGAGAAAACTGATGAAGGCCGTTAGGCCCTTGGGGTTCAGAACCCTGTATCTGGAATAAGGTTCGCTTTTCAAAATGTCAACCTGCCATCAAATTTTGTGCTGAAAGACAAAGGAGGAACTTCACCTGCAGGTTTCTGAGCTCAGGAAGCTCACTAAGTGGCTGGCCCATAGCACAGGCCCTGCGAACGTGGCAAATGCTGTCAGGAACACAGCTGGGACCTCCATGTAGGTGTCTAGGCCCACGAAGCCTGCTGAGATGTCCACCGTGGCTATGTTGTTGGAGTTTCCCTGAAACACAAGAAGCAGCACTGACATGGCCACCAGCAACCACAAAAAGCTGCGTGTGGTCATGGCGACATGGACACACAGGAGCCCCAGATGCCCGCCCTCTCCTGTCCTACCTCGCTCCAGGTTGGGAGGAGCAAGTGAAATGTCTTCTACCTTTAAGAAACTCAAAATATAAGTCTGCTGATGCACCATGGAAAATTCCAAACTCTTTTCAACTCTATCTACCTGAGACAGACACACCGACCTCCCTGCGCAAGGACCTGTCTGAGGGCTGTACCTGGCCTTGGGGGGCAAAGTGGTCAAGGAGAGGCTGAGGGCGGTGTTGCCATATGGCCTCTGCAACAGGTAGACACGGCTGGTAGGCAGGACAGGGCATGCTAGTCACTGGGAGGGCTTGGCCACTAGGTGTCTAGCTGACGTGTGAGACCCGAGACCTTGCTGGGTCACAGCCCAGACCCCGGGTGGTGGTGGGGTGGGGGTTGGGGGATGTACAGCTCACCCTGCCCAGGAAGGTGGGGTTTGAATCCAAGGGAAACCTATCCCAAGATTCAGCTCTTCTCTCCACAGGCAGTCTTTATCACTGCTGGTGTCCTTTCCTCAACCACTCAGGACATTTTTAAGTCTGACATTTGTCTGCCTTGGTCCATCTAAGGCCCCTCCTGGAACCACTTCTTAATGACCCAGGACACAACTCCAGCGGGGGTTTTTGGCTTCGCAAATGTGACAGTGGAACTCCACTGCCGCCTCCTTTGCCGCGTCACTCCAGTGGCCACCAGGTCATGCTGGCAGACCTCCGAAATATCTCAAAGACATGCATTCACTCCTGTCCTCACCACCCTCTTACAGCAGGCCTCTCCCCTGACAGCAAGCTCCACTGTACAGCTTCCCCTTCATCCCCTTTTCCCGTGGCTGCCTAGGCTCTCTCCTGATGACCTAATTCCTACTTAGAAGCCCCTCGCTGTAGACCGAGGAACTCCCAGAGCTGCTGAGAGGAGGGAAGAGCAAGAACCCCAAAAGCTGCAGCAAGGGGAGGCGTGATGATGACAGACTCGTGGCTCCAGCACTGGGAAGCTGGAAAGCTTCCCACCGAAGCTGCCTTGGTCGCGGAAAGAGAGGGTTGGCCATAGACCGTTATGGTCCAGACCGCCTGCTCTGTGGCTTTACTTGCATTAACTCATTCAATCCTCAACTGTTCTGATGTGGTGCCATTGTGACTCTTAGGGAACTGGTGGGAAACAGGCAGAAGAGGCCAGAGGAGGCCAGCTGGGCACCACACTCCCAACCCCTGTGCTATCAGGAGTCCCCACACTGAGGGCAGGAAGGGGGGGCAGCAAGCCTGTAGGTCTTCTCCCAGGAAACCTGACCACGAGGGAAGAGCAAGGGGGAGTGTTGAGACGAGGGAGGTCTGCCTTGCTGTTGGTCACTGCCTGATGCACCGGGGTCTGTGCTCATTCTGCATGCCGACAGACCCCCAGCACAGACCACAGTGCTGCTGCAGGGGCACCATGGCTCCTGGACATGTGCGTTCCACTGCCAAGCACCAGCACCATGTGCCATTATGGACACCTTGTCACTCCTCATGGAAGGTGGCCACAGAGGAGCATATTGAACGTGAGGCAGTTTCCTCACTGGGGGCATGACAGTGGCTCCGTCACTCTTCCTGACGCCAAAGCCTTGGCATAGGCCAGAGGGCCTAACCAGCAGACACCTTCTTCTTCTGATCTAAGAGGGAAACCACCAGAATCTCACCATCTGTGCCAGCAGGGTCTACCATGTGACCAACTGCCATTCCTATGTGGAGGCCTGGCTATCCATGCACCTTTGGGGCAGGAGCATTCTGTGCTCACCGGACATGCTCGCTGTCTAGCACAGTGCCCAAGAACTGGATAAGGGAGGGGGCATGGCGATTTTCCATGGTGATGGCATTCCCATTCCCCACCAAGGCACTTGTGATCAGAGACACAGAACTCCTGGATGGAGGCCACCACCAGGACGAGGCCTGTGTGTGACTTTCAAAGAGAGGACTGTGAGACGGACAGGCTGTCTAGAAACTTCTGGAAAGCTTAGCAAAGCCTGAAGTCCTTCTACAGCAACACATCAGCAACAGTGAATGGCTAAGCGTGGAAGAGCCACTGCCAACAAGGCCAAGCAGATCTCCCCCAGAGGCTGACTCCAGACCCGCGTCTCTCTCCTCTGGGACTTGTGCCGGTGTTTACAACAGCCTCCTTCACCTCCTCCCCTTCCGAGCTGGAATTCCTGGGCAAACTGCACTCCCTCACATTCACGAGGCTGGTAACCTTTTATATTTCTTCTGATTTGTAAGAAAAGCTGTGGCGTCTGAGATGGGGGCTGCTGTACACCACGGAGATACACAGCTGAACCAATGTGAGGTTCAGCAGAGGCCAGCCTGCACGGGGTGGAGCTGACCAGTACTTCTCCAGGCACTGCTTGCTGGTCGTTAGTGTGGTCTTCGGTCACCAACACCTCCTGGGATGGGCAGGGACTCCAGGGAGGTCTGATCACTCTCCAGGTCCTACAGACCCCAGTCAGGCTTCCCCTACAGGTCCTGAGGAACACCGGCAAGCACAGAGAGCAACTATGCAGGATACCTACTTCCTGTTTGTCACTACTTGGTCCTCACAGCAGCCAAGGAGAAGATAAGCTGTTGAGTGGCCCATGTTATAGATGAGACTAGGGCACAGCAGGTGCCTGTCAGAGGCTGCCTGGCTTAGAAGTGCCAGACACCAGTGTTAGGGGTTATAGCTACCCACATGCAGGGCTGGACAGAGTACAGGGGTCCTCCAGGAAAGTTGGATGGTAAGGAGGGTCTGAGGGTCAGGTCACATTCTCTAGGACTTATGGATTTCTAGAACTTCCCCCTCACCTCCTCTGGGCTTCCGGGAACAGAGAACAGTGAGGGAGGTGCTCTGTGGGTGATGCCAGGAGTGCCAGCAAAGCATGGAAGAAGCCCCAGGCCCACCTGTTGGGACACACACACCACACGTGCCCCCAAGGACTGAATGAAGAGGGTGCGCAGAGACAGTGCAAACCTCACCGTAAAGACGGCAAAACACAACAGAGTGCTCAGGGCCTTCCGCACAGTTCCTCCAACAGAGGGTGTGAAGCCGGCAGGGGAGTGTGGGGAGCTGTGCCCACCCTCGAGGGTACTAGAAGCAGCCACTAGATGCAGGGTGGGGTCCTCTGAACCAGGGCAGAGATGTGGGAAGGCTGGGATGGAAATGAGTCCCTCCAAGACTAGGAGCTGGTCCCTCTGTCCACTTGTCCAGGTGCCACTCCAAGCATGTAAGCGAATACTAACATCCATCCTGGAGGTAGCTTAGACTTTCTTCTGGTGGGCCCTTTAACACTGGGGAGAAGACATGATGACCACGGAGCTCCACAGGACTGACGACCGAGTGAGGACACCCAACAGCATCTAGCACTGATGGCCAGGGGAAGGGCAGAGAGTCCAGTCATTGCCTCATCCGGGAAAGCAATGGAACTGTGATGTGTGTCCCGAATGGGTCACGGTAAACAGACCAGTACATAACCACATGCTGTCTTAAGCACTCCTGGATCCATACCGAGGGTGTCCATCTTAAATAACTAAGCGTATTTTAGCCTATCAAATGCACATAGGATTTAAGCATCATTCCCCACACCACATTGACAGTTCCTTCACCAAACAACCTTTTTAACGTCCCAAACTATGGTAAGTTTTTCTCAAAGAAAAAAGATAAGTGACATACAAAAAGTTAACAGACTTTCCACAATAATAATGAAAACCTACCTGGAAATAGAAGAATGCTTGACCGAACCAATAATGCATTATAGTGATCTCAGCTGCATCATGCCTCAGAGGCTTCCAGATGAATTTAGTCATTAGTGTCTGAATCAAGAGGCTCAACACTAAGACTGGCAGATTATGTGGCCTGAAAAGCAAAGCGGCCAGAAGAACTAATCCACTATATATCTCCCATAAACCCACAGTCTTGATTGTGAAGTCTGCAGCAATGACTTGAGATTTAAGCAAGTCTTTGGTGCCCGTGAACAGAATGCCAAGGACAAAGACATGAACAAAACGAGCTTCAATAACACCCCTAAAAAAAAAAAAAAAAAAGCAAAACAAGTTTGGTTTGTTAGCACCAGCTTGAAAAACTCATATATATTCTTCCCATGAAAGCCGTGTGTCTACTTAGCTGACTAAACAAGCCACAGCTCCCACCTACCTGGGTAACTCTGTGGAAGGGGGGGTGTGTCTGCTTCTGCATATCAGCCCCCCAGGACACCCTCGCCCAGAGGCTGGCAGGCCTGTCCTCTCTGTGCACTAATCCAATGGAACTGGCCTCTGGGAAACTGTGCTCATTTGGCCTGAGCACGGCCTGGTACAGGATGAGAGCCATCACCTACAGGGTGCCGGAAAAACCAACTACCTGCTTCACGGTGAATCGGAAAGACCACTGCAACAGGACAAGGTCAAGCTCTGTCAGAAATGTCCCTAAATTCATAATGTTAAGATACATTTGGACATGTTTGCAACCAAGCACTCATACACACACAACAGTGTAGTGCATACTGTGGGGCCTGGAGAAGGACAGGGCCATGTTAGTCTGGGCTCTGCCGCTTCCTGGCTCTGTTGCTGCGGCAAGTTAGTTAAGGCTTCTGACGCTCACTTCATCATTCCTAAAATGAAGAGAAATGGTACATACACTTCATAAGCTGTCCTGGGAATTAAACAACAGAACACAGGGAAAGTGTGTGGCACACAAGTATTAAGGATTATTAATATTTGAGGGGCACCTAGGGGGCTCAGTTGGTGAAGCATCTGCCTTCAGCTCAGGTCATGATCCCAGGGTCCTGGAGTCAAGCCCCATACCAGGCTCTTTGCTCAGCAGGGGGTCTGCGTCTCCCTCTGCCCCTGCCCCTCCCCCTGCCTGTGCCCTCTCTCCCTCTCTCAAATTAATAAATAAAATCTTTAAAAAAAGAGCATTTAGCACTTCATTTCCAATTATTTGTAAAGGATATAATTTATGATGCTCTATCTGAAAATTTCATCTTATAAGACATATGTATCTCTAACCCATATTTTAAATAAATTTCATAAATCAAACAAGAAAAGCTGATCACTTAAAGTAATGTTAAGTAAATAAAATTTTAAATGAAATCATTACCATAATAATGTATTTGTTTGGAAAAACTGAACCTTCCTATGTTAGATTTTCTTAGGGAGGTTTATGCACTTACAAAAATCCCTTTTCTTTTCTTTTTATTATTATTATTATTATTTTTTTAAGATTTTATTTATTTGACAGACAGAGATCACAAGCAGGCAGAAAAGCAGGCAGAGAGAGAGGAGGAAGCAGGCTCCCCGCCGAGCAGAGAGCCCTATGTGGGGCTCGATCCCAGGACCCTGAGATCATGACCCGAGCCGAAGGCAGAGGCTTAAGCCACTGAGCCACCCAGGCGCCCCACAAAAATCCCTTTTCTTAAAGTGTAGTTTAATTCAAACACTCAGACCACGGTCTGCTGCGTGCCTCCTCCCGCGTGCAGACACTTGCCCAGGGGGTCATGCGCTGGCCTAGAAGCTGGGGTCGGGTGCAACCCTGTCACCAAGGCGTGTTTTAAACTGAACGCTGAAGACTGACCCACAAGAGTTAAAGAAGGAGCAATCAGCCAAGGCCCCAAGTCATCAGGGTGGAGGAATGCCAGGGCAATGTTTGTGGTGAACACGAAACGAGAGCACCAGCGAATGGCTTCAAGGGGTCCACCTCCTTGCCCTAAACCATTCAATGCCATTCCTACACGTCTAGGATCATGGCAATCTGCCCTTCCATTCCAGCCAAGCCTGGGCTTCAGAGTGTTGAAGAAAGTCAGAAGTAAAGGAAGATTTTTATTACTGACGGACAGCTATAGACTACACAGTGAGAAGCAGCGGTTAGAGCCATCTAGAACCTGGACAGCTCTTTAGAATGTGGGTAGAGCTGGAAGCAGAGGGAGCTAGAATTGGGATGGCCTTAGTACTGGAGCAGACCTAGAAGGGAGAGGGATCTAGAACCAGGGTAGATGGGGGTGGGGAATGGAAGCATCTTCCAGGAAGAATGCGAGCCAAGCGCTGCAGGTTAATGAAAGGCTGCGGTGGCCTATGCGGTGGCCTATGCTCTGGACACCAACAAGGTGTACACTGCGGCATCCACGAACGGCAAGTGGTCCAAGTCTTGATGATGAAGTTAGGTGCATTGATCTGAGAGGATATGAGGAATTTATTCATGTTTCACACTTGAACACCATCAAACGTGACGCCCAGCCTTGGCATCTGTTCAGAGTCAGGACTCTGAACTGGACAGTCATTGAGATGTCTCCCCATTATCCTCCCCCTACCTGACCTCACTGCCTCAGGAGAAGGCTTGCCACCCTGCTGTCACCTCAGCCAGGCTTTTGGTGTTACCTCAACCTCCTCTACCATTGGTGGGTCTGGCTTCCAGATGTGCCCCTGGCTCCTGGACACCCACACAGCCTGGCCACAGCCCTCAGCTAACACCTTGACCTTTTCAGAGAAGATGACATTTGCTTTTCTTTCTCTGATTAGAAAAGCAATAAAAAAAAATGCATGAAAAGGAAGACCACAAGCCACCTGTGATTCCATGTCCTAAATATACTCACAACCAATTACCTATTTTAGTCTTTCATATGAACATAAAATATGTACCTACTTCACAAGCTGGGGTCATACCACAGTTTCATGGATGCAGTTGACCCACATCTTCACATCTTTTACGAAAACACACTAGTCAGCACAAAGTGCATTTAGAGGCTCATCCCACTGCTGGTGGCCAATTACCTTGTTCTGTACTACGTGCACCTGTAAATCAGTTTCCAGAGAGCCTGCCTGTGTCCTGGTTTCAGGCCTCCTCTCTGGTTGGATTCCTGAGGTACATTCCGTAAGCTGGCTCCCCGGTCAGAGGCTGGACACACTCAAGGCTCTTAACACATTGTGCAAACAGCCTCCAGGATGGCTCTGCTCACTCCACCCCACAGTCACCGTTAAAGAAAGAAAAGCTGCCACTTTGTGACGAAAAGTGGCCTTCATGACTCAGAACAGGGGGGACACTCCCCACCCCCGGAGTTCACTGTAAATTATGAGAAAACTTATTTTTCTGGTGTGCTTTGTTTCCCAACTGCTAGCAAGCATCCATTCTTTGTAATTCCTGTTACTATGTCTTAACTGAGCAAAAGTGAATCCTTTAAATTCTTTATTTCAAGAGAATCCCTTATTTTAAAAAGGAAAGCTCAGTGACCTTACTGCATTACTTGTCTCCCTCCTACCAAAGCAAAGAGGCTAGAAGAACCTGTTCGCCGAGGCTCTCCTTGTCAGGTCTAAGTAACTGCTGAGATCACACTTCACAGGAACCACTCCAAACTTCTCAAGACTGCATGGCCTGCTTTACTACATAAAACATGACATTGATTTGCCAGTGCACTTACTTTGAAATGTCTTTGCTGTCTCGTTGCCATGGGAACAGGACATTTCCAATGGCTGCCCGGTAGCAATAGACGCCCAGCAGGCCAAGTGCCATGGCTACTTTTGACGTCAGGGAGCACCTCCTCTGAACTAGCACGAAAATCACGAGGAGCGAAAGGGCGGCCAGAACAGAGAGTTCAGCTTTGTGATCAGAGCTGAAATGAAATGGAAGAGCCCCAAATTACCAAGTATAACCATCGATGTCATGGATCTACGCTGAGTGGCTTTCTAAGAACTGTATTAAAAACAGCTGATTTTTCTGAAGAGCAAAAAAGAAAAGAAAATCATTGATTTAAACTCAAAGGTTCTTAAAATACAACAAATGAAGGATGGCTACCCCAAACTTGTTTCCATTCACAAACAGTCCCTGCTGCCAGGTTTTCCCTGTACAAAACGCCACCCACTGGCTCCCCTTTCCCCATCCAGAGGTAAGGAGATTCCGGGCTCACTGGATTTACCAGGCACACGCTGTGCAGGGAGACCAGCACTTGACGGTGTGGCCCTCTCTTGCTCACTCACTGACACAGACTGACTCACTGGAGAGTCTGCCCGCTGTCAGGTGGGGAGACTTTGCAGAGGGGCTGGATGTTCCTAATTGGGAACATGAAGCTGTCACGGCAGAATGGGGCCCCCCTCTCTGCCTGGCCCTTGCCACCATCCTGCTACCTTGGGGAGTGCTGCGCTGGACGGCAGGATTCTCTGCTGTGTCACTCACCACAGTTCTTGCTCACAAGACCCAGATGCTCAGAGTTAAGTGGATGAGTGACTGTCTTGCCAAGTGAATAAACATCAGTGGAAAAACTACTTAGGACTCAGGAAAGATGTGGTCAGTGTCAAGACATGGGCCCAGGGACAGCAGGTGGTGACAGGGGTCATGCTGGGGCCTGGCCCTGCCCTTGTCCTTGTTCTAGGGGGCAGTCACCTGGGTGTCCATTCACTGCTGCCCTTTAAACTGTGTTTTGTGCACTCTCCTGGACTGTTAATTATAACAACTGAAAACAGCAATAAGGAAGGTAAGTTTATACGCCGCCCAAGAAGCTCTGCTGTGAAGGAGAAACAGGACCGCATAGCTGCCTCTTCATAGACAGGAAGAATTCAGCAGCACAGGGAAGACTGGTGATTCAGGAGGCGAGCATCCTGATGGGAAGAGGCCGCATCCAGTCTGCTGGAGGAGGGTCCAGACTGAAGAGTGGGGGGCAAAGCATCTGGGCTGGCAATCAGGACATTTTCCTGCACTGCTTCAACTCTCCAGAAAAAATAAGAAGTGAAGCCACTGGGCTGTCCCAGAGCTCTCCCAAAATCACATGCTTGGGCAGGTGCCTCAGCTTCCTTCCGCTTCCTCTCCTGAGGTAGGACAGGCCAGCAAGCTCTGTGCAGACTTGCTGTGAAAATGAAATGAGCAGGCACACGGCGGGCACCCGGAAAAAGCTGCCTGTGACTCTGGTGGTTGCCCGGGGTTTGCTAACAGAGTTACTAACACCTGGGAAAAACTTCCCACCAGAATTATTTGACCAGAGGAATGATTTTTATAGCTTTTGATGGGTATCTTTTCAAAGGACCATGGCAGCATGTAGTCAGGGGTCTTCTGCTCCATACCCGGACTGGGTTCTATCACTTCCTTCTGTGTGTCCACCTGACTCTGAGTAAAATCATGCTTTGTTGTTTGACCTGAAGCTTCCCGATCCCCAGGAGGATGAGCATGTCCTTTCTCTTTCCGTTGGCATTCCCTTCTTTAGGAACATGTCTGGCACTGTCCCCAGCACCCCTCCTGCTGGTGATTTTCATCCAAGTTCTTCACAGCAACAGGAAACAAATGTCCATTCTGTTCTCTTCCTTCTACTTTAGTTTCTAAGCTTTCACTGACAATTAAGAGGTATAATACTGGGGTGCCTGGGTGGCTCAGCCAGTTAAGTGTCTGTCTTTGGCTCAGGTCATGATCCTGGGGTCCTGGGATCGAGCCCCACACTAGGCTCTACTCTGCCACTCCCCCTGCTCGTGTGTATTCTCTCTCTCTTTCAAATAAATAAATAAGAAATCTTAAAAATAAAAAAAATATACACACACACACAATACAGCATATATATATATATATATACATATATATATATACATATATATATGTATATATATATATATATATACATATATTTTTTTTTTTGGTGGGGGGAGAGAGAATGCACAGGGGTAGGGGTAGAAGCAGAAGCAGAGGGAGAGAGAATCTCAAAGCAGACTTCATGCTAAGTGTGGAGCCAGACACGAGACCATGATGTGAGCTGAAATCCAGAGGCAGACACTTAACTGACTGTGCCACCCAGGCACCCCGATACAGCCAAATCTTGACCTTTTCTGCCCCAGTTCCCTCTCTTTACTTTGATGCTCCCCCTCTGTTATACTTCGGACGAGGCTGTCTAGCCACTGGCTTCAGGGTGGAGAGAGAAGAGTGGGTGGCCAGAGGGAGCATGACCCTGCCCCCAGCCCCACCTTGTCAGGGAGGTAGCAGCAAGTGACAAAACTACATGCTTGCTGCAGTTGTCATTTTAAAACTCGAAGGTTTTCAAACATAAACAAATACAGTGATTCAGCAATTTAAAAAAACCAAATAAATCCATCTTTCAACATTAATTCATGGCTTACGGTCTGTTTTTCCATTTCTTCAGATCTCAAATACCACTTCTGTTCTGAATACAAAAAACAGGCCTACATTTTGAAAAAGACTCTGTGGGTGGCCAGTCAACCATGCAAGGTCTGGCTAAGGCCATGGCTCCTGCTCTCACCTGGTAAGCCAATGCCCCAGGTCAGTCCGGTGGGCCCACTGCACACCCGTCTGGTTGAGTGACCGCAGCAGCCGACAGCAGGTAAGAATCACCCATGGGCTTGCTAACACCATCCACTTCTCGTAGCCTCTGAGCGTGTCAAGGGAAGTAGGGCTCTTAGACACTCTGTGGGGTTCGGACACATTACAGTGGATATTCCTGTCCCATAATGCTGGCTCACTGCTGACGAGTCCCTGCTCCACGTGTGAGCACGGCTGGGGCTCACAGTCGTCCCTCAGAAAGCAGTTTCTGTAGAGCTCGTGACACAGAGCCAGACACAGGGTGTTGATGAGGAAATACCAGGTTTGGTGCTCCTCCTCAACGAAGCTGCTCGCACCCAGACTCAGCACGTGGCCCAGGGTCCCCAGTAAGATAAGGACATCTAACTCTGACCATCGTGCCTTTGGATGAGCTGGATTCTGTAAAAGGAAAATGCATTTTGTGAGGGGAAAAATATAAAAATGACACAAATCCCACCACGTGTACTTAAAAGTTCTTGCTCACAGAGCATCACCTGCTATGACAGGTACTGCTGCCCCTCATGCCCCACACCCATCTTCCGCTCTGATGGGACTGCCTACTCTCCTGGGGTACAGCCAGTTGTCACCATGGACTGCAAGTCCTAAGCTGAGTGACCCACACCATCTGGGCAGTGCTGCAGCTCAGAGAGCTCACCTACCAGCCCTCCTGGAACCCTCACCCTCTCCCTGGGAGCCTGAGGTCTTCAGGGGTGGTCCAAAGTCAGCTCCTGCTATTTCAAACCAAAGCATCCCCAGGATATATTCCACCAAAGCAGACGTCTAATTTCACCATGAATTTTCCAGAAATCCAGACAAGTTTTCATTAAAATGGTCAATTCCACTGAAACAACAAAGTTGGCATCCCAGCACTATCCTTTAAATACACTAACTGAAAGCATTTACAATTAAAGATGAGAATTTAATGCTATCAGTTGATAACTACTTAATATTTACTCTATTTATCATGTACAGATGTGTAAGAAAGGAGAGATGCCATGAATCTATTTAGGTCCCGGGGAATCAAATGGCTTTAGGGAAACCTATGCTCTGATGGGAAACAGAAATGCACTATGAACAACAACCCATGAACTCCTTGGACACACGCACGCAGGGAAGGGTATTAGATGGCTCCGAGATGAAGCAGCTGCACTGGGCAGGGGTTGGGGGTGGTAAGGGGGAGCTGGAATCACTTCCCTGAGTTCCTTGGGCTCCAGGCACCATGCAGCAGCTGTGGCTATCCCCCTCTGCTTCACTGGCCTGCCAGCACAACCATGAATAAAGGTGTCAGAGGCCAAAGATTCTAAGAAATCTCAAAGAAAATGTCAGTTTTGAATAGAAAAGGCAGGATGGACTCCCCAGGAGGGCAGGATGAGGACAGGGTCCCGGCCTCCTGCTGACCTTCCTGGAAGGTCTAACAAGTTGACTCTTTCTCTCTGAAGTGTTCTTCCCTTGGCTGCAGTTCAAACACTGGCAGAGAGATGTCTGATTGACACACTGCCCCATCAGCCAACTGCCTATTCATGTGTGACCAACAGCTCTGTGCAGTGCCATGTTTACACTCACAGGGACCCTCTCTTTCCCGTAAAGAAAAGGGGCATGTGACCTGACAACACAGATCTGAGTGTCAGAAGTCAGGATGCTCACATGTTGGCCCCTCTGAAGTATGGGCTCCTCTCCTTGGCTCCTTGACTCCGCCTGATATACAAACCTGGGGTTTACCAGCATCTGATAAATTAAAGACCAGCTGAAGTAAGAGACAATGGCCAGTGTCCTACGTGGAAAAATGAGTCTTACCTTCCTCAGGAGTCTCCCATCAGCAAACACCTTGGCAAGAGCAGACACGACCGCACAGAGCAGCGCAGAGATCAGTGCCATCACTCCGCCTGCCGTCAGCCACGAGAGGCCGCAGAAATAGCACGAACTCTCCGCCGAGGTGCACACAATGACGTGAAGAGCAGAAAGAACCAGGAACAGCAAATAAAACAGCAGAGAAAACACAGGCGACCACAGAGGGACCTCTAGTTCAGCCTTGTTGCTCAGAGCCTGTGGGATGCTGAGTAGGAGCAGCACCAGAACCTGGAATGGGAAAAAAACAGTAGTGTCCACGACTGCTGGGCTTGGAGAGAACTGTTCAGAAAAAGCCTATCTCCTGACCTTATGCCAGCTGTTTGAATGTTGGAAACAGAAGAAAGCCCAATAAACACGATTTCTGATGACCTGCCAAGAATGTATGCATGCAGCCATGTGGAGCACAGCCGCCTGACACCTGAGGATACCTTGGGCATGAGGACACACAATGAGAGACTTCAACAAACACGGAAACTAGAATTTTCCCTTTTTTAGAAAAAAACAGTATTTTATATGCTTTAAACTACAATATTCTGGCTGAGGTATGAAATCAGTCTAACAGCTGAGCCACAACTGCACACAAGCACCCATACCTCCAGAACCATGACAGTCCCCACCAGCATCGAGTAGATGTCGTACTGGGCCATTTGTCTGCTCAGGGACAGGCTCAGGGTCCTCAGGGCCTCCAAGTACTGCCTGCGAACCTTGGCTCCCAGGTTGAAAAGGACTTCTGAGTTATTTTCCTCCAAGTACAGTCTGATCCAGTTCCCATGCAACCTTTCTGACATTTTAAACTGCTCAAATCCAGGCTCTAACAAGAAGAGGACAGGGTTACATGCAGAAATCACAGAGAGTCACACACATTTATCACTTCAACGTATTCAGTTATTCGCAGCACGTGGTGTGAGCCTAAAGCCTGGTACCTAGTGAAGAGGAACTATCCCTTGGGGAGTGGCCTCCAGTGCCTCAGCAAAACTAATAGCAGATGAAGCTCACGAGTCCTGGGACATCCTGCACGCCTGCCAGCCTGCCATGGCCCGAGGCATAACGCAGCACGCAACATGGATAGATGTGCGTGCCCTCTGCTCTGCTGCCCATTCTCTCCCTCCCACCCCTGGCCTTGCCTCTTCCTCCCCCTTCTCTCTCAGTCTCTCTCCAAGCTTTTCTTCTTCTTTAATGTGCAATACAGAAACACCCCAGGGGCACCAGGTGGCTCAGTTGGTGAAGCGTCTGCCTTCAGCTCAGGTCATGATCCCAGGGTCCTGGGATGGAGCCCGCATTGGGCTCCCTGCTCAATGGGAGGTCTGCTTCTCCCTCTGAGACTCCCCCTGCTAGTGCATGCTCTCTCTCCCTCTCTGACAAATAAATAAATAAAATCTTTAAAAAACAAAACCAAAAACAGCCCAGCAAGGCATTGCATTACCAGGCCCTTGTTGTTACAAATCTTTCCAACGCTCATGCACTGTGAGGACCGTGCAGGCCTTGGCCCGACAACTCTTCCACCACTTCCACTTCCCACTGTGGACTGACTGCATCTATCTCTAACCTGCTTCCCTTCTTCACACATCCCGACCCCTCCTGCCGTGACCAAGCTAGAAGATCCATCCCAACACACAGTTAGGGCTGGCAGAACAGCACCTGGATTGAAGCCCAGCCCCAAACGCCGCCGGCTCCCACTCTGGAACGGCACTGGCAGGCAGCTCAGCATCAGGAAGCTGCTTCCTCTGGAGCTGGACCAGACTTACTGGTGACTCAACTAGTCTGCAAAGCAAGAACTGCCTTTCGGAGACTCCCTGGTATTTACTGTGCTCTTCCAACCTCCAGCAGAGCTATTCTAAGGTGGTCTAGGCCCTGTCCTTCAGGATTAGGGTTAGGGTTGCTATATAACCCTGAGCACAGCCCAAATGCTGGAAGTCCTGCCACTGCTGTGGATACTGGGTGACCAAGTGCTGGTGACCGGCATGACTCCAAGCCCTGCACGATGACCAAGCCCACTCCAGAGAGGAGGCACACAGATACCAGCTCGTGGGCTGGCAGATGATAGCTGGGATCTAAACTCCATTAGTCTGGGTCTAGGATGGAAACCTTTATTGTTACACCCCACCACCCTGAAGTCACACAGACATGGGGATACCTGCGTCTATACCCAACCACCTAGAATCACAGAGAAGTGGACACCTGTGTATGATCCAGACAAGTATTTACTGAGCACTGATGACATGGTACATGCAAACATGTGTAGTTCCTGCCTGCTTGGGCCTGTGATCTAGCTGGGTTCTCACATGCGCATGTAGTACAAATTATGAAAAATGCTATGGAGGTAAGTAGGGGAATGTGGGAGACTTTTGGTAACACTGAAGAAATGGACTGAAATCTGGGGTGGAGGGTGGGGGATAAGAAGGTACGACACTGACGCGGAAGTGGAAGGTGGCCCAGAAATCCACCAGGTGACAACTAGGAAGAGCATCCAGTCTATGTGAGTAGCACATGCAAAGATCCTGAGGTGAGAAAAGTTGGTCCCACTGGAATGAAAGTCTGTGGAGTGATGGGAGAATTTTATCAGATTGGGCTGGATATTAGGGGAGGCCTTGAAATCGGTTATAGTGTCAGACACGTACTTAGTTTTGTCTCAGGAAACAGGATCACTGATGGTATAGATAAGGGGCATCCTAGGAGCATAAGGCCCCTTGAATGCTTTCTCATGCCAGGGACTGGCCTATGTTCAACTCATGGGCTTCTTTCTGGCCACACCCACTGCAGTGCTTAATTCTCCCACCTTGCTCCTCCTGAAATAAGCAAACGACCCTCACTGTGGTTTTGTTTGCTGTTTTTTTTTTTTTTCTTTTTTAAAGATTTTATTTATTTACCTGACAGAGAGAGAGGAGACAGAAAGCACAAGCAGTGGGAGGGGCAGAGAGAGAGGGAGAAGCAGGCTCTACACCAAGGAGGGAGCCTAACCCAGGACTCGATTCCAGGGTCCTGACATCATGACCCGAGCCAAAGGCAGATGCTTACCCGACTGAGCCCCCCAGGCGTCCCTTTTGTTTGGTGTTTTATTAGATGTTAGTACAGGAAAAAGGACACATATTACCAACAGCAAATTTTCAAAAGCTACCAAACTCACAACTTACTTTTGAAAACAAATATTGACTCTCCTCTGGACTGAAATATGCACCTGGGTCAGCCTCACTTTTCACACAGTTGCTCACCAGGGCCACCTCATGGACAAGGGGCTGGCCCCCTAAACTCTCCCACCATTCAGGATACACTGCGCCCCACTAGTCCTTGCTGGTCTTCCACAGTCAAGTCAGGGCCAGCCTACAACTCAGGCATTCACTCTACTAACTAGTACTCCCTTTCTCAAGTAGGAAAAGCTGCCAACAACACGTTAAAGGTGCCTCAAACTAGGAGTTGACTGTCTCCAGATACCCAAACCAGCCCCAGTTCCTGCACCAAACATGCTGTCATTGATGCAACTTGACGATCAGATAAATTGTTTGAAAAGATGGTCTTGGGGGAGATACGCTCTCTTGTTCTGGATCATTCCTACCCCTTAGTTTTTCCTGGCTTAAAAATATAAACAACATATCCTGTGTTGGTCTCTGTTCACCTCACAATACAGCCATCTCCGCACCCCACCTTCTTCCCTGGCCCAACTCCAGCTCCGCCTTCTCCCAGCACTCTGTATGCCCCACTCCTGACGAATTCGCTGGTAACCTCACCTGTCAGGTGAATGGTCAAGTCTCAGTTCCTCATTTTATCTTACCTTGAGCAGGATTCAACTTGGCTGCTCACTCCTCCCTTCCTAAAATTCTGTCTTTGCTGGCTTCCTCAACACTAATCCCCTCATCCTGCAAGCACCTCACTTCCCACTTCAGTAATGGTTATCCCATGCTTCCACTGTTCTGTTGAACACGCCAGCCTGCTCCTTATGCCTCTGGTTCACCATCAGCAAGTCCTGCCTGTACCAGCTTCAAAATATAGCTGGAATGCCATCGTCTGTCCTGGACACACCGCTGCCACTGTCTGGGCCCTCATCTCACCTCTCACTGGGACACTGCAGCAGCCTTCAGACTCTCCTACAACATAAGGCAGAACCCTCCACATAGGCACCTGAGACAGCCTCTGAAACTGCACCTCGAAGACCTCAGACTCTGTATGGAAGGCTGCACGAGTTTCCCACCTAGCTCACGATGGAATTAAGAGCACTTCCAAGGCCTGAAAGGCCTCCATATCCCTCTGACCTCGTCTCCTTCTGCCTTGCTCCAGTTCACCCTGTTCCAGCCACTCTGTCCCCTGGTCATCCTTTGAAGGTGCAGACACACCCCCTCTGTAGGATCCTGCATCTGCCACACGCTCCCTCTGCATCTCGAAGGCCGGGCCTCTGCCCCGACAGCCCTCACCCACCTGCATCCTCCATCCTTTTCCCAGTACACCCTTTTGCTGAGGTACTCATCACCATCTGACAGCTGCTGCTCCTTCTCCACCTCTGTAAGGTAAGCTCCATGAGGGCAGAGCCCTGGTGTTTCAGGCGCTTTTAACGGTCCTCAGCCAATCAGGAACTTAGTTAAAAATGTCCAGATTTGTTGAATGAGTATATTTATGAAAGAGCTTGATGTAGATAACTGTATCTGTCGGTGCTGCTAACGGTGGCCATCATGGTTGTAAGAAAACAGAAGCACAGTCAAAGACTGAGACCTGCACACCACGAACAAACAGGAAACACCAGGTGCAGTGGAAACATCGTCATTAATGGAGTTACCTTTTGTGTAGGATGGCACGTTCTCTTGCAATAATTTGCTGAGCTGCACTGCATTTAAATGTAAAAACCTCAGCTGTTCTCTCACGGGTCTCCCTTCCACGGTGGGGAACAGCAGGCTGCCAACACTGTTCCCCGGGATCGGCAGACCAAGCCCTATTGCTAGGGTTGCAGCCAAGTCAGTCTGTTGAACATGCTTTGGATGTCTGATGTCACCTAGAGAAATGAAAGGAAAGTGGTTTAAGCAATGGGCTCTCAAGTGTGTACAATTGTGGTCCTTCCCTCAATCTGTTATAACCAATTATCTACCTCTTCAAAGCATTCCATGAATATTCATTCAGAAATCACCTCACTGGCATTTATGTCAACAAATTTACCAAACATTCATTCTGTGTGGGCACGGGGCCTTTCTTGAACTAGGGTGCCAGTGGGATCTCTGGCGGCCCCTACTCCGTGGGTTCAGAGAGGTCTACACAGTGCTGAGAACTGGACACAGGCATCTCAGCAGCTCCTGGGCAGTAGAAGGTACCTCTAACTGGGGAGAGTAGAATGAGGCTGGATTCAGCTGGGCCGAGTCCTATACCAACTCCAACAAACAAGACATCTGCCTACTGATGGCCCAAGCAACTGAAGGGCGTCAAGTCCTAGGAATGGTTGGCCATCCTACTGCCCCTCCCAAGGAGAATGGGTGTCATAGCAGGACACTGGGCTCACACTCCTGCTTTGCCACCATCTAGCTCATGCCTTGGACAAGAACGCAACTTTGTCAGACTGTTCTCATCTGCAAAGGGAACACCCAGCCTCACCATGCCACGACAATATATTGATTATGGTACTTTTTGGTTGTATAGAATTTTTTTTTTCTTTTTAATTTGGTCAAGTATATTAACCTTTTCTTGACCAACCCTCCACTGACGGCTTCTGGGTTATGTTTAGAAAGAACCTTCTACTCCAGAATTATCATTTGTTTTCTTCTACTATTTTCTTATACTAAGTGCACTGATTTGAAATAAAACAAAACCCCAAACAGAAAGCCCACCTTAAACTGCTTTTGGCACTGATAAAGGTGGTGGTGCTGGTGTTATTCTGGGACTATTGTAGGTCATTATGTGACACGCATATCCCAGGTTGGTGACAACCAGGATTCTAAGCTTGGGAGGCAGAGAGAACAGATGTAATATCCATGAATTTCATTTTACAGTAGTGAATGTGGATTGCAAGTATCAATACAAACTCAAGGCCTATTTTATCTTAAAAAGATTTCCTTGCTTTGTCCAGAAATGATAACTACACAAGTATCCATGAGTACTGCTAGTTCTGAGATGGTGGTCCTCGAAGATCCCTTTGCACTGAAAGGGACCAAGAAATCTGGGAAGAGCAGCTGATTCCAGGTCTAGGCAAGGATCTCTGCACGAGAGGCTGGAACAACTTTTCAGACTAGGCAGCAACAGAGCCCTCAGAGAAACTAAGGTGTTTGGGACTTTCAGGTTAGAAGGACTCAGGAGCTAATCTGAATCAGAGGCTCCTACTGGCCAAAGATGGGACAATCTGAATATTAAAAAGGGTAATATTTATGGTGAATTGAAACAAACTATGCTTAAATCCATGAATTCACAATGCTACTGAACACCAACAACACAAAACATTAGTTGGTCATAGCGGCAGCACGCTAGCGAACTCATAGTGAACTAATTCACTGATCTGGAACTGGAAATTAAGTGGGAAGAATAATTCATCTTTACTCCTATCTCATGTTAAAAAATGGTAGTTAGGTAACAAAAAGTAAATTAGGGAAGATTCTCCTTACAGAACTGTTCTGGCTAGGTAATGAAAAACAGAATTAGGTAATTAAAATATCACTATTTGCAACATCTAGTGAATTAACTAGTTGGTCACCAATGGCTATTGGCTTCATCAAACAGCAGTCGGACACTGTGTGCATCCTGCTGGGAACAGCCTTAGGAAAACCAACCAAACCAATGGGATCTGAATCTGCCTCCTGGTCAGAGAGGATTCACAGAAGAACAGAGGGTGGGTCAGGAGACAGTGCAGAGGAAGACTCCCCAGGGCAAATAACCAGGTTTCTTCAACAAATAAATTGTGGTGAAATAGAAGAGGATGGAGTGGGGCCCTACACACGGAAGAGACATAAGAAGCCACATCAACTAATCCAAACGCATGGATCTTATTGGATCTTAACTCAAACAACTAATGAGGGAGACAGACTTTAGAAATTTGAACACTGACCACCTGATGAATAAAGGAATGAATACCGTATTTCAAGTGTGCTAACAGAATCCAGAAAGTAAGAAAAAGAAAGTAAGAAAAGTACATAACTTCTAGAGACTTGCTTGCAAATAAAATAGGAGAGGAAAAAAAGCTAGAGGACATAAGACATAAGAATGGGCATAATGGGGGGCATCTGGGTGGCTCAGTGGGTTAAAGTCTCTACCTTCGGCTCAGGTCATGATCTCAGGGTCCTGGGACCGAGCCCCGCATAGGGCTCTGCTCAGCAGGGAGCCTGGCTCCCCCTCTCTGTCTGCCTCTCTGCCTACTTGTGATCTCTGTCTGTCAAATAAATAAATAACATCTTAAAAAAAAAAAAAAAAGAATGGGCATAACGGGCGCCTGGGGGGCTCAGTCAGTTGAGCGGCTGTCTTTGGCTCAGGTCATGATCCCAGATTCCTGCGACTGAGTCCAGTCCTGCTTAGCGGGGTGTCTGCTTCTCCCTCTGCCCCTCACCCTGACCATGCTCTCTCTCTCACACTCTATCTCTCTTTCAAATAAATAAATAAAAATCTTAAAAAAAAGAAAAAGAAAAAAAAATTGGCTGTAACTGGCCCATACACTGAAACTGGGTGGTGCACTTTATTACACTGTTTTGAATACTTTTGTATATCTGAAAATTTACATAATAAGGAGTCTTTAAGAAACACTTAAATGTTTTGATCTGGGAGTTACACAGGTTCAGAGAAAAGGTAGATTCTCAGCATGATTTTTTCCCAGAACGTACTGACATCACTTCCAGATGTCTTTTCTCTATTAATGGGAAATGCCACCTTTCATCACCAAATGCCCAAATCTACCGGGGTCTATTGTTGGCCTCTTGACTTTGCTCTACTGATTAGTGTGACTAGCTCTTACTAGCAATATTTTGAGAATGGTAATTCTGTAATACTACTACAAGGGAGGCCACATTACACAGTGGGTTTTATCCTGTAGAAGAAGGAAAAGCATTTCAGAAAACCATTCTCCCCATTCAGCACCCAGACCTACTCCCACCTGTCTCCTCTCCACTGGCCCCAGCAATGTGCTCTGTACAGCTCAGCCACCTTTCACACCTTCCATCAACAAATACTGAGGACACAGACAGTACATGCCACGATTTTGGGCTTGAGGGCTAGAATATAAAAGAAAAGGCCAAGTCCCTCCCTTCACGGAGCTCACATCCTGTGAGAAGGAGGAAGACCGTAAAATATCTTAGCTCTGCCCTGTGTGAAGGTGGAACAGAGGCATGAGGCCAGAGCTCGGGGGTGGACAGTAGCAGGCTGGGGCACCTGAAATCACATGGTAGACAATTCAAAACTGCTTATTTTTCAGAATAACAAACATCTTAAGATTAATTTTTATTAGCATAAGCAACAAAAATTGACATGAACCTGTAGGATAAAAATAAGCCTTTAAAGACTTATCAGGAAGGGTGGCTTGAGGAGCTCTGGATTGGCTTGCCAGGAAAACAAGCACAACTGGTAAAAATTATAAAAAGCAGCACCACCACCATGATATGACCATCTGGGGCAGACAGCAAATGAAGAAATCTTTGTTCAAGAAAATCTCCTAAAGCTTGGTAAGAACAGAGCAGTGTGAGGCACCTGAGGAACATGACTTCCTCCCTCCCCCCGTTGCTCAGTGGGACAGACTCTGTGCTGAGAGGGTGCAGCAAAGAACACGGGGCTCCCTCCCCACTGGGTCCCTGTGAGGGCTCTGAGCTCTTCTGGGGAGAACAGGCTGCAAGCATTGCATATCCTCCTCAGCTGTGTGGTGTAGAGGCTCAATCCTAGTTGAGTGTCTGGGTTCTCTCTTCTTTTGCCCCAATCTGTTTCCAGGGTGGAGGCTGCCCCCAGAAGAGGCTAGTGGAAAAGACCACAGGCTTTTCCTGTGGCAGTCCACAGAACAGAGCAAAGCTCCCCACAAAAGAACTGACTTTGTCTGAAACAGAAGGTAGTGAATTCAAGCCTAGGAATGCTCTTGAAAACAATGGAGATTTTGGAGGTGGGCAGCCGAGTGGAGGCTGGTAGCTTCATGACAGCCAAAAGCTAAAACCACAAACTAGCTGGGCTCTCACAGAGAGGGCCAGGAGAGAAGGGTCAGAACCACGTCACAGAATGGCCTCGAAAATGACCCTGCAAAGGGGCTCAAACACGGGATCAGATTATGCAGCACATTTATTATAAGTTGTCAAAAATAAGGCAGTCAGCTGGCAATGAGTGCAGCCTGAAGCTGGGTGTGACAGCAATAGAGGCAATAGCCTGGCACAGCCGTCACAGAGATAGAGAGACGCACAGGGTGTCAGTGAGACTGCTGGCACCCCAGGATGGCTGTACCAGCATGGGAGCCACAGCTGACTCCACACTGCGGGAGAGAGAATGCACTGAAGTGGTCTAGCCATGCTGCTTGGCAAACAAGGGAACAACAATGACGACAGCTGTGGGGTGGGTGGGGGTGGGTCAGCATCCAGAGTTGCTGCAACGTATGATTTGAAATGGTCAGTTTTCACACCAAAAACT
This sequence comes from Meles meles, assembly GCF_922984935.1. Classification (NCBI taxonomy): domain Eukaryota; kingdom Metazoa; phylum Chordata; class Mammalia; order Carnivora; family Mustelidae; genus Meles; species Meles meles. The sequence continues at coordinate 70,152,663 of NC_060067.1, forward strand.
ATTAAGAATTAAGCAAAGAAACAGGAAACTATGATTCAAACAGAAGAAAAAGCAACAGAACCTTCCAGCAAAGGTCCCAGAGACTAGAGGTAATAGATGGACTTTCAAGGAACCACGGCAAACACGTTCAAAGAGCTCCAGGAAACCATGCATAGACAAGTAAAGGAAGGTCTGATGACAATGTGTCATCAAGTTGAGATTATCAACAAGGAGATAGAAATTATAAAGAAAAGAATCAATGGAAACCACGAAGATGAGAAATATAATAACCGAAATGAAAAACTCACTATAGTTGCACTGAACTGGCAGAAGAATCACCAAATTTCAAGGCAGAGTGATCAGAGTGATAGAAAGTATACAATCTGGGGGCGCCTGGGTGGCTCAGTGGTTTAAGCCTCTGCCTTCGGCTCAGGTCATGATCTCAGGGTCCTGGGATCGAGCCCCGCATCGGGCTCTCTGCTCAGTGGGGAGCCTGTTTCTCCCTCTCTCTCTGCCTGCCTCTCTGCCTACTTGTGACCTCTCTCTCTGTCAAATAAATAAATAAAATATTAAAAAAAAAAAGTATACAATCTGAAAAACAGAAACTTTCTCAAATTTGATGAAAACCATTAATCTACACATCCAAGAGGCTCAATGATCTCCCAGTTGGATAAACACAAAACACAAAGACATATAATGAAAATGCTGACAGACAAGACAAGGGAAGCCCAGGCAGACTGAGGAAGTCCCATCAGAAGCCACGCAGGCCACAAGGCAGAGGGACAGTGCACCCGAAGTCCTGAAAGAGACAGGAATGGTCAGCTCAGAGTCTTCTACCCAACAAAACTATCTTTTAAAAATAAAGGCACAATACCTCATGAAAACATCTGTCCAATGGCGCCTGCATGGGTCAGTCAGTTAAGTGTCCAACTCTTGATTTCAGCTCAGGTCATGATTTCAGGGTCCAGGGATCAAGCCCTGCTTTGGGCTCCCTGCTCACTGTGGAGTCTGCTTGTCTCCCACTCTCTGTGCCCCTCCCCTTGCTTGTACACACTGTCTCGCTCTCTCTCTTTCTCAAATAAATAAATGATAAATATTAAAAAAAAAAAAAGAAAGAAAACATCTGTCCACACAAAAAACTTCCCAAATGTTCATAGCAACATTATCCATAACGGCTGAAAAGTGGAAACAACCCATATATCTATCAACCAATGAATGGATACATGATGTGGTCTATTTGTCATGTGGAACATAATTCAGCCAAAGAAAGAAAGAAGTCCTCACGCCACTACAACCTGGGTGACCCTTGAAAGCACTCCGCCAAGTGAAAGCAGCCATCACACAAGGCCACGTACTACAGGGCCCATTCACGGGAAATGTCCAAAAGAGGCAAATCTACAGAGATGGGGAAAAAAAACCCACGGTTGCTGGCAGCTGAGGGTAAGGCGGTAATTGGGGCTACACTGTCCTGAAATTAATACCGACTCTGAGCAGGCTACCTGCAAGGCAGTTCTAGCTCATAAAATAAGAATAATGAGACAACTGAACACAACCACTCTTTACAGGAGTCAATAAAAGACGAAAAGCTTGGAACCCACTATTGGCACTGAGGTCAGTGGCCTAAACCACCCTGTCAGGTGTCCTGCACAATTAGGCCCCCTGGCTGTTCCTGGCAATGAAGATGCAGTCAGGCCTCCCAAGGAGGACAACCTTCCAACAATGACCCTAACATCCCTGTAGTAAAAGTCACTGGCTTAGTTCTCTCTTTTGCTCTGCAGACTATAAGCTCCCTGAGGGTGGAGGCTCTCCACAGGGTCCAGCCCAGTGCCTGGCCCACCTCTGCCGGATGGCTGAGTGGAAAGGGCATTTCTGGCATGGGGCTCTCGCTCACATAGGGGAGCCACATGGAACCCTGCTTTGGGTACAGTGGGGGAAAGCCAGTTGTAGAAGGCAGGTGTTCTGGTGGGTAGTGTATGTGCTCACTGGAAGATAGGCTTCATTAAGACACCTAGACTAGGAAGGCTCAGGTCCCAAGAGCTGAGGACTTATATCTTAGGAGATTAGATGTCTGAGAGGAGAAAGCGTTGCAAAAAGATTGAAAGAAATCAATGGAGATTCTTCCCCAAACAATCCTCACTCAAGTGGGAGACTCATTCATTCGACAATCCTTTTTGGCACCCATCACATACCAGGTGATGTTTAGGCCCAAGGTAGGCATGTACCAATGAAGAAAACAGATTTGGCCCTGCCCGACCGCAGGCTGAAATGCAGAGAGCAGGCGGCTGTTATATGTATCACACGGGCAAGTCTGTAATTACAATCTAAGTGAAGAAAGAGGGCACCAGGCGCGGACTGCTATGAATGACAAGCACAGGGAGGGCAATTTGATTTCATGGATGAGCGAGAGATGTCAGCTGAAACCAGGGATGAGTGGACAAACAGGCTGAGGGGCTGATGATGACAGAGCTGGGCACCTGGGGGAAGAGCTTGTCACCTGGAGGACTGTGCGAAGGGCAGGCCAGGACACAGTGAGTAATGGTGAATATGGTTCAGGATGAAGCTGCAAGGTAGGAAAGAAGCTTCACGTAGGATTGTTACTTGATCCAAAGTTCAACTACTGAAAGGTTTTATGTACCGGAGATCAGGGATGGTCTGGAATGTGAGGAGTAAGGGAGAAGGATGGTGAAGAGGGGACGCCCACATTTCTACCTGGAAGAATCACATGAAGGTGCCATTTGTTGGGAGGGGAATATGAGAGGGCAGATTAGACGTGAGGCTGTCACAGTTGCTCTACCTTTGGGAGACCCAAGTGGAGGTGTCAGACAGGCAGCTGAGTAGACAGTCTGGAGACTGGAAAAGAGGAGACAGCCAGTGGAATAAATCTGACAAGCCTATTCATGGGACTTAAAACTATGGGCGCGGGCAAGATCATCTTAGGATTGAATATAGAGTGAAACTAGGAGGCAGTCCAGAAAGAGTGCCAGGGCCAGGAGCTAAGTTAACAAAGACTAGATAGCAAAGTGAGGTGCAAAGAAAACCAGACAAATGGGAGCTACCAGAACAGAGGTCAGAAATGCCAAAAGGTACTGAAGGATCACGTAAGAGGAGGCCAGAGAGTGTCCAACTCAGAAATAACTGGTGAGTGAGGGCAGGCGTGTTGTAAAGTTGAGGCAGCAGAGAAGTGCAGTGTGAAGGAGAGATAGGGCACGTGGCCATGAGGCAAGCCTGCCCATGTGTGTTTGGGGTGGACAGCTGGGCTGTCTTAATGCTGACATACAGGCCCTCAGTTAGTCCTGCTCTGACTGATCCTGACTCCTCAGAGTTTCAAAAGATTATAAAAATTTTGGGGGCACCCGGGTGGCTCAGTGTGTTAAGCCTCTGCCTTCGGCTCAGGTCATGATCCCAGGGTCCTAGGATTGAGCCCTGCATTGGGCTCTCTGCTCAGCAGGGCCTGCTTCCCCCTCTCTTTCTGCCTGACTCTCTACCTGTTTGTGATCTCTCTCTCTGTCAAATAAATTAAAAAATCTTAAAAAAAAAGATGATTGTAAAAATTTTGATTATTGGGGCATCTGGGTGGCTCAGTCGTTTGGGTGTGTGCCTTTGGCTCAGGTTGTGATCCCAGGGACCTGGGATCAAGCCTCACTTTGGGTTCCTTGCTTAGCGGAGAGCCAGCTTGTGCCTCTCCCTCTGTCCCCTTCCCTGCTCATGTTCTCTCTCTTTCTCTCAAATAGATAAATAAAATCTTAAAATTTTTTAAAATTATTAATGTTTTTTTCTTTCAGTTCACATGTGTTCGGATGTCCCAAAACTACTGGTAATTTTTATTAAAGTTTCAGTTACCCAGGCCGTGACATTCATAAAACAAAATTCCTAAAAAGAACATTTATATTTTAAAAATTGGGGCAAGAAATGTAAACTCCAAATACTGGCTGCCCCTTGCCCTATTTTCATCTTCACATTGCTTGGGATATTTCAAACTTACACAGTTTCCAGACAGATACATAGAATACAGTTTTAAAATAGCAAACGTTCCTAAATCCTCACCAGGTTTTCTTTCAAATGCAGAACTGATTAAGATCAGGGCGGTGTTAAGCTCCTCCACGGAAGAGGCCCCGTGACCTCCTGCTTCCGACATGCCATGATCACCACAAAGAACTAGCAAATTGGGTACAAGGGTCTCTCTCTCCTAGAAGGCAAAGAAAAAAATATTTCAGTTGCATTCAGACTGAGGAGAACACATGATCTTGTTAAGGAAACAACTTCAGATTTTACCTTTACTTTAAAATAGTAACTCTTTATAAATGAGTTAGACTTTTTTTCTTAACCTATGAGCTTACAGCTAGATCAAAGGGTCAAAAACAAGTAGTATCACAAATATAACAAACAGAATCATATGGAGGTCATGAAGCACAGCAGGGTTCTATTTAGGAGCTCTCAGGGTAGAGGATTTGGGCCTGGTTTCTGCTGACCGCGAGAGCCTAGGTGCATGCCTCATCATGCCCATGTTATGTGTCACATGGGATTGGTCCTCAGCCTGGGGCTCCGACCAAGGGCCTCTGCCGCTCCTTGAGGTGCAGGGCAGGCTCTTCCTTGCTTTTGCTACTTTCTTCACCTGGAATGCACTTTCACAGATGGCGCATTTCAAGGCTCTGCTCCCGTCTCTTACTCCCATCCTGAAGGAAAGCTGCTCTCACAATTCTGCCTCAAATCACAACTCTTCTCTCAGATGCTGGTCCCTCCTCCTGCCCCACGTTTTCCTAGAATACTTACATACTTGTTGATTACCCTCACTTGTCCTTCCTGGCTACAGTATAAGGTCTACAGATGCCCAGACAGGCATTCAGGGACTAGGAGGGGGATGAATGGGTCAACGGTAGACACAGTCAGAGCTGCTGAGAGGCTGAGCCCATGCTCTGTGCTTACAGGCAAACTGTGTGATGGTGGGCGTGGCATTTACATAGGTCTTGAGTCCACTTCAGGAACTCGGTATCTCTTAGGAGTCGCTGGCACAGTTGACACTTGTGCAGCCTGGCGCACCACAGTAAGCCTCACCTCAGACAGCAGTGAGGTGTGGATCTTCATCAGGACGCTGTCCATCTCCCGGAGTTTGTGCCCGATCAGAGGGCTACTGGGCCCAGAGACATGGCCGATGTGGTCCAGCCCGAGGTAGTGGAGGATTAACACATCCCAATCTCCTCTTTTTAATACTTTATCCAAATGCCTTGTAACATTATCATCCACCTGTAAAGGGGGAAAGGTATGTATGAATAGCTTCCTTTATTTCCCTTGATCTACACTCTCCAAGGAAAAGTGATACAGTTCTTTTAAAATCTAGGCATTTTGGAGGAGGAGCAAGATGGCGGAGGAGTAAGAGACTGAAATATCATCAAGTCCCAGGAGTTCAGCTACAGTTATCAAACCATTCTGAACACCTACAAACTCAACAGGAGACAGAAGAGAAGAAGAACAGCAATTCTAGGAACAGAAAATCAACCGCTTTCCGGCAGGTAGGACTTGCGGAGAAGTAAATCTGAAGTGATGGGAAGACAGACCACAGGGGCCAACTCCTGGCAAGCAAGAGAGCAGTGGAGCACAAATTTGACTTTTAGAAGTCGGCTCCACTGAGGGATGTCGCTCCAGAGGCTAAGCGGGGGTGGAGCCCTCGTGGGGACAGTGTGGTATCAGGATCCACGGGGTCACAGAAAGACCAGCACTGTCTGAGTGTGGCAGTGCTCCCAGGTATCGGAGCAGTGATGCCACCTGCAGAGACAGCTGAGGAGGGGGCTCTCAGCTCGGGGTTACCATAAATCATGATCCAAGGCACAGTCGGGTGACTGCTCTTCAAGCAGGGACCCCATAAGTGGCAGATCCAGAAAGAGTCCCCCTTCCTCCTCTGGGAGGAATGGCATGGAAGCAAGTGGCAGGATCTGTTGGGTTTGGAGACTCCAAATGGGGCCGTGCACCAGAGATAGAAACGCTATCAGTCACAGGCTGGTTGAGCTCGGAGCATGGCTGGAGACCAGGGAGATGGGAGGGATCGACTACTTCTTTCTGAGGGTGCGGTGAGGAGTGGGGCCCCAAGTTCTTGGCTCCTATGGGGCCATAGATAGGGTGGGTACCATCTTCATTCCCGTCCTCCAAAGTTCTACAGAAAGCATTCGGGGAATAAAAGCTCCTGAGCACAAATTGGAGCAGATGACAGTCTGGCCCCTGGCAAGGGTGGTACAATTCTGCCTCGGGCAAAGACATTGGTGAATCACTATGGCACACCCCTCCCCTAGAAGATTAGCCAAGAACATCTACCAAGACCAAACAAACTACTGGACCACAAGGGGAGAATTCTAGATATAAGAGATACCATAAGATGAAACAATATGAGAATAATTGGGATCCCAGAAGAAGGAGAGAGAGAAGGGCAGAGGGTATACTGGAGCAAACTATAGTAGAGAATTTCCCTAATGCGGCAAAAGGAACGAGCATCAAAATCCAAGAGGCACAGAGAACCCCCCTCAATTCAATAAAAATAAGTCCACACTCCATCATCTAATCGTAAAACTTATAAGTCTTAGTGACAAAGTGAAAATCCTGAAAGCAGCTTGGGACAAGAGGTTTGTAACATACAATGGTAGAAATATTAGACTGGCAGCAGACTTATCCACAGAGATCTGGCAGGCCAGAAAGGACAGGCATGATATATTCAGGGTGCCAAACAAGAAAAATAATGCAGCCAAGAATATTACATCCAGCTACACTGTCATGAAAATAGGAAGAGAGATTAAAAACTTCCCGGACTAACAAAAATGAAAAGAATTTGCAAACACCAAACCAACCCTACAGGAAATATTGAAAGGGGTCCTCTAAGCGAAGAGTCTAAAAGTAACAGACCAGAAAGGAACAGACACAATATATGATAACAGTCACCTTACAGGCAATAGAACACTAAATTCATATCTTTCAATAGTTACCCTGAATGTAAATGAGCTAAGTGCCCCAATTAAAAGACACAGGGTATCAGAATGGATAAAAACAATAAGACCCATCAATATGCTGTCTACAAGAAACTCATTTTAGACCCAAAGACACATCCAGATTTAAAGTGAGGGGGTGGAAAACAATTTACCATGCTAATGGACATCAAAATCAAGCTGGGGTGGCAATCCTTATATCAGATAAATTAGACTTTAAGTCAAAGACTATAATAAGAGATGAGGAAGGACACTATATCATACTTGAAGGGTCTGTCCAACCTGAAGATCTAACAATTTTAAATATCTATGCCCCTAACGTGGGAGCAGCCAATTATATAAACCAATTAATAACAAAATCAAAGAAACACATCAACAATAATACAATAATGGTAGGGAACTTTAACACCCCCCTCCCTTACTGAAATAAAGGCTTTAAATGACACACTGGACCAGATGGACATCACAGATAAATTTAGAACATTCCATCCCCAAACAACAGAATACACATTCTTCTCTAGTACACATGGATCATTCTCCAGAATAGATCATATCCTGGGTCACAAATCAGGTCTTCACCAGTATCAAAAGACTGGAATCATTCCCTGCATATTTTCAGACCACAATGCTCTGAAACTAGAACTCAGTCAGAAGAGGAAAGTTGGAAAGAACTCGAATATATGGAGGCTAAAGAGCATCTTACTAAACAATGAATGGGTTGACCCAGAAATCAATGAAGAACTTAAACAATTCATGGAAACCAACTGTTTGAACCCAACTGTTTGTCTATGGTCATACCACCCTGAACGCACCCGATCTTGTCTGACCTCGGAAGCTAAGCAGGGTTGGGCCTGGTTAGTACTTGGATGGGAGAACCCAACTGTTCAAAATCTTTGGGACACAAAGGCGGTCCTGAGAGGAAAGTACATAGAGATACAAGCCTTTCCCAAGAAACAAGAAAGGTCTCAAGTACACAAACTAACCCTACACCTAAAGGAGCTGGAGACAGAACAGCAAAAAAAGCCTAAACCCAGCAGAAGAGAAATAATAAAGATCAGAGCAGAAATCAATAAAATAGAAACCAAAAGAACAGTGAACAGATCAACAAAACTAGGAGCTGGTTCTTTGAAATAATTAATAAGGTTGATAAACCCCTGGACAGACTTATCAACAAGAAAAGAGAAAGGACCCAGATTAATAAAATCATGAAAGAGGAGAGATCACAACCAATACCAAAGAAATTCAAACAACTATAAAACATACTATGAGCAAATATACACCAGCAAATTTGACAATAGAGAAACATATAAACTACCAAAACCGAACCAGGAAGAAACAGAAAACCTGAACGGACCCAAAACCAGTAAGGAGATTGAAGCAGGTATCAAAAATCTACCAACAAACAAGAGCCCAGGGCCAGACAGCTTCCCAGGGGAATTCTACCAAACATTTAAAGAAGAATTAATACCTATTCTCCAGAAACTGTTCCAAAAATAGAAATGGAAGGAAAACTTCCAAACTCATTTTATGAGGCCAGCATTACCTTGATCCCAAAATAAGACAAGACCCCATCAAAAAGGAGAATTACAGACCAATATCCTTGATGAACATGGATGCAAAAATTCTCACCAAAATACTAGCTAAAAGGATTCAACAGTACATTAAAAGGATTATTCACCACAACTAAGTGGGATTTATTCCTGGGCTGCAAGTTTGGTTCAACATCTGCAAATCAATTAATGTGATACAATATATTAATAAAAGAAAGAACAAGAACCATATGATACTCTCAATAGATGCTGAAAAAGCACTTGACAAAGTACAGCATCCTTTCTTGATCAAAACCCCTCACAGTGTAGGGTACCTCGATATCATCAAAGCCATCTATGAGAGGCAGGGCAGGGCATCGTGGTGGGTAGGGAGGAAAAAAATAAACAAGATGGGATCGGGAGGAAGATAAACCATAAGAGACTCTTAATCTTATGAAACAAACAGGGTTGCTGGGAGGTGGGAGGGTAGGAATAGGTTATGGACATTGGGGAGGGTATGTGCTATGGTGAGTGCCATGAAATGTGTAAGCCTAATAATTCACAGATGTGTACCTCTGGGGCAAATAATACATTATATGTTAATAAAAATGAAAAAAAAAAAAATCTAGGCGTTTGGGGTGCCTGGATGTCCCAGTTGGTTAAGTGTCTTCTTTTGGCTTGGGTCCTGATCCTAGGACTCTGTGATGGAGCCCGCATTGGGCTCCCTGCTCAGTGGGAAGCCTGTTTCTCCCACTCACACAACACCCTTCTTGTGTTCCCTCTCTTGCTGTCCCTCTCTGTCAAATAAACAAAATCTTAAAAAAAAAAAAAAAATATCTAGGCATTTGTTTTAGGTATGAGGACTCAGAGTCTGAAAACACCAAAAAAAAAAAAAAAAAAAAAAACCAAACCCCAAACACAAACAGAAAAATCTGTCATAAGAAAGTTAAACAAATATTAGCATTAGATTAAGCTTTCACTAATACTGTCCTCACGTTTCTAAGTTATAGATAGAACATACTATATAGGTAATTTAAAGGAGAAGTGTTGTTCTGACAAAAACATTCTGTGGGGGGCGCCTGGGTGGCTCAGGTTAAACATCTGCCTTCAGCTCAGGTCATGATCTCAGGGTCCTGGGATCAAGCCCCGCATTGGGCTCTCTGTTCAGCGGGGAGCCTGCTTCTCCCTCTCTCTGCCTGCCTCTCTGCCTACTTGTGATCTCCGTCTTTTGAATAAATAAATAAAAAATCTTAAAAAAAAATAAAAAAAAAACATTCTGTGGGATCCCTACTGAGAATTAACTAATACTAAGTAGATGACCAGGTGACGCAGGTGACCGGGGTGGGGGTGGGGGGCGGTGAAGATGAGGGCATCAAAGTGTGTCCTGTGCAAAGGCCGTTCTGGGAAGAAACAGACACAGCTCTGAGCAACTAGCGGTTGAGCATCCCCCGACAGAGCCATGAGCCTGGTCAGCCTAGACCATTCAGCTGGTCCACCTCCCGCCCACTGGAAAATCTCTCCAAAGGGAAGGGTCTGAGTGATGAGACAGAGGACAGGGAAAATCACTTCTGAAAGCAACTACTGTGTGTACAGAAGTCAACTTTAGGAAAGAGTATTAATGTAAGTAAGAGTACAAACGCTCTATCAGGCCCAGTAAACTGAGCTGGTATGGGTTTGTCTTTGCTCTGTGTGGCTTCTCTCTGCTTCAGGGTCAGCTTCTTAACTATATAGGTCTAATCACTCCCTTTTTCCTTGCTGGAGCCTGTCCAGCACAGGACAGTGCCCCTCAGAACCAGGCTCCACCCAGCTCACCATCTGTCCTCCCACCTCCCCATTGGGGACACAGCTGCACTAACAGGAGAACCAGGAGCCTCAAGGATCCCAGGGAGGCCATGGAGTCCTCTGCCTTGCCTTGTACCGATGCTGCCACCCCCATTCTGTCCACTTGGGAAACTGCCACTCACTTTTCAAAACAGCTTAAATGGCTCCTTGCTAGGAAGCCCTTCCTAGTCGTCTATACTCCATCAACAGGTGCTCAGCTGTTCTAAGAGAGCTTTGTTCACATCTCCATCAGGGTTTATGTCCCTGGGTTGAATCTGATTATGTGGATGAACGGTGTCTATAAACTCTCCACACCTCTCCCAGCACACCAACAAAGGCCACATACAAAACAGTGTTGCTTCTCCCCGACAGGGTATCAGACTCCAGTGTAATAAAGCGTTCTTATTTTAAAAACTGACCTCTGTATAATCTGACACGAAAAATGAGGTTGTTCCATCATACTCCACAAAATGCTTTGGGAATAGTTTCACCCATGTTTCATCTCCATAAAAAATAATTCTTTTCCCAGCTGCTTTTGCCTGTGTGATCACGTTGTCTTCGACCAGTGCGGGGGAATTGAGGTTCCTGACAACATCAATGAAGCCGGGGAGGCTCCCTGTCATCAATGCCTGCAGAAGGAAACATTCACGAAGTTAGACTACAGAATCCAAAGCACAGCATGGGAAGGAGCACCGCAGATCACGTTATGGATGAAAGAGGAGAGCTTCAAACTCCCCAATACTGGACACCCACCAAACACCACAGGTTACCCACAGCTCTTATTGAGATTCTGTAGTTTGTCTTAGATAAGAATTTCTCAATTTGTTATAAATCTTTGGTAAGTTTTCTAAGTCTTAAAATGGTTGTTTTGGGCAGTTCAATCCCCAATACTGTTGTATTGGACATCCCCAATACTGGAAAGCTGGGGAAAGAGGGGAAAGCTGCACACAGATTTTGGCAAAACTAGCAAACCTGCTCTCAAAGACTTGACTGTCTTTCAGCCAATGAGAAGATGGAGGAGGAGGCTAGGGCAGCTGGACCACCGTGGTAGACAGAAAAGCTTCAGGTTAGAGTAACTGAAGAAAATGGCAATGCATGGTATACACTGAAAACATGAAGCTGTATAGTCAACTGCCTATCAGATCCCCACCTAAGCTTCAAATCTGCCCTGTGTGATAAGCAAACTCTGTGTACTCATCTTACAACCTAGCCATTCTAATGACCATGCCATGTGTACAAGCAGCCTCTCCCACAGTTTCTGTGCAAGAACTCTCAGAAATTCTCATAGTAAACTGGCCCAGGGATGCTGGTGGGACACCACTGCTCCAAACACACACACACACACACACCCCGCACCATCATTTCTGGGAGGAAAGGGTGAGTGTGACATGTCCCCATACCTTTCTGATGCAGAATTATGTCAACAATTTCCCTCATTTCAGCATAGTCTCAGAGGCCATAGTAATGGGTCACATGTCTCCTGTGATCTGGAGTTATCCAACAACCCATGACACTGGCATCTAGGGACCTACCTGTGCAATGAAAATAAACAGAAATCTGGATAATGACAATAGGCCTAATTTTGCCAGGCCTTTAACAGCAAAAAACCAACCAACCAACCAACCAAACAAACCAAGTATGAATTAACCTGATTTCTGGAATGCCAGAGGAACTCAGCAAATCCTCTCCCCTAAGAGTAACGACAAAATGGGACAGAACTGCCCAAAACAACCATTTTAAGACTTAGAAAACTTACCAAAGATTTATAACAAATTGAGAAATTCTTATCTAAGACAAACTACAGAATCTCAATAAGAGCTGTGGGTAACCTGTGGTGTTTTAACATGGGCTGCTCCCCTTCCCCTACACCCATCATGTCGTGGCCATGGGGACCTGGATGGGTCCATCTGACCTGGAGCTGCACGGAGAAGTCCCACGCTAGGGATGTGTTGAAAACAGGGAAGCCTAAGGCTGCCTAAGGCATCAGTGCTGTTCGTGGTAACAGACAAGCCCAACATTCAGAAATGGGATCTGGGGGGAACCTGGGTGGCTCAGTGGGTTAAGCCTCTGCCTTCAGCTCAGGTCATGAGCTTGGGGTCCTGGGATTGAGCCCCACATCGTCAGGAGAGAGCTTCTCTCTCTCCCTCTACCTCTCTTCCAGCTTGTATGCAAACGCACGTGCTCTCGCTCTCTCA